>NC_066512.1:10176039-10278539 GCF_024679095.1 Eriocheir sinensis | reverse complement strand
CAAACAGGCTCATGTAACTGTTTACCTTCTCCGGCATATCATTTATATATACTAGGAAAAGTATTAGTGCCAATACTGATCCTTGAGGTACTCCACTGTCCACAATTCTTCATTCCGATTTCATGTCCTTTACCACTGTTATCATCTCTCTTCCCCTTAAGTAACTTTCCATCCAGTTCTTCATTTTCCCTTTCAATCCTCCTCTATTTTCCAGCTTCCACAGTAGTCTTGTATGTGGAACTTTGTCAAAAGCCTTCTTCAGATCCAAATACATGCAATCTACCCATCCATCCCTCTCCTGTGTTATGTCCATCACTCTTGAATAAAAGCTCAGTAAGTTTGTTACACATGAATGCCCCTTTCTAAAGCCATACTGTTTTTCTGTAATTATATTGTTCTAGAAATTTCGTCCATTGTTTCTTTATCATTTTCTCGCATATTTTACAAATACAAACTATACTGATCAATGATACTGGTCTGTAGTTCAGAGGTTCTTCCTTTTTCCTGTTTTTATATATAGGGACCACCTCAGCCCTTTGCCACTCTTTTGGTACTTTACCAGTTGATATTGAGCATTTTATGATATCATATACCAGTCCAACCAGTTGATTTCTGCATTCTTTCAATATAAAACCTGAGACTCCATTCGGTCCTATTGCTTTCCTCTCTTCCAGTTCCTCCATTATTTTATATATCTCCTCTTTATTTACTAGGACTTCATCCATTTGAACATTTATCTTGTCATCTTGTAGTTCATTGAATTTTGATTCTTTTGTAAAAACTTGCTGAAACCTCATGTTTAGCAGCTCAGTCATGTCTTTAGGATCTTCAATTATCTTATTTCCATCTTTCAGTCTTTCTATTTTTTCCTTTGGTTTGATTTTTCCATTTATGAATCTATAAAACAATTTAGGTTCTTCCGTGCACTTTTCAACAACATCCTTTTCATATCCTTTCTCTTCTTCTCTCCTTATTTTCACATTCATTTCTTGCCATCTTAAAATCTTCTTTATTCCTTTGATTCTTATTTATTTTCAATCTGTAACATGCTTTGTCTCTTTTTTCCTTTGGATCTGCACATCTTGATTAAACCAATCTTTCTTTCCTCTTTATTTGGGTTTATATAATGGGACATATTTCATGACCCCTGTCTCATATGCTCCATAAAAATATCATACTTTTCCTGCACCTCATTTGTTCTCTCTTAACTTTTCCCAATCTAGTTTTTCATAATATTTTTTAAGATTTTCTATGTCCGCTTTCCTGTAGTTTCTCCTTTTTCTTTTATATGATTCGTCCCCCTCAGTACCTTCCTCCTCTGTGTCCATCTTTATTATCACATGGTCACTTTTTCCCATGGGACACACATATCTTAATTCATTTAATAAGTTCACTCCCTTGGTCAGCACCAGGTCCAGTCTTGCTGGATTGTCATCACTCCTGTATCTTGTATTCTCAGTCACCCACTGCATCATTAAGTTTTCCATAGTCAGTTTTATAAATCTTTCCCCCCATGCCATCTCACTACCTCCACTTTCGAGTGTTTCCCAATTTACTTCTTTGCAGTTGAAGTCCCCAACTAACAAGACTCTTTTTGTTTGCTTTGAGTAACCTACTCAAACTCTGAATGGTATCTTCTATCATCATCTCATATTCTTCTCTGTTCCATGAGTTTGTTCTTGGCGGTACATAGGTTGCTATTATCGTCATCATTTCTCTGTTTTTGTTCTCCAAGTTAACACTCACTATTTCCGCCTTTCCTTCTCCATATACTACTGATTTCACTAATAACTCCTTTTTCGTCATTATCATTATTCCTCCACTCCCTTTACTCTTCTTATCCCTCCTCCATACATTGTAGTTATTATTAAACACTGTTTGAATGACCTCTTTTAGCTTTGTTTCCGTTAAACACACAATCTTGGGCTCTTTTTCCTTTAAGTAGTCTTTAAGTGAGTGCCTCTGTATGTGTGAAGGGTGAGGTGTGAGAGAGTTTTGATGTTCCTGTGGGCGTGAGACAGGGGTGTGTGATGTCACCATGGCTTTTTAATGTGTACATGGATGGTTGTATGAGAGAAATGAAAGCCAGAGTGGGGGAGCTGGGTCCAAGGCTGAAAGTGAGAGGTGCGGAGGTGTCATTGGTGGCAGGCCTGTTTGCAGATGATACAGTGTTGTTAGCAGAGAATGAGGGAACACTACAGAGGATAGTGGATGAGTCTGACAGGGTGTGTAAGAGGAGAAAGCTGAGAGTGAATGCTGGAAAGAGTAAGGTTATGGTATTTGAGAGGGCGAGAGAATAGGTCATTGATTTTGCAAAGCCGTACAGAGTTAGAGCAGAGGGTACAGAAGTGTAGGATAAGGTTAGGGGAGGAAAGAATGGAGGAGGTGACTGAGTATAAATATTTAGGGACTTTTATGTAAGCATGGCAGTATGGAAGGTGAGGTGAAGGAAAGAACAGTGAAGGGCATACAGGTGGTGGGTGCACTGGAGAGTTATGAAAGGAGGAAGTGTTGGAGAGAGTTATGAAAGGTTGAAGACATGGAGGTAAAGAGGGGAATAAGGAATAGTATTATCCTGCCAACTCTGTCATATGCACCAGAGACGTGGACATGGAATGCAGCACAGCAATCAAGAATACGTGCAGTGGAAATGAGTTATATAAGAGATGCATGTAGTGTGTCAGGATGGGATGGAGAAAGTAATGAAAGCGTGTATGAGTGGTTTGGTATGGGTGTGACAGTGAAAGGAGTGGAGTGTGGAGTGGGTGAAGCGTGGTGCATTGAGATGGTTTCGACACGTGATGAGGATGGGGGAAAATGAATTCTTGAAGAGAGTGTATGAGGGGAAGACCACCTGTGAAGTGGATCAATAGGGTGAGTGAGTATTGGAGCGAGAGAGTTGGAAGTAGCAGGATTGAATATGCTGAGAGGGAGTGCCAGAACAGGGAGAGATGGAAACACTTCTGCCGCAGCCACCCCCTTGAGGGAAGTTCCCGCAAGGGAGCAAGGCATTGGAGATATAGATAGATAGATAGATTAACCATTTGGATGATTTTATTTGTCTAACTTGTATAATTTAGGGTTTTTTTTGTAAGATGGATATACAATTTTCTGGTTCATATATGTCCATGGTCTGATGTGTAACATTTCCAGTACCCAGATTAATTATGTCATCATGAAATAAACTTCTGTCAGTGCATTAAACACTGACTAGCAGTATAAGAGTGAAAAATCTAATATTCTAATGATCTGTCTAACAATTCTCACACAGCGAGAAAAGGAACGAGGGTCTCACATCTCCTACATGTTTCGACTTCCCTTTGCTGCTGGAAGTGTGTTCTCTGCCAGTATGCTTGACACTCTCCTGTACCAAGCCTTTGTCAAGGACTACCTCATAACTTTCGTCAGGCTCCTGCTAGGTGTGGACCAAGCACCAGGTTCAGGCTTCCTCACCTCAGTAAGTCATTTTTATCCAGTTATAACAACAAGGAAGCATAATTACTATTATTTAGTCTCAAATTGACAACTTCTTAGCTCTGAATTCATTTTTATAGTGTTTCTCATCATCATTGTAATTATTTCCTTAAAAAAGGTATAACCATGATGAGATATTGAATTTCTGGACCAATTATTGTCATTATGTAGTCAGACCTCGGTTTTTTAACGTCTCACTTTTCCAACAAATCGGTTCTCGAACAGAATTTTGAACTCAATTGCACCGGTTGCCATACGATAACTCGGTTGTCAAAGAAACTACTCAGCAAGAGCAGCACAGCATCACTGTGTGCGTCAGTCACACCGCAGCCCTCACTCAGAGAACATCCGCTCCAAACTGTTCTTTGATTTTGACGATTTTTCTTGTGATGTGCAGTGCCGTAAATTGTGGCGTAGAAGTCGACCTCAAGCTTATTAGCTCCACATTATGAGTTAGGCCTATACGCGCCGTATAAGTCGGCCCCCACCCAAGGCAGGGCAAGGACATGCTTACGGGGCAAGTTTTCCACTTTACTTAACAGCTCCACCCACGTACAGCCAATAGTTTACAAGGCACAGTAGCTCCAGGCACTCAGAGGGGGCACAGATATGGCACAGGGCTCACAGAAGCGGGCAGGGGCGGAGGAGACAGCGGCGCACTCTCTCGTCTCTGGCAGCTCAGACTTCACTCTGCCCCGCGGCGTGGCCAGTGTCTCCTGGCCCGGCCGCCACGATGAACCCCACGCTGCTGGCCATCACCCAGCCCTCCGCGCCCCAAACTAGCACCCCCCACACAAACAACCCGTACAGATGGAAAATGGTTATGGGTACGAGCAGCCTTGCGACTGTATGTAAACAGACGACAGCAGTGGCTGAGGAGTGAGGAGCAGTGGAAAATGGCCTACCAAGAAACTCATAAAGTGGACTGGCAGAGCTACTATATTTAGTATTTAATTGACAATATAAGAGAACATCCCGTGCTGTGGGACCACAGTTCAATTTTTTCTTTTCCATTGTATGAAAATTGTAGGACTCCTGGTCTTCACAGCACAATTGTCTGACAAGGTTTGGGTAAACACTCCTGTCCTCCTGTCTTTGAAGTTATAATCATGCCTACAGCTGCTTCTTCCTCTCATTTAGCTGCAGTAACAAGTCCATAACTTGGGTTACAGCAGCACAATCAGCAACAGCCCTTACTTTAGCAGATGGCACCATGTCGATACAGGGCGACTGCTTTGTTTACGTTGTGGATACGGGCAACTGACCTTGGCCATGTGTGATGCACACCCGGAAAAGTTGGAATTGCCTTGTCCTGTACCATCAACGCGGTTGTAGGAAAAAGGCCCAGTGTGACACCAGCTTTAATTAGTGGAAGGTGGTGAGGAAGGGAAAGGGAAGAGATGTTATTGTTTGGAAGGGGAGTCCCCTTCCACATTGTGTAATTAGCGAAAGCTACACAGCAACTGACGGTCTCCCACTGATACTCCTGGCTTGTCACCCCACGATGTTGCCGGCTTGCATGTTCGTAGCTCGAGACACTGTTCATCAACCGAGACATTCTTGTTCAGAAAATTTGTTTGTGAACTGATTTGCTCGTGATGAGAGGCGTTCGTAACCCAAGGTTCCACGGTAGAGAGAGAGAGAGAGAGAGAGTTTATTTATTTATTTATTTATTTATTTATTTATTTATTTATTTTTTTTTTTTTTTAGGTGCTGCCTGTAGCACTGGTAGGCTTTCTTGAGGGGCCTCTTGGACGGCCCTAGCCATTAGTGACGCAGGCAAATTTTATTTGTAGTGGTTGCTGTGATATATGACTCTTCCATTGCTGATGCAGCCCCCCAGTGCTCCACCTGAACGAACTCATTGAAGTTAGGATTCATTGAAGATCTGGGCAGCATGTGGGTAATCTTCTGCCATGCATCGTTGGTTTGAAAAATCAACTGGGTTACAAATAGTGTATACTGACCCACCCATTAATGAAACCCCACTCTATATTATGTTACAAACACACATGATACCCACATATATATTAAAAGCACCAGCTGCCTTTCAAGAAAGAGGGGTGGAAAGGCAGGTGGTGTTTGTAACATATGTGCAAAGCTGCTCACTGCTGGAGGTGCAGTCATGATCTTGTTGGCTGCATTATAATAACCTGAGACATGGATGACTATTAGGGCCTTAAGCCATGGCTTACCCTTTGGCTCGACACTAGAGTGTCTGTCTTGGATCTCAAGGGTCCAGATTTGAATCCCAGATGGATTGTTTGGAAAAACATTTCTCTAGAGTATATATCAGTTTTTCATATGCTTTGAGAATTGGCAGAATCCCCCTGGCAGTGTGGCATAGTGGTAGGAATCAATTCTTGGATTGTTTCTCCCCATGTAGAGGTTCGATATTGCAAGGATGACATCTCTCAAAGGGCCATCTCAGGTCTTGCTATCATAGAAAATGTGATGTGATGAATAACTTGGAAAATGTTTTGATCTAAATTGGAGAAGGGGTGGCATGTAATGACCCAAGATGAGAATAAAGACTATTAAGGCCATCTGATGTAAGGTACCTCATGGCTCAATGCTCGTGACCACCTCACATCTCTTTTCCATTGGCTTTGAGAAATGGCAGTATCCCTGATGACAGCATACAGCATTGAGTACTGAATGGCAATCAATACCATTCCTTTTGACTGGAAAGGGGGCATGGGTAGGCAGTGGCTGAGTGGTAGCATGCTGGGCCCACATTCATCGCGTGATGGACAACGCGAGTTCGAATCCCCATTCTACCACCTCGGATTTTTCAGTCACCGCGGAGTGGCTTAAAACTACCCACATGCTGTCCTGAAGACCACCCATCAACCCGGACTCTAGAGGAACCCGTCCTAGTGAATCAAGAACGAGTTCCGGGGGGCAGCATGAGCCAAGAGAAAATGGCGCCACTATAAACACCTGCCTGCGCCAATACGGGCTGGGGCCGACTACCATCCAGGCCCCTCAAGCAAGCCTACTGGTGCTATAGGCGTAGATGTAAAAAAAAAAAAAAAATGGCCATCCTTATGTAGAAAAGGAAAAGGGACCCTCAGAACTTCAACAACTAATGCAATATTACTCTGCTCAGTATGACAGGCAAGGTGCTGGCTCATCTATTGGTCATGCAAAATCAGTCAACTGCTGAAGTTGCAAAGACTTGAGCAGTCACAGTTCATGCCTGGGAAGTCGACTACTGGCTGTATCTGAGTGCTTCATGTACTGGTGCAACACTGACACGAGTTTTAACGAGATGCTTGCAGCCTTTGTCAGTCTCAAGAAGGTGTGTGATTCAGTGTATTGCAAGGCACTCAAGAGATCTATAACCACAACTGCATTGGATTCCAGCAAGGATTGTTGGTTTGTTGACTGTCCTCTACTTGGGGACTGATTGCTGTAAAATCTGAGGCCTCTTTCCTGTGAACAAGGGAGTGAGGCAGGGCTGTATTCTTATCCCATCACTTTTCAACACCTGATTGGACTTGCTATGAGGCAGAGTTGTGAATGAAAGTCATTGTGGAACATCTTTTAGCATTACAAAGGTCACTGACCTTGTTTTTGCTGCTGATGTAGTCATTCTCATTGAGTCACTGAAGGTTCTGGTGATGGCTTTCTAGGTAGCGTAATAGAGGTGAAGCCTATGAGTCTAAAGGTCTCCTGGGTCAAGACCAAATTATAGGTGAGATCTTACTTAATGAAACATTACAGTCTGTTTATGAAAGTTGCAAAGACATTGAGGTCTTGGAAAATTTCTAATACTTTAGTAATATGGTGCAGCATGACAGCAGGTTTCATCAGGAAGGGATTGGCTAGTCCCACATTGATATGGACTCACTCAGCTTGAGTATACAGCATAATGCATTTTTGATAGCTCTGCAGAATGACAAAGATTCAAATCTTCAAGTTACATGTGCCTGCAAGACATGGACACTAAATAGTAACCTGAAATGGCTAAGTGATGCTTTCTTAACCCATAAACTGTACAATTAAGATTCGGGAATAGCTCCTGGGTGCGCAATAAATGGCAAAACAATAACCTGGTGGAAAACAATTTTTAGTATTACAACACCCGAGACGTGTTGAGCACCAAATAGTGCAAAAAAAAAAAATAATAATAATAATAATTCACTTAATGTGGCAATGATGGTGGGATAAAGGTTGCGGATATGAGGTGACCTTGGGAGCGCTGGTAGTGACGGGGTAGATAGGACGGTGGCAGAGGGAAGATGACACATGGCACAGTCACGTCTGAACATTCTCTTGCCATTAATTATTCATTCCAGTTACAACAAACAAAATATATTACTGCATCATTATCAAGAGGCCAGTCATTAGCCACACCAGCAATATTCTTTTCAAAGTTATGAATGTCTGGCACAAAATCTGATCCATCAGACCAGACGAATGGAGTACGCGTTGTCTCACGTCTCTGAGGCTCCTGTTCTCCCTCTGCCTCCCCCTCCTCTCCCACACCAGCTGACACCCCTTCCTCACTCAGTTCATTAGCTGAGTCTTCTCTTATACCACCATTGTTGTTTCCCTCATCTGTCTGCCACTCTGAATCATTGGACAGTGATGATGGTGTCAGTGAGTGACTAGGCTAGCTAGTAACTTTCCGCACTGTTGGAGAGGCAGCGTGTCTGTGACCTTGAGCGCCAGAAGCATGGTCACGCTTGCCACGCTTCCTCAGACCAGCTGAATCTGATGGTTGAATGCAATCTGAATCACTGTCTCTTTCAAATTTGTCTGCTACAATCTTTCTCTTTACCAATACTTTCTTTTTACCCCCTCTCATGCCTCCACCTCGGTCACAACCGCAGGAGCTATATGAGACTGGTTGGCATCAGTAGATGACATAATTCTACTCTCCATGGCTGCTAAAGAGCAACTAACATGACGATGGTGACTACATGGTGCGAAAGAGGGATGATGTTGCCACACGAGGTTCATTGGAATACGTATACTTTGGCATCGCGGGAAATATAAATATTCACCTTGGAACATGTGTCATCTTAAGATGTCTGGCGCAGTCTAACTCATAGCATCTTGAGATGTCTGGTGCAGTTTATGGGTTAATAAGTGAGTTTGTAGAATCAAAAGGTATCTCTGCAATGACTTTGCGTAAAATTGGTGAATACACCTTGAGACTGAATTGAGGCTTATTACCTGTATAGACTATGAGGGCAGAAACTGGTTACCCTATATGGCCATGAGGCACCTTACCCAGAATTTCACCATGCTTACCAGAATTTACCTGAAACAGACAATGCTGTGTGGAAATAGCCAAGGGGGCACCAATGAAGCTTGTAGCTAGAGCAAGTTGAGGGATCCTGCTGGGAAATACTATGTATGAGAAAAGTGCTTGCATGAAGACTTGCTCAGAGGGAGCCCCAGGAATGGCGTCATATGGTGGGCAATGCAATGCTTCCCTCAGCATATGTTCGTCTTGACTGATTTAAGCTAATTACTTGTTTTCTGAGTTACGCATAGGAAGTAAAATGTTTGCATATTTTTGTGACCTCAACATTCACTCAACTAACAGACAAGCATTTGCTGCCTCAGATGAAAATTGGGAAACAGGATTTGTGGATCCGGACATATGGACGACTGTACCAGAAACTTTGCTCTACCACCTGTGAGATACCCATTGGCATTTATCGCACCATAGACACCAGCAACATGGAACCTGGAAATAATGTAGGTAATTTTTCTGTTTTTCTCAGCTATATAAT
Source organism: Eriocheir sinensis (assembly GCF_024679095.1). Taxonomy (NCBI): domain Eukaryota; kingdom Metazoa; phylum Arthropoda; class Malacostraca; order Decapoda; family Varunidae; genus Eriocheir; species Eriocheir sinensis. The sequence continues at coordinate 10,269,312 of NC_066512.1, read as the reverse complement.
TTGTCAAAGTGCAGTTACCATATAGCAGGGCCGTGGTCATGAGGAATGCAGGGTTTACCTCAGTTTGGTACTGGTTAACTTGATGCTTATTACAAAATGAAAAGGAGAGTTAGATTTAAAATTTAAATTAAAACTTGCTCACTTTGAAAAATAAATAAATAAACATCATTGTGTCACAACAAAATCAGGCTAACCTGAGTGTAAACTTTGCCAGCCCTTGAGAATGTGGCCATCCAGTTTGGCTTTCATTTTCCAGAATGTTGAAATTTGTTTAACTTAAGTCTTTTTTTGTTTGTTTGTTTTGTTGCCAATTTTGTCAGATAAGACAGCATTTTATAAGTATATGTATTATGGCATTTACTAGTGTTTTGTGAATCTTAACAATGGGGTTAATTACATGGCACAATTTTCTTATTCAGTGTTTTTATTCAGATGTGAAATTTCATTTGTTTGTGATGTACATGAGTGATGATTTAAAAAAAGAATTGTTAGAAATGAACAAGTCATTGCTTTGATTTTTTATTGTCTTTATTTTGCCAATTTCTTACCTTTTTCTCTGGCTTTAGCTTTATGTATTTTTTTGTGCAATACATCCTATATACCACAAATTTTCAACATAACTAGTCTACACTGAAAATTTACATCTTCTTGTGTGCAAGTATTCCAGTTTTTGCAAATTCTTGTGATAACCATATTACTATTTTTTACTACTTTTTTATTATCCTTGAACCAGCATTTTATGAAAAGGAATATGACTTGCATTTTCTTTACTGCAGCTTAGTTTTTGTTCCTATTTTGATTCTTTCAACTAGGTAAATTATCTTATTTTTCAAATGTGCTATATATATGGTTGATTTTTTTCTTATATTGGACCAAGCATTTTTTTATTTCATATGATTTGGTTGTTAATTCTTCAATATATTTGCTAAAATTATGAGAAAAATGAAAGTATATAATTTTGATCATTTCCTTTATTCACTACTCCCATTCACACTCATTCCACTTTTCCTTTTAATCTGGTAATATTGAAATTTTCAGTGTATCTAATAATGGCTGTTGAAAAAGGATAGAGTGTTTCTCATTACTGATAGAGTGAATTATATTAAAGCATATATGCAAACATCCTTAGCTTTATATAGACAACTTTTTATATGCAATGATAAAGAGACAAAAAAAATTTATGACAGAAAAGTGAAATTATAAGCTCTGGTAGGAAGCACATGTCATGTACAGTTGATATTGATGTCAGATTTAGAGTTTGCTCATGTTTGTCATCTGCCATGTACTCAAGTTTGTTGTAACAGTAGTGTGAAATACATCCCTCTCTTAGGTTTTATGTCCTGGTTAGCCATCTCAAAACCTTGGGGCCCATCTTTGGAAAGGGCTTCATGAAATACAGTTATCTATCATATGGATGAGTGAGTTAAAGCAACCCTGGTGTTATTAATTGCTGTTGACAGCCAGTCTTAGCTTTGCCCAGTGATACCTCCAACCTCATTGGTTACGGTACTGCCACTGCACAGAATATAATAGTGAGAGAAAAACAGGAAAAAGACCTAGAGGAGGTAATTCAGGATGACTTTTCACCAGAAAAGCATATAAACAATGTATCTGGAGATACATACACAATGGTAAGGAATATAGAAGTGGCATTTCACAACATTAAAAAAGGTATGATAAAAAAAATAACCACATTGATTAGTCCAAAACTAGAATATGCAGTTCTGTTCTTCTCACAAGAAATAACAAGTGAAGAAACTGGAGAGAATACAAAGAATAGCCACCAGGATGGTATCAAAATTGGAGGACTTAACTTAGGAAGAAAAAAAAATGAAGTTGTTAACACTTGAAGAAAGTAGTGAGGTGACCTAATTATTTTATTTAATGAATAAGCCAGAAGAATCAGATAACTAAGACTCTTTGAAAATGGAAAGTGAAGACAGAGGGTGAAGAGGTCATAATAAAAATCGAGAAAGGGAACACGTCTTACTGACACAAAAACAGTACAGTTTTCCTCATAGAAATAAAGATACTTATAATGAATTGAAAAGAAGTGGTGGATGCAAAGACTGTGCAGAGATTTAAGGAAATGCTTGACAAATATAGGTATGGAGAAAGTACCACATGAGTGTAGCTCAAACCCTCTATACTTCAACTGTCATCCTCTGACTAAGAGGGACTTGTTTTAGCTTTACTACAACTAGGTAAATAAATGAATACGCACACACACACACACACACATTGGAAAGTAGAAGAGAAAGAGGAGATTTAATAGCGGTGTATAGGGTGATGAATGGTCTGGAGAAATTGGATAGAGATGACCTTTTGATAAGGGAAGAGAGAAACTTAAGAGGAAATGGAAAACTGTTGAGAAAAGGAAATTGTAGAAAAGACATCAAGAAGAACAGCTTCCCACAGAGATGTGTGGGGGTCTGGAATGGGCTGGAGTGGGAAGTGGTAAAGGCTAAGTCATTAAGTGCATTTAAGGCCAAATTAGATGGAAGTAGTTGGAAAGACGGGACAGCACGAGCATAGCTCTGTTCCTGTAAATCACAACTAGGTAAATACAAACACACACCCGCCGACAACAGAAGTAAGAGGACGTGGACAGACGAGGCGAAGATCAACAATCTATTTGCCAATCGAACAGGGCCTGAGCAACAGCTAAGTAGATTAGTCCTTTCTTCTAGGAGTCTAGGAATTGTGAGGAATATGAGAGAGTTTAACGGAAAGGAAGGAAGTGGGAAGGAAGGTAAACAAAGGTTCAAGATGGCGTCTCCAAATCGGTGGGAAGAGGACTCAGGAGAGAATTTCGAGGCCTATACAATGGAAAAGGATGAACAAAGTGGAGCAGGACTGAGAGTAGTGATAGAAATGAGGAAGTTGAGAGCGGAGTTTGTGGAAGTGATTCAGGCACTAACTGAAGTGGAAAAGAGATGATGAGGCAAGGAGAAGAGACGAGGAGACAGAAAATGGTGGAAAACTTGAAAGAAGAAATAATTTAATTGACTAAGGAGCAGTTGGAAAGCCAAAAAGAAATAGCACAACTGATGATGGAAAAATTAAAAAAAGACCATTAGATAAAAATTTTGAAAATGAAAAGAGAGAGGAGTGTGGTTGGGACAAAAAAAGACATGGAGAGGATGAAAGAAAGAAATGATAAAAAGAGAGGTAGCAAAGAAGATAGGAAATGATCAGCAGAGTGTGGGTGTAAAGGTAGAGGAAATGATTAAGGATGTGGTTAATGGTGAATTGAAGGAGTGGAGAAGTGAAAAAGACAAAGAAAAAATGAGCTTTAGGGAAATCCTAGAAGAACAGGAACAGAGGCAAAACATAGAAAAAGAAGTTGTGAATGTACTAAAAAATAAAGATGCAATGATGAGGGACATAAAGCAAGTGATGTGTAGAATGGATTAAGGGAAGATAATATGATGGCAAAGAGTGTCCAACAATTTAAGGAAAGACTGGACAATCATAGATATGGAGACATGACCACTCGAGTTTAGCTCCGGCTCTGTATATTACATCTAGGTAAATACACACACACACACACACACACACACTTACTTACTTAACTGGTCTTTTTATACAAAAATGTTTAGTTTATTATAGACAAAGTAGTGATATTGTCCAATCTTTTACACAACTGAACATGAGTTTGTTTTGTTTCAGGCAAATGATTCAAAGGTAGAATAAGGGATCATGCCATGTTGCATGTTCCCTTGGTGCTTAACTGTTGTTATGGTCTTTGAGCCTGTAATAGATGTGTAAGTATTGTTTATTCTGAGACACAGGGATGACCTTGTTATGGGTCTCCACAGTTTACTTTTCCCAGGTTTCTCCCACCACCTATTTATTGTCCAACTTGCTAGGAAGTTAGACAAGCTGTGCACAAACTGCTCTTGCCCAGATATGAAATGTGTTCTTCAGATTTGTTGTTAGGTGTGTCAGCCATAATCAAGGAGGTACAAACCATGTGCATTTGTAATTTCACTGATTCTGTCATAAATTTGATACCAGATAAAAGTCATTGAAATACATTTTCATTTCATAACAAATAACACATTTGGATAGCATAGGTATCCAATGTCATGTGCCATGCTGTCAAAGCACCAAAGGATCATATGTATTGTTCATATAAATTGTTATTGGTTTCATTCTTTTAGCATGCACTTTTTTGTGGTATGTTTTCTTCAGGTTGGTCCTCATAATTATATATATATATATATATATATATATATATATATATATATATATATATATATATATATATATATATATATATATATATATATATATATATAGACACAGACACACACACATGTATACACACACACACACACACATATATACAAACACACACACACACACACACACACACACACACACATATACAAACACACCCACACACCCACACCCACACCCACACACACATACACAACTAGGTAAATGCACACACACACACACACACACACATATATACAAACACACACACACACACATATATATACAAACACACACACACACACACATATATATACAAACACACACACACACACACACACACACACACACACACACACACACACACACACACACACACACACACACACACAGAGCATTGTCTATAAGCTCCGTATCAAAATTAATTATGTATGTTCAGCTACATATTGATAGAGGAATGACTACATTTTGAATGGTAAATGGAAAAATAATTCTTAACATATAAACACAGCTCTCTCTCTCTCTCTCTCTCTCTCTCTCTCTCTCTCTCTCTCTCTCTCTCTGCTCTCCTCTCCTCTCCTCTCCTCTTTGGGAGGCTGCTTCATGGCGCTGTTCGAGACTTTAGAGCAAAAAACAAGTCGCGCGTTCACACCCCGTCCACTTAAATACAAATAGTTGTCATGCGGCCGCCACTTCAGTAAATCATAAAACAACTAACAACTCCTCCGTTTCTCGAGTTATAACAAAAGACAATGTAAGGGTTCTTAGCTTTAACGCTCGAAGCTTAAGAAATAAGATCAATGAATTGCAGTGCCTAACTAAAACATAGGACTTTGATGTAATTGCCATAACTGATACATTTATTGACACCGCTAATATTGACAATTTCTGAATATAATATAGATAACTATATTCTTTCAATAAAGACCGAGTTAATCGTAGAGGTGGAGGAGTGGCTCCTTACGTCAAAAGTAGCTTACAGCGCATTGATAAAACACCAAAGGACAGTAATGTAGAACACGTGAGCGTGAGTACAAAAACCGACCAATTTAAAATCAACATATCCGTCACTTATAGGCCTCCAGGCCAATCACATGAGGATGATGAAATAATGTATAGCGTTTTGCAAAGAACACTCCGAAACAGTGATGCATTGATTCTACCGCATATAGACTGGCAGACACTCACGGGATCTGAGGGGGAATCGCACAGGATGCTAGACTTCATTGAAAATAACTGCCTTAGCCAAATGGTTAGTGAACCAACGCGCGATAGTAATATTCTTGATCTTGTATTAGTAACCCAAGAGAACTTAGTTGACAATGTTAGCGTTGGCGAACACCTCGGATCATGCGATCATAGACTGGTGTATCTCGACATAAGAGCTCAAACAGGGATTGCAGAGAGAAAGATATTGGTTCTCAATTTTAACGCACCGGATTTTGAAAGAATAAGACAGTCATTAACGAACTTTCAATTAGTATCCAACATCGACGTTGAAGAATCTTGGCAAGACTTTAAAGCTTGATTACTAACTGAACAAAGTAAATCCGTGCAATCTTGTGAAAAGCACCAAAAAGTTAAAAATCCTCCGTGGTTTAATAATGAAATCAAACTTGCTCTCCAAAAGAGGAACTTGTTATATAGGCAAAAGAAAAGCGATAACTCTACCAAAAATAGTACATGGTACTACAAAGCAAGATGACAAGTCAAAAGTTTAATTAAACAGGCAAAACGGAGGTATGAAGTAAATATTGCAGTAAATTGCAAGTCAGATCCTAAAAGTTTTTTATAGATATGTAAAGAACCAAAAAGAGATTCGAAGTGGGATTGGCCCATTAACTGATAATTCGGGCAGTATCGTGACAGACAGCCAACGCATAGCGAACACGTTCAATTCTTATTTTGCCTCATTTTTAATAGTAATTCTACAGATACTGCTGCTGTTCCTAACACTATTGAAAATCCCAGTCATTCCCTCCCTGACTTTGAAATCAGTACAGGTGAGGTTCTCAAAGCACTGCAGTCACTTAAAACTAACAAAAGTCCAGGACCCGATAAAATGTATCCAAAATTACTTAAAGAAATATCAACAGAGATACTCAGACCTTTAACAATGCTGTTTAATATGTCTTTGCACCATGGTATCGTTCCTAGTGATTGGAAAATGGCTAATGTAACACCCATTTTAAAAAAAGGCGACCGAAAATTACCGGATAATTACAGGCCAATCAGCTAAACCTCAATTATTGGTAAATTATTTGAAACAATTATTTGCGATAAAGTAGTTAACTACCTATAGTGTAATTCGCTAATCCTGGACTCACAACATGGTTTCCGTAACAACAGATCTTGTTTGTCGAATCTAATAACGTTCTATAATGAATTTTTTGCAGTCTATGATGTTTCTGTAGTGCGGTGACTATGCCTGATGAACGAGCCTCCCATAACCCACTTAGCCAGTGGGGTACCTCTTTGGCCGACTCTGTAAGGAGTGGCTCTCCCGTCATGTTGGTCGCGGGTTCAATCCCAGGCAGCCGGCGAATACCCTCACCTTGTCTTGATTAATTTCTCGTGTGTTTCAATACACGCAGAGGACGTGTAGGAAAATAGAGGAAATAGAAAAATAAACCTCCCGGGGCATGACAGTGGTAGCAGCGGTGGGATCCTCTCCTGCAGTTCAGTTGAGTTTCCCCGAAGGGGTATCAGGTAGGATGGCCCATGCTCCGAGGGTAATAGAAAATGGGAGAGTTGGAGGTATGTCTCAGAGGGACATTGTCAACACACAGAAATTGATCTACATAGAGGGGAAAGTCGTGTAGTGCGGCGACTATGCCTGATGAACGAGCCTCCCATAACCCACTTAGCCAGTGGGGTACCTCTTTGGCCGACTCGGTAAGGAGTGGCTCTTCCGTCACGCTGGTCGCGGGTTCAATCCCAGGCAGCCGGCGAATACCCTCACCTTGTCTTGATTAATTTTTCTTGTGTTTCGATACACGCAGAGGACGTGTAGGAAAATAGAGGAAATAGAAAATAAAACTCCCAGGGCATGACATTTCTAAATCACTTGATATTATTTATTTGGACTTCCAGAAGGCGTTTGATAAAGTAGAATAAAGTTCCACACTACAAGTTGCTTCATAAGATCAAGGAAATAGGTATCGGGGGTAAGCTTCACGAATGGATCAAGCACTGGCTAAGCAATAGAAAGCAAAGAGTTGTAATAAAAGTAGTGACCTCTGAGTGGATGCCAGTCACTAGTGGTGTCCCCCAAGGCTCTTTCCTGGGACCCGTTCTCTTCGTCATTTACATCAACGACATTGACATTGGTCTCGTAAATTTGTGGACACGAAAATCGGCAGTGCGGTACTTACAGAATGTGACAGGCAGAACCTACAAGAAAATTTGCATAAAATATCAGATTGGTCAGTAAAATGGGAAATGCCTTTTAATATAAACAAGTGCTAGACTCTGCAGATTGGATCTAGAAATATAAAGAAGGACTATGAAATGTGCGCCGTTAAAATTAAAAGCATTGGTCTTGGCGTCACAGTCGCATCTAACCTCAAGTTTTCCCAGCAGTGCAACGAGTCAGTTAAAAAAGCAAACAGGATGATGGCTTTGATTAAGATAAATTTTTCATTCAAGAATAAAGATGTAATACTACCTTTGTATAATAGTTTCGTCAGACCTCATTTGGAGTATGCCGTGCAGTTTTGGTCTCCCCACCATGCGAAAGACATTGCTAAATTAGAAGGTGTTCAGCGTAGAGCAATCAAGATGATTCCTTCATTACGAAACAAACCCTACGAAGAAAGGCTGTCACATCTAAACCTGTTTTCTCTTGAAAAATGCCGCCTAAGAGGAAAACTGATCGAGTGCTTTAAAATACTTAACGGTTTTACCAACGTGGATCCGACCAAGCTGTTTGTGTTGGATGATTCGACGCGAACGAGAAATAATAGCGCTAAACTCAAATGTAGGCAAGTTCATTCAGATTGCACAAAATTCTTCTTCACTAATGCTGTCGTTCGAGATTGGAACAGATTGCCACCATCAGTGGTGCAGTGTAACTCGATTCCATCATTTAAGAATAATTTTGACCGCTATCTCCTCCAACTCAATGTTCACTAGGTCAGTTTCACCGTCATGGTGGCCGCATAACAACTGTCACTTAGGTTTAGGACAGACCACTTGGTTTGGGCCTTAGGGCCTGTGTGGTCTGGTTATCTATGTAAATCTATGTAATTCTCTCTCTCTCTCTCTCTCTCTCTCTCTCTCTCTCTCTCTCTCTCTCTCTCTCTCTCTCTCTCTCTCTCATAACATTGGATAAGTCTATATCAAGTCCAACAAGGCACACCCACTCACTTCACCAGTGCTTCTCAGCCTCACCCTTTCCTAACACCTCCCCAGATCCTGCCTTTTTTCATTCAAATTTTTTGGTGTAGCTTTTCATCCTTAAGGGATCCCTTTGATTATATACAGCAAAATAATGATTATCTTTTGCCTTGATGTCTTATCTGACTCATAATATTTTCTTGTTTTCTCTGAAGGTTCTTGCATGCCTTTTGACCTTTTTTTTATGCATCATACTAATTGTTGATCCCTTATTTTGATTAATTCATAGTGACACTCTGAAGATGTAGGAGCTTGCTTCTGTTCTTGACAAAGTCTGCTGCCTGCTGCATAGTATTACTTTCAATGATTATTCTGTTAGAAATTTCATCAACATATATTATTTATAAAACATGTATATTGAAATGGAACAGTAAAGAGTAGTGTAAATAGATAAAATAATGACACTAATGCACCGAATGCTGAGTGCATGTATGATTCAGAGTGTAAAAAAAAAGATAACTGGACACTATTTTCTGTGGGATTAGGTCATTGAAAATTATACCAAGTCAGTTTGTAGAAGTAGGTGGGATTAGGCGACCATTTGTGGTATATTAAGTAGAACTAGACAGCATGAGAGGAGACGGTGTGAAATAATACAAATGACCAGAGGAAGTGAGGAATGTGCACCTGAAAATGTATAGGTTGAAGTCCTTTATTCAAGGCTACTTTCTTGAGGTCATGAAATACATCAGGTATCGTACATAGCCTTCAGTTGTCATGATCTCATCCCTTCCAAATTTAACCAGAGAGAAAGCCTCCAGGTATATAACATAGCAAAGATAAGACAGGTTATTTCATCCATTCAAGATTTATTTTCATGTCATGAGTCCCTTGAGGTACCATTCCATAGTTTTCCTTTCATTTATGGATCATCACAAATCCTTCCTGCTCGCACACTGTGAGGGTTAAGTGAGAGACAGGAAGTCACCAGCAGCAGCTTTCCACTTCAAAGAGATAGGCCAAGAGCAGGTAAACTCATAAAATATGTAAGTTTTGTATTCTTTGCAACCATTACTGTAATTGAAATTTCACTTAAATATTGTTAGGTTTTTAAGCATCTAATTACTGGTAACACTATCATATCCTTCTTTCAAATCATTCTTGGCATTCATGTTTGAAAATTTCTTGTTATGGCGTCTATTTATAGAAATATTGTTTAAAAAATCATTTCCCCCCAAAAAATGACAATTTGAAAGGAATCATATAAAAAAAAAATACAGGTATGCTTGCTTTCTATTATTCAGTATACAATTTTGGAGTTTAGAACATTTTTGATACACTGGCAATACAGTTTGCATGAAAGGTTTTATGTATGGTATTGTATATAATTTTAATTTTGGCATATTATGTTGAGGTGCTAATTCTTGCATGTATAAGCAGCTTTTATTTTACAAAGATTTATGGCTATATTGACAAACTATTTTTTGTTAATTTTATAACTGAATATGAACAAAATAGTTGAACCCTTACCTTCTAGGTATGTCAGAATTTTGGTTAATATATTTTTATACATCTTTGCTGGAACGAGCAAAGGACAGGTACAATCATTTACCCTCACATACTAGTCAGAAAGAATTGTTGGGGCCTCATTGGTGGAAATGCAATTCAATCTGTCAGTACAATAATGCAACACCAATCTTTGTTCTGTTTCCAGGGTTCATGTCAGGTTTATCTATAGCTAGGTAGCTTTACATATTTGTGAAAAGGAAATAGTTAATGAATGTATAGATGCCTTATTTTACAGTGGAAATGGGTGAATAAGTAGTAAGCATTCAAAATTTGTTGGAGGGTGGCACCAAAATAGATTGTAGAAGGCTCCCAACACACTTTTTTTCAAATACAGATATTGATCTGTAGCCAATTGAGAATTTAAATATTATAGGGGTAACACAAAACACTTGTATGATATATAGTGTAGTTGTTTAACCCGGGAGCTTCGGCTACCCCGTTTGGGGCTCCCGCGAGTCGGTCCGTTGAAACGGCGGACCCCGTTTGGGGCTCGGCTCAAAACCCCTAATTCGAGCTAATTGTAGGCGGTGGCAGCATAGAGCAACCCACCATGCATGCCCTGGGTCATTGTGGTGGGTGAGTGATCTTGAGGTGGGCTTATTTGTCATAGGTGATGCTGTACGGTCATGGCAGACTGAATTAGCTATCCATACAGTAATCACTTGTCCAACTCTCTAAAGTAGACAACAAGTGATTTTCGGCTAGATGCCACGCGTCATGAGACTGTTTATTTTGTAACAAACACCACCCAAAAAGAATGGAGTTTGAGTAAAAGTAAATATTTTCAATGGCTTTATGGTTATACGAGGAGTACTCTGATATACATTCCATGCTCTTTTCTTAGTCTCAAAATGCAGTGGCCACTTCTCGGCTTTCCCATAGCCGAAGCCCATGGGTTAATTGTCAGGCAAGTCAATAATTACTTAGACATGCAGTTATTGTTTTGTTAAATTTGTCTTTTCCCTAAACCACATGAGACACCATTTATCAAGTGGATATGCTAAAATTAAATAGTATCACAAAATTACATCAACTTATAATTATGCATTAAATCACTGATGGCCCTGCGTGACAATAACAAACACAACAATTGTAGATAACCAATAACTGACTAAATTTTGTTAATGTCTTTGTACTACTTGCATTTCGTGACAGAAAAATTACATGCTCCACAGACTTTTAGCCTCATATTGTAAGGCATAAAAACAATTATGATAATTACTGTAATTTATTTACTGATGCCTATGAATTTTGACCGCATAAATGCAGATATTGCAGTTGTTGGGAGAGACTGTATAATAGGAATAAGATTACAAGATTATTTGCTTCTGGGAGATTTTTAGTTGTTTATAGAAATATGCTAGTTTTGAGTGTAACAAAGAAAAACTGAAGTCAGATTATGATTACGTATAGTGATTGTAATAATTATCTGTGGAAAGAAACTTAGAATGAGATAATTGTATGGAATTATAATGAAGAATTTTAAGAAACAATTTCAGAATTGGTACAGGTTAAGCTTCCAAAATCTGGGGAGGTTATGATTTGGGGGTGCCAAATTATAGATGATTCTGGATAATGGAATAACTAGTAATCAAAAGCATGAAACCTAGAAATGTATACAAAGAAAACAACATTACATACATATATGTTTGTATACAATGAGGTTAGCATTCTCTACTCTTAAAGGTGATTATTATCACAAGGCAGAGGCTGGTAGGTGCTCTGGATGTTTGGATGCTGTTTGAAACCATTGGATAACAGTAAAAGGCAGAGCAGGAGTCACTACAGAAACAGAAACCCTACCCTTGCCCTTCAGTGACGAACTTGTGTTTTGATAAGAAATGCACAGGAACAGCACCAATGAAAACAAATATTCACTGACCTGTGTAGAGTACCAACTGAGCTGTCAGCTTTAGTGGGAATCTCATTCACTTAGTATTTATTAATGACTGAATTTTGCATTATTTTTTGCACTTGATATAATATTGAATTTTACATTATCTAACACATTAATTATTGCTGTGATGCCTGTATAAATAGAATGAGTGATACTGGAATTCACAGTCACAAACCTAAGAGGGTGTATATTTCCCTGCCTGAAAAACAAACATGAATATAAATTATTTATCACTTTTTTTATCATTCCATCCCAGACAATTTTAATGACTCAACACCTGTATTGATGTAATATGTGACATTGACATTCACCATACCAAGGCATTTAAACTTTCAATCCCATGATGCTGCATAAATGCCTGGCCACAACAACCAACTACTACTATAAATTGTATTTTGTATCTGTTTATTTCTGTCAAAATAATTTCAGTGACTGAATTTTACTCTATTCATCACATATAATATTGTATGGATACAGTAATATTAGCATGCTTGCTTTCAATACCAATATGGTGCAGTAATCTGCTAGACCAAAAAAAAAAAAAAAAAAAAGTTTCTGTCACGGACAGTAGTATAGGGATGAGCTTGATTAGAAAGTCGTGTGAGGCGAGGCCGCGGAAGGGGGGGAGGCATGCAGTTAGCAAGTTCAGAAGAGCAGTTAGCGTGAAAATATCGATAGAAGATAGAAAGAGAGGCAACATCGCGACGAAATTTAAGAGGTAGAAGACTATCAGTAAGATGAGGAGAGCTGATGAGACGAAGAGCCTTAGACTCCACTCTGTCCAATAGAGCTGTGTGAGTGGAACCCCCCCCCACGTGAGATGTATACTCCATACAAGGGCAGACAAGGTCCCTGTATATGGATAGCAATTGTGTGGGGGAGAAGAAATGGCAGAACGCTCAACCTCGAGGAAGCTATTTTAGTGAGAGAGGAGATATGAAGTTTCCAATTAAGATTTTGAGTAAAGGATAGACCGAGGATATTTAGTGTTGAAGAAGGTGACAGCCGGGTGTTGTCGAAGAATATGGAATAGGTGTTTGGAAGATTGTGTCAAGTTGCGTGCTGGGGGAATACACAACAGGAAAACATTAATTTGCCTGGTTTTGTTCTAGTTTGTCCACTTGTGATCTTTGTGAGCGGTGAGTGAAATATGGAAACAGTAAGCAAGTTGAACCTGTCTGCAAGCTATTTTGCGGCTGCGGTGGTGAGTGCATGTACAACAGGCATTGTAAATTCAATCATTATATTAGTGATTTAATGATTTGCGACAGAAACAGTTAGCAGATTATTTCATAACACCAAAAACTACCAGAAAAAATAGGTTCGTCCAACAGTGTCCCACGGGTGACGTTCTGGAAATTTTCCAGTTCTCTGATAAGGTTTGGGTAAACATTCCTATCCTCCTGCCTTTGAAGCCATAATCGTGCCTACAACTGCTTCTTTAATGAAGAGATTTTCTATTCTCTTTTTCTATTACTCTCTCGGTCCCACACGTCCTCTGCGAGTATCGAAACACACGAGAAATTAATCACAACAAGGAGAGGGTATCCCCGGCTGCTTGGGATTAAACCCATGACCAGCGTGACGGGAGAGCCACTCCTTATACCGAGTCGGCCAAAGAGGTACCCCACTGGCTAAGTGGGTTATGGGAGGCTCGTTCATCAGGCATAGTCGCCGCACTACACGGCTTCCCCCCCTATGCAGATTAATTTCTGTGTTGAGACCTTTAGACAGTGACTCATATTGGTGCACTATTTCACAGTGTCCCCGTAGAGACATACCTCCAACACTTCCCATTTTCTATCAACCTCGGAGAGCATGGGCCATTACTCTACCTGTTATACCCCTTCAGGGAAACTCAACAGAATCGTAGGAGAGGATGCCCATCATATGCCACCAGTTTAATGAAGAGATTTTCTATTCTCTTTTTCTATTACTTTCTCGGTCCCACACGTCCTCTGCGAGTATTGAAACACACGAGAAATTAATCACAATGAGGAGAGGGTATCCCCGGCTGCCTGGGATTGAACCCGCGACCAGCATGATGGGAGAGCCACTCCTTATACCAAGTTGGTCAAAGAGGTACCCCACTGGCTGAGTGGGTTATGGGAGGCTCGTTCATCAGGCATAGTCGCTGCACTACACTTCTTCCTTCCATTTAGCTGCAGCAACAAGTCCATAACTTGGGTAATGGCAGCACAAGCCGCGACAGCCCATACTTTAGCAAACGACGCCATGTGGATACAGGGCAACTGCTTTGTTTATGCCCAACCGACCTTGGCCGTATTTGACGCACACCGTAAAAGTTGGAGTTGCCGGTTGCCCCTACCGCCAGCCCGGTTGGAAGAAAAAGGCCCAGTGTGACACCAGCTTACGGACAACCGACAACTCGCTCCCAGTTGGGCGTACGGGCAACCAAAGTTGCCCGTAGCCCCAATGGTTAAAGGAAATCGGTCAGTGCGACACCGCCTTAACCCTTTCCATCCGTGACGCAGACGTCGGCGTCACAGTATGGTAAGGGTCAAGAGGAAATGGAAGAGGATTAATCCTCTTCTAAACCTCTCAATCCTCTAAATTCCTCTTAATCTTCCATTTCCTCTAAAAAGGTTTAGAAGAGGATTAAGAGGAAATGGAAGAGGATTAAGAGGTTTAGAAGAGGACTAAATCCCTTTCCATACGGTGACGCCGCCGGACGTCAGCGTTTTTTTAATCCTTTTAGCCTGGACAAGGAGCAAGTCTCCATAATACTACATTGGAGTGGCCACCCATTGGTGGCCTCTAATACTTTTATCGAGTTTTAGAGGCAGGAGCAATGGCCAGGGGGCGGCAGGAGAGTAGGGAATGCTTGAGACTGGTGTCTATTAATATGAATGGGGTAGGTGGTGAGGAAAAGAGAAGAGTGATGATTTAAAATTTTGTGAATGGTAGAGTGGATGTGTTGGGAGTAAGTGAAACACATATTCGAGGAACTGGTGTGAGTGATGGTAGAGAGGGTACGTGGGAGGGTGTGCCTGGGGGCTTGTATGGACGGGGATGGATGAGAAGTATAGAGGCAGGAGTAAGGAAGGATTGTGATGTCTGAAAGAGTGTGGAATGGTGTGACTGACTATGGTTGGAAGGGATCAAGAATTGTGTGGGTGAAAGGAAAAGTAGGTTTAGTAAAGTATGTTTGGGTGTGTATATATGCACCAGTAAATGTGAAAAGTAAAAAAGGACTGAGAGAAAGGGAAGCTTTTTGGGAGGAAGTGAATACAAGTCTGAAGAGCTTTGAGAAAGAAAGGAAACTTATTATGATGGGAGATATGAATGCTAAAGTGGGTGATGAATGTGTAATGGATGTGGTGGAAAAATGGGGGATACCTGGGAAGAATGAAAATGGAGAGTGCCTGGTGGATGTCTGTTCTGAGAGGGGAATGTTCCCAGCGAACACCTTCTTTCAGCACAAGAATACCCACCGATACACATGGAGGAGGGGAGAAGACTATGAGCAAAAAGGATTGATTAATTATGTGACAGTAGATGGAAGACTTAGAAAAGATACTTGTGATGCGGAGGTAGTAAGAGGAATGTTCGATGGCTCTGACCATCTTGCAGTGCTGGCAAAATTAAAGCTGAAAGAAAAGTGGGTGTTTGAAAGGAAAGGTGAAGTAAAAAAGGAAATACTGAAGATAGAAAAGTTACAGGAAAAAGAAATTAAAGATGAGTATATACGTGAAATGGCAGAGGCCTTAAGTGAAAAATGGGAAAATGTAAAAGATAGTACAAATATTGAAAAAGTTTTTGGAACATTTGAAGAAGTAATGGTAACTACAACAAAAAAAGTGGTAGGGATGAAAGTGGTGAGAGATGGAAAAAGAAAAGGAAATTCATGGTGGACAGAAGAGATAAGGAGGATAGTAAAAGAGAAAAGGGAGCTTTTAAGAAAACTCAAGAAAGAAATGTGGCTGAATAAGTAAAAAGAGAAAGGAAAAAGAAATATAGAGAATGCAAAATGAAATTAAAACAAGCAGTAAAAGAAAGTAAGAAGAGAGTTGATGTTGAGTTGGGTAGGCGGTGGCTGAATGGATAGAAAGACGGCCCCGCGTTCAGGAGGACACTAGTTCAATCCCCGACCGGTGCCACCAAGCTGGGATTTTTCAGCCGCCGCCAAGTGGCTTAAAACTACTCACATGCTGTCCAGAAGACCACCTATCAACCCGGACTGTAGATTCTTGGATTAAAGATGAGCTCCGGGAGGGCAGCATGAGCCAATGCAAGATGGTGCCACTATAAACACTCGCCTGTGCCAGAACAGGCTGGGCCGACCATCAGGACCCACCGGGAAGAAGCCTTGGACCTACCATCAGGATCCACCGGGAAGAAGCCTACCAGCGCAATAGGCCACAGCGTAAAAAAAAAAAAAAAAAAAAAAAAAAAAAAAAAGTGAAAAATATAAAGGTAACAGGAAATCATATTGGAAAGAAGTAAAAAACGAAAGAAATGCAGACATTATCTCCCCAAGTAAAATAAATTAAGTTATGAATGAGAATGGAAAGATGTTGAAAGACGGGGAAGCTGTGAAAGAGAGATGGAAAGAATATTTCAAAAACTTAATGAATTATGAGGATGGACGTCCAGCAGCTGTAACAGCAGCAGTTTTGAGTGGAGGTAGAGGAGGAGTATATGAAGAAAGCAATATAGCATATGAAGAAGTAAATCAAGCAATAAAAAGATTAAAAAATGGAAAGGCAGCAGGAATTGTTAACAGCAGAAATGTTAAAGTGTGGAGGAGATGAAGTTGTTAAATGGGTGGTCAAGATATGCAAAGTAGCATGGGAGGGGGGGGGGGGTGCCAGCAGACTGGACAAAAGCCATCATTGTCCCAGTTTACAAGGGGAAGGGCAGGAGAGGGGAATGTGGGAGCTATAAAGGTATAAGTCTCCTAAGTATACTCGGAAAGGTATACGGAAAAGTCATAATAGAGAGGGTGCAAAGACTTACAGAAGAGAAAATCAGTGAAGAGCAAGGAGGCTTCAGGAAGGGAAGGGGATGTGTGGATCAGATATTTTCCTTCAGGATGGTAGTAGAAAAAATAATAGCAAAAGGAAAGAAACTACACGCTGCCTTCATGGATTTGGAAAAAGCTTATGACAGAGTCGATTGGATTGCATTGTGGGATGTTTTAAAGATTTATGGTGTGGGAGGAAAACTGCTTAGTGCAATAAAGTTTTTCTATGAGGATGCATCTGCATGTGTCAAAATTACTGGAGAAACAAGTGAACATTTTGAGATAAAAGTGGGCTTAAGGCTGGGGTGTGTTATGTCACCATAGTTGTTCAATATTTATATGGATGGTGTTATTAGAGAAATGAA
Source organism: Eriocheir sinensis (assembly GCF_024679095.1). Lineage (NCBI taxonomy): Eukaryota > Metazoa > Arthropoda > Malacostraca > Decapoda > Varunidae > Eriocheir > Eriocheir sinensis. Next base: position 10,251,932 of record NC_066512.1, on the reverse strand, counting down.
GGGCAAAATTGGGGAAGTTGGAGTAAAAATGTTCGCTGAGGGAAGGAAATGGGTACTGAATTCGATACTGTTTGCTGATGACACGGTGCTCATTGCAGAAAATGAAAGTGACCTACAAAATTTGGTCAGTGTTTTTGATAGTGTGTACAAGGAGAAAGCTGAAAGTAAATGTCAACAAAAGTAAAGTGATGGTTTGTGAGCGAAGTAGAAGTGAGGTTGTAGATTTTGTGTGCCCATATAGAGTGGGAATTGAATGTGAAAAAGAATGCAAAATAATTTTGAATGGTGAAGAAATGGAGGAGGTCAATGAGTTTGAGTGCCTTGGATCAGTTATGTGTAAGCATGGTGGTATGGAGGGAGATATAAGAGAAAGGCCATTGCAAGGAAGAAGGGTGGTAGGGTCTTTGGGACGAATCATGAATGGCAGAAATGTGAGCATGGAGGTAAAGAGGGATTTGAGAAATACAATAATAGTACAGGTAACTCTCGATTTACGCGAGTATTGTGTCCTTGAAGAGGTCGCATAAATCAAAAACAATGTAAATCAAACGAGGTAGGTTTCTATCGAAAAATAAATATTCACTTCATTCAGTGGAGAGAGAGAGAGAGAGAGAGAGAGAGAGTATAACCTTATCACCGAGATATCCACTCAGGCACTCAATCTCAGCCTCACTCGTGTGAGGAAGAAATGAGGGACACCATGAGTGACTGGCTAGTATTGGTACCAGTACCGAGCAGTCTGGTACCGGTACCGTACCATATAGCTGGTACCGTTAGTACCGGTACTGGTAACGGTACCTGCCCACCCCTATTGTTGAGTAGCGTGGCAGCGTGGGTACTGTATTGTTGTTCAAGTGGCGCGCGGGAAGAACTGAGTTCAGCTGTGTGGCCGCAGCGCCGTGTGAGTCCAGTTGCGTGAGACATCCATAAAATATCGCGTATAAGTGAAAAAACGTGTAAATTAAACATTTATTTGGATTTTGGACTCCGCGTTATTTAAAAAACGCATAAACCAAGCACGCGTAAATCGAGAGTTACCTGTACCAACCCTCACATATGCAAGTGAAACGTGGGCCTGGAATGAAAGTCAGAGGTCTAGAGTGCAGGCAGTGGAAATGAGTTATTTGAGGAGTGCTTGTTTTGCAATGAAAGTGTGTACGAGCGTTTTGGAATGTGTCACGAGGGTGAAGGGAAGAAGTGTGGAGTGGTGGAAAAAGTGAAGCGACAGACTTTAAAGTGGTTTGGCCACATGGAGTGAATGGAGGAGAGTAAAATGACCAGAAGGGTGTATGTGAGTGAGATAAGAGGGAGGGAATGCTAGAAGACGACCTCCAGTGAAATGGAGAGATAGGGTGCAGGAGTACATTAGAGAGAGGGGGGGAAAGATCTTTGAGAAACTTTGAGCAGGCAAGGAGGGAGTGTCTGTATAGAGAAAGTTGGAAACTTCTGCCATGGCCATCCCTTGGTGGGAGCTCCTAGGAGCAGGCGTCGATGAAATGATGATGACGATGATGATGTAGAATACCAAAAATGGAGTGTAGGCTATATGTAGTGCTGATTAAGGAACAATGTAATGGGCAAAAGATAGCATGTTAAATTGATTGAGAATGGCAAGTTTGCAAAGAGGGTTTTTGAAACTCATTATAATGTTCTAGGGTGGACAAATAGTTTTTTTAGTTTTTATTTTTATATTTATTTTTTTTATTTTATTTATTTATTATTATTTTTTTTTAACAAAGGAGACAGCAAAGTAGAGGAATGTGTGGTTGATATGTGAATAGGGAGCATTAAAATGAAAAACAGAAACTTGTTGTGGCCACTATGCATATTGAAAAATATTTCTTGAAAGAGACATCAGAAATATAGATAGCCAGACAGGTAGTAGGTACATAAGTGGCATGTGACATAAAATAAAAGGATTATAATGAGATACAAAGAGTAAGGGTAAGGGCTGCCTTTGAAGGATTCTTTCTTGTGCATTATCAGAAGGGAAGCTCCAGAATGGAATAGGACATCATTCACAGTTGTTGACAAATACATAAATGAAGGATGAAAATATTCAGACTAAGTATTGCAGGACTTTAGTTTATTGTTTGAGCATTTAATTTGATTTTTTTTTCCCTTTGGTACAATAACTTGTCACAATAAATATTTTCTTAGGTCAGCTGTGGGGGTGTGTTGGTCATTGGATATCCTCTTCACAATTTATGGGGGAATTTCAGTATTTTGAAAATCAAAGAGATGAGCCACTACTTTTGAGTGTTGTGTATATAGTTGTAGGTGTCAGTTGTTAGACCTTTAATAGTTGGATTGTTTGTTCTACTATAGTCTGTTTCATTTCATCTGTCCATCAACAAAGTGCAAATTTTGATAGATGTGGTACCTGTGCATTTCTAGTTCATGAATTTCCTATGTAAAAATCAACTGTTGTGATAGATATTCAAGCTATTTTTTCAATATTGTATTTGAATGTTTATGTATACAAAAAACCTTCACACCTTATAAATCCCAGACATACTGATTTGCATCGATTATACAGTCGAGTCGCGTATGGCGCAGTTAATTGGTTCTGAGCAACGGCCGCGCCATAGGAAATCGCGTAATAGTATGGAGAAAATACAATTTGGCTCTGGCCCTTGCCATTTTGCCAAATCCACACACACTTTGCCCGAGTGTACCGGTAGGCATTATCTGCCTTTTGATGTTGTTCAGTCTGAGATGAGTCCACGGAGACGAGGCAAGGTGAGGCGCCATGTGTGCAGGGGCAGCTGCCAGCATTTAAGAGAGCGACTCAGGGCGCTCAGGCCGCCCCGGGTCCTCTCAAACGCGTGACGCCGCAGCTTCTGTTTCATCTTCTGTTGCAAGGAGCTCATCGATCACCCAGAACAGCTTGTGATGCATGTTTAAACGTCGTCAGGAATATCAGCGGACGCCATTTTGCTGCCAGAACAGCTAGTAAACGTCGTTAGGAAGATCAGCGGACACCATTTTCCTGCCAGTGAGTGATGACGTTTACTAGCTGTTCTGGCAGCAAAATGGCGTCCGCTGATATTCCTGACTGCATGCATAACATGCATAACAAGCTGTTCTGGGTGACGAGCTCCTTGCAACACAGAATGAAAAGGAAGCTGCAGTGGTTATGGTGGCACAGAGAGGTGAAATGCAATGGAAGCACTTATATGTGTTTGTTTGGTCCGTCATATTTGCTGATGACGTCATCACAGCATGGAGGCACTCCACCTCTCCAAACCAAGCTGCAGTGGGCAGTCCGAGTTGGCAACTCGGGCTGCAGCGTCATGCGTTTGAGAGGACCTGGAGTGGTCTGGGCAGGGGAGACCACGAACCGCGTCATAGATGGTTTTACCCGTATGATCTGAAAATACGGTTCTGAAACCATACCACATCATAGGAAACTGCGCCTTACGAATGTGCGTCATATTCGACTTGATTGTATACCATACAAGCACACAATAAGATAAGCTCGTATCTACGTAGTCAGAGCATATTTGAACGATCTTTGGCTTTTCAAATACCTATAATTCATCTCAATTCAGGTACATGAAAAGAAATATGGCTCTGCAAGTGCAAATAAAAGGTATTTTAATAATTTATTGCATGCAAATCATGGTTCATATTCGAAATAGCTTGAAATATTATTTATTGTGATGCTAGGCTATTTCAAATACAGTAAACCCTCGATATAATGAACTAATTGAGGGGAACTTAGTCTGTTATAAGTGGCGGAAATTTGAAATTATAAAATAATACCGAAGAATCCAATAAACGTAGGTACCGTATTTTGTGGCGTATAACACGCTCCGGCATATACCGCGCAACCTGAACTTAAAGACAACAATTTTGGAAAAAAATGTTCAGTGGTTAAAATACTCAGAAATATTTACGGTTAACGGCTCTAGGCTTTTCCCTGGTGCTCTCCTACATACTTCCTTTCTTTCTTCTCCCTCTTTGTCCCAATATTTTTCTCCTCATTTCTCTTTTCTTTTCCTTTCCCCTCCCTCCCAGTTTTTCTCTTAATCATTTTTCCTCACACTCACACCTTTTCTCTCTTCCTCACATTTACCTGACTCTCTCTCTCTCTCTCTCTCTCTCTCTCTCTCTCTCTCTCTCTCTTCTTTTCCCACCCCATTTCCTCCACTCATTTCCCGTTTCCTCCTTTCTCACACACCCTTATTTATAGCCTTATCTCTCACTCTATCATTCTCTTCCTCCCTTTCTCCTTCCCCATTTGATTATATGAAAACACACACACACACACACACACACACACACACACACACACACACACACACACACACATGGCCCAGTAGCTCAGTGGTTAGAGCGTCTGCCTCACAACCAGAAGGACCGGGGTTCGATTCCCCGACCGGGTGAAGATAAGTTGGGTTTATCTTCTTTCATGTGTAGCCCCTGTTCACCTAGCAGTGAGTAGGTATGCGACGTAAAGCGAGGAGTTGTGACCTCATGGTCGCGGTGTGTTGTATGTGAGTGGTCTCAGTCCTACCCAAAGATCAGTCACTGAGCTCTGAGCTCCTTCCATAGGGGAACGGCAGGCTGTCTCGAGAGAGACCCGCAGCAGATCGAGAGGTGAATTACACACACACACACACACACACACACACACACACACACACACACATGCACACACACACACACAGAAAGGGGAAATGAGAAGGGTGTGGGGAGGGAGATGCAGAAGGGAGAGTCAGGTCATGACCTGACCTAAGCCGTGACCTGAGTAAGATAATTTTGTTTTTTGAAAATAGCAAGATGCTATTTCCTGTAAATTTACTGATGAATCACTGCATGAAGGCTATTTATTGGTCCTCCACTTCACCTAATACAGGTAACTCTCGATATATGCGAGTTTGGTTTACGCGTTTCTTAAATAACGCGGGGTCCAAAATCCAAATAAACGTTTAATTTTTTTTTTTTTTCACTTATACGCGATATTTTATGGAGTGGCCACCAGATGTCTCATGCAACTGGACTCACACGGCGCCGCGGCCACACAGCTGAGCTCAGTTCTTCCCGTGCGCCACTTGAACAATAATACAGTACCCACGCTGCCATACTACTCAACAGGTACCGGTACCAGTACCAGTACTAACGGTACCAGCTATACAGTACAGTACCGGTACCAGACTGCTCGGTACCGTTACCAATACTAGCCAGTCGCTCCTGCGGCCACACAGCTGAGCTCAGTTCTTCCCGCGCGCCACTTGAACAACAATACAGTACCCACGGTGCCACGCTACTCAACAATAGGGATGGGCAGGTACCGGTACCAGTACCAATACTAGCCAGTCGATCATGGTGTCCCTCATTTCTTCCTCACACGAGTGAGGCTGAGACTGAGTGCCTGAGTGGATATCTCGGTGATATGGATATTCTCTCTCTCTCTCTCTCTCTCTCTCTCTCTCTCTCTCTCTCTCTCTCTCTCTCTCTCTCTCTCTCTCTCTCTCTCTCCATTGAATGAAGTGAATATTTATTTTTCGATAGAAACCTACCTCTTGTTTGATTTACATTGTTTTTGATTTATGCGACCTCTTCAAGGACACAACACTCGCGTAAATCGAGAGTTACCTGTACAAAACAGAGTGCTGCACTGGATTCGTTGATGTTTTCCTATGAAAGAATAAAACAATATGCCATCCCGTGCTTGAAAACACTGGGGGCACAGCCAAGTACACCCGACCAGCTGCTTACACGGATCCGTACGTGTTCATAGCAATCCGCCTTTTGGTTTGTGAACAAAACGGCTGGCCAGAAACAGGAGGATGCAAAGAAACATGACACTGGGTGTGGTTAAAAAAATATTCTTGGTCAGTCCCCATGGGTTTCTGACTCTTTGACCTTGTCTATTATATCCAAAATCCAATATAAGTCAGTCCGTTATATCGAGGGTTTACTGTATTACCAATGCTATTTGCATGCACTATATTATCAAAATTTCTTATGCATTGGCACTTGCAGAGCCAGATGTCTTTTTATGTACCTGCAATTATTATTATTATCATTATGATAAGCTACCAAAGCCTCCCTTCTGGATGCAGGTACAACAAGTTGAACCACACAAAATACCAAAAGGTACTGGAGAAAAGCAAAGGCAACGAATAGTTAAAGTGACGTTTTTCTCCGCGTCCTCCTATTTCTGGCCGCCTGTTTTGTTTATAAAGGCTGATTGCTATGAACACGGATCTGTGTACGCAGTTTGTCGGGTAAGACAATTGTGATGAGATGAATTACAGGCCTTATATAGATTGTTCAAGTATGATCTGACTATGACCTACTGTTTGATACAAGTTTGTCTTTCGTGTACTTGTATGGTAGATTATCAATGCATATTGGCATATAAGAGGGCTTGAGTTTTTTTTTAATAAATAAACATTCAAATAAATTATTGAAATAAAAGTTGATCTTCACGCAATCGCAAACTAACAATGCACAGGTGCCACATCTATGTTCACAAGTGGACAAATGGAATGATACAGACTATAGGGAAATGTATTTTAGCCTATAGTCAGTTCACTCAAGTCTGAGGTGTGCATTATCATTTGCTGGCAATATGCTGTCATACAGCGTGTCTGATTGCTTGGATAATATATAATAGTCTACGCATAGGAAACAGTCATCAGTTTCAATAATATGTAAGCAACAATTGTTGCTTACAATAAATATTATTCATTATAGTTGATTTTGAGCTCAAAAATTATTAGTGCTGTCACAAACAGACAGTTCTTCTCCCCTTCACAGATGGTGTCCATATACAAGGGCCTTGTCTGCCCTCTATGGAATATGCATCTCACGTTTGGGGGGGGCACATAAACAGTTCTCTTGGACAGAGTGGAGTCGGCTCTTCGTCTCATCAACTCCTCTCCTCTTACTGACAGTCTCTTTTAAATTCTGCCGCAGTGTTGCATTTCTTTTTACCTTCTACCAATTTTTTTCAGGCTGATTGCTCTTCTGAGCTTGCTAGCTGCCCTGCTGCACTCAACTTTCTACTCTTGCTCACCCCTGTACTGTCCATGTCTGTTATGCAAGAGTTAACCAGCACCTTCATTCTTTTATCCCTTCTGCTGGTAAACTTTGGAACAGCCTTCCTTTGTCTGTATTTCCCAGCTCCTGTCTATGACTTGACCTCTTTCAAGACTTGCAGGAGTGTCAAAACACCTCTTTTCATGAAATTGACCTCTCTTTTGGCATCTTATTCTCTTCGTGTTTGTTGGAGCAGCGTTTTTTTTTTTTTTTTTGTTTTTTTTTATAGAAAAAAAGCTGTTCTGTTAAGCCTGCTAATTTTTTTGGTGGTGGACAGCACCAGGTCTGTTTAATAACTATAATCAGCGATCTTGTAAATTAACAAAACACCTGTTTGCAACAGTACTAGTAATTTTCAATTCACTCAAAATCGACTATGATTGGTAGTAATATATTGTTGCCTGCATTTTATTGATAATGATGACTGTTTTCTCTGCGTAGGCTATCACACATTGTCCACGAAATTGGACACACAGTGGGAAAGCAGGTTGCCCAGGTACGATAAAGCACACCTCAGACTATAACTATTTTGAATGTGGTTGTAGATGATTTCGTGGAATTTCTGGTGAATCAATTATGCATATCAAAAGTTTCTGCTCCTCTGAATGAGAGCTGATGATTTTAAAAGTTAATTTGATTTACTTTACATACTTTACAATCATATATTTTTGTTATGGATATATAGGACTTAATACAAGCATTATATTAGTTTCAGTTGTATTGTATAATTTTCTAAGCATTAACCCCTTCAGCACCGTCATGTACGCATGTACGTGATACAGGATGCACTACGATAAACCGTCACGTCCGGGTGTACGTGAAATTTTCTATTGTTTCAAAGGGCGGGTAAATACGGGCGGTATAGTGTATTACACTGTGTTTAGGGGGTGGTACTATGTACTGGAGATACCCTGAAGCTCCGCCCACAATCACTCAAGCAAATCAGTGACTGCCACGTCACAGGACGTCACAGCATCTCAAGGCTGGCTGGCTCAGGGTTGCCATTTGGGACTCAGTGCTTGTTTTGCTTCCATAAGAGAAGGATTATATCACTTTGTGTCCCTAGCCTGGCCATCTTGTATTCGCTACGACCGTTGCAATCGCCATTATCACCACTATGTCAGTCAACAGTAGTTCCGAGTCTGGCTCTGAATATCTGCCAGGTGCTTCTACTGAAGAATATAGTGATGATGCCTCCGAAAGTGGTGATAGTGACTTAGTAGATGACAGTGATGAGGAGTTTTCAGACACTGTGGAGCCAGTGGAGGAACAAGGCTGGCGCCTCATGTCTGACCCTTTCAGTGATACCCGGTATACGGGCCTATGTCGGGTAAACGGGAGCGGTGCTGAAGGGGTTAATATATCCACTCTTGGCTATTAAGGAAAACTATTGCCATGTATTAAAAAATGTAACATTCCCATTCTTAAGCATACCTGTATATTATCTTATATTTCATCAAATGTCTGTCATCTTCCAGGTCATGATCTAATTGAATAATATTGCAGTTTGTGCTGATAGTAGGTAATTTTTATATTTATATTGATTCTTCCTCATAAAACTGCACTTCATAGTACGATACTGAACAAAATAGCTGCAAATCATTTTAATCATTTGTTTGTAGAAAAATTTGATACCTTAAGCCAACCATTTTTGTTTCCTTGCAAGGGTGTTTTCTTTTAAACAGAAATCTTAGTGAATATAATTGGAAAATCTCCTATTTATGACAGAAAGTTTCATAGTTTGTTGGGTTAGTCAGGCTTCACCATTGAACATACATTTTATAGATAATGAATCAAGGAATGAAATAGTATATGATTTGTTCAATAATAAGATCACTGCAGAATATGTATTCTTTTACCAGATATATTGAGATTTCTTTGTCAGCAAATAACTAGCCATATCCTTAAAGTTTTTAAAAATTTAGGGAAAAATGTGTTTTTTTACCTAATTCATTAATTGGGTTCCTTTTATTTGTAGATTTGGCATACAGGGCATAAGTTAGTAAACAATGTGAAACTAGATTTTCTCTTAGCAAAGTTGATTTTCTGAACAGAACTCTTACAGTAGGTTCTTTATTATACATATAAACAGGTAAGAATAAGTTACCAACAATTACAGTCACAACCCAAGAAAATTGTTCAATTTTAACTTATGGACTGCTGCAGATGTTTTACAGGTAAGGATTACCTCTAGAAGGAGAATTGTCCATCTAAAATGGAGGCAGTAAAGCAAGCAACCCTCATAAATATTTGGATTGTACCAAATAACAAATGCCAATCCATGATTTTTTAAACTAGATTTGTTGTGGATAAGAAAATTATCTAAATAGTCTATTATTATGTTACTCCTGTCAATCTTTCTATTCAAAGTCACCAAATAATTGATGAAAAATTATTTGGATGAATTTGGAATGGCATTAACCCTCCGCTGGGCACTCATAGAAAGAGTGGAGGTATCAAAAAACCCTTTTAGTATTATCAAGTTAAGGATTTTCTAAGACATTTTTACTCCTAAACAGTTTTTGATTTGACGCACCCATCCATTGCAAACTTGCATCAAAGGAGTAGCCCGTGCAGGCTAATTGCCCGATTTGCAGGTACTCACCCAGCACCCAGAAATATCAACATGTAGTACAACTATTTAGCCATGTCCTATAAGGTTTTGGTAAACTGACCTCTGTTGTGTTAGGTGTGAGCGGGGTGAGAAGAGGAGCAGTTTTACGGAAATCAGCTCACTTCTGACTCTCGGCCCACATTGGCGCATTCTCTCGCTCCCAGCATAGCTGCCAGGCTCACTAAAGAGCTGTGATTAGCTGGAGAGTGTGATGGAAGATGCTTCCATTGGCTGAGATAAACAGACTCCATGTATGTCATTAGCGGGTGGTGGGAAATGCTTGTAAAAACATGTGATTTTGGTAGCCCGACTGGGCTTTCGCCTGGCAAAGGGTTAATAGATGGACAGCATCCATCAAAGTTAGCTTAGAAAGCCTTAACTGAAATTAAACAAAAATATAATTTTGACTTCCCTGCTTTAGATGATCTCTAAATACAATCCAAATCTTTATATGCACATGCAGCTAAGCTCCATTAGGCCTATTGGAAGTGACAGAAATACTATAGGTCATAAACCAGCAACTATAGCTGTTTTAATCACAATTCAGAAAACACTACATATCCTGCATCTTTCAAGTAATAATTGAACTATACATAGTTGGATCCATGTGGAAATTCCTGCATAAAAGCAAGTGGGAAGGGATGAAGAATCATACAAAAGTATCATAAGAGCATGTAAAGGAATCATTTAAGTACATAATTAGTCATTGAACCATGATAAGTAGGAGGCACAAGCTATCACACACAAGTTATTTAGACTAGTGAGCAGGGTTGGTGATATATGTGTGATGCGTGTGTAAGAGCTACCTCCAGCACACCTCACCATATGGTTCACAGCTTCCCCCTCTCACCAACCCAGGATGGAGACGCCTCGGGCATTGGCCATTCCTATTCTCACTTGTACGACACCACCTCTTGTTTCCTATGCCAGAGCAACAAAAGCTCAATGGTAAGTCATAATGAATGTGAAGGGAGCCATCTAAAAGCCCAGTTTACTGCAGTTTCAGAGTAATTTCTACCTACTATTTATTGTCTGTTCTATTTGACAATTGCCTCGTAGCAGGGCTTCCAGATGGACTCCAGATTTTTTTTCTATATTGTGCTGGAGTAATGATGCAAATGTGCACTTACTAGCATCATCAGGTGCCTGTCTTGTTGCTCCTATGTTCTTGTTCCTCTGGTCATGTCCTACAACACTGGCACACATTATCAACTGGGGGGGCTCACATCAAGCCTCACATGCCTTAGACTATTATGTAGAAAGATTGTTGTTCTGCACTGCCTATTTTCACAGCACTGTCCCACCATAATTCTTCATATTAAAAGTACTACTTAGTGACATGTTCAGATTGCATATATGTACTGAATGATAAGGAAAGGAAAAGCTCTGGTCTAAAACGCTTGATGATATTGGAAGAGTTGGTCCCTGTAAGAACGAGGAATTGGGTATCAGTTATTACTTACTTGGCATGCTGTCTTTCTTGCTCCTACAGCCTGGCTGCTTTGTGGATACAGATCTTTCTTCTCAGATCTGTCTCTATATAATCTCTAACTTTAAGAGCTGTGTTTATGTTGACTCAGGTTACCCAGTAGTATCTAGCCACACATAGCTTCATATGCAGGTAAGGCCCGGGAGTAGGGCGGGGCGTGGGGCAGATGATGATGTTCCTAGGACCTCACGCTCTGAGCCTGGGCCACACTCCACTCTTATTATTTGTTGGGTCTTTACTTTCAGTTATGTTCCGTGTTTCCTGCATTATGGAAATCTGCAGAAGCCTTTTCAAATGTTCCATTTGCGAGTCTCAACCCAGAGGTAATGACAAGTTTGCAGCCTATAATTACATAGATAGCTTGTGTAGGATCATATTTTAGCTCGGTTCTTGGGACTTTGGTAAGGTTTTAAATTTTTTTCAAAGTCCATCACTTGAGATGATCAGGTTCATGTGTCAGCAAGTGAATGAAGATGTTGCTAATATCTTACCAAGTCCCGGGAAGGACCAAGCTTAGGACACTGACGTCAGGGACACCAGCGTGCAGTGTTCGGCAGCATCCTTCCGAGGAACCACCTGTTAGCAGTGGCATAGCGCTTCTTGGGCTGCAGCCCAACATGTAGACCATGTAGCCCACAGGCTTGTGTTTCACAGACTCATCACATTCTAGCTGTAAGCAGGATCTGCTGCACAGTCTTTCACGTTCTCTGCAAGAATGCAGAAGCAAGGAGTTCTGCAATGTATAAGTAGCATAACACTACTAGTCTAATTGATCATCTAACAGTCTAACTGGTGTATAGAGGTAGTCATGATACACTTAGTTGATATCCAACTATAACTGCATATTTTATGTTGCCACTATGTAGTATAAATTTTCTTTTCTGCTCCTATGGATGAGGGATGACTCCAATCCCCATCTTTGCCCAGGCCTCCTCACAACACCACCCACCCTTCATTTAGTCCTGCATATTAACCTATCAGGGACTTTGGAAAGTAATATGTTGCAGTTACATCAGTCCCCATCTCATGGCAACTGAAAGATGCAGTAACAACTCCACCTGCTCAGTCTTTGTGATGAAATATTTTTTTTATGAAATTGCCTAATTCTGCACAGACTCATTACATTGTTTATTTCTGAAAACTCAGTACAAGCCACAACCTGAGGTACAGCATAACGTATTTGGGTCTGTAAATGCCAATTCACCATTTTCTTGCAAATTTATTGTTCAGCCACAAGTATGTCACCCATTTTGCTTGTCACAATTTTTTTCTATTATAAATATCATTAAATTTCTAATAACTGAGTATGCAAACCATTTTAGTACGTTGACAACCTTATATATATATATATATATATATATATATATATATATATATATATATATATATATATATATATATATATATATATATATATAGAGTACCCTCTCGAGTTTCGCGCTATCCGAGTTTCACGATCCTCGAGTTTAGCGCTTAGTCCTAGATTCTTACTATCACGACTTTCGTGCATTACCGCCACGAGTTTCGCGTTGCTGTGACATGTATGGGTCACGTCTACCTACCGTCAGCGTCATGCATGCTGCCTTAAAAGGCGGTGTCCAACCATTGGGGCTATGGGCAACCACGGTTGCCTGTATGCCCAACCGGGAGCGAGTTGTTGGTTGTCCTTATGAATGGAAAACGGTTGTGAGTAGGAGCCTGGGTACGTGGGTGCCGAACGGCTGCATGTAAACAAACAGACGATGGCAGTGGCTAAGTAGTGAGGAGCAGTGGAAGATGGCTCACCAAGAGACTCGTAAAATGGACTGGCAGAGCAGCTTTGCTTACTACTTGATCAACAAGAGAACACCCCGTGCTGTGGAACCACAGTCCAAAAATCTTTTTCTCAAGTCTATGAAAATTGTAGATCTCCCGGTGTTGTTTTCTTTTTCTTCTTCTTTTGGCCTGTAATGCATGGCAGCGACGGTGAAAAGTAATAGTGAAAAATTGCAAAAGGGCATAGAAAAGCAAAATCAGGGAAAGAAAAGGACAGAAAAACACCTAAGTTAAGGGTGAAGTGTATAAGTGCGCACTGTTAAGTAACTAAGGGCCGCTTTCACAGTTACTTTTTTTGTTTTGATCGTTACCAATGGCGCCGCTAAGTATTTCATTTGAAACTGGCCGATGGGGTAGTGGCGGCTGCAGACGAAGCGAGAGATGTTGAGAGTGTTTGGTAAGTGCGGGACTAGGCTAACTCCGCAGCCGCCACTACCTGATCGGCCAGTTTCACGTGGAAATATTATAGCGGCGACCACCGCCATTGGTAACGATCAAAGCAAACAAAATGACTGTGAAAGCGGCCCTAAGTGCATGTTGTGAAGTATAAAAGTGTGGAGAAGGAGGACCTAAGAAACGATACAAAGCGTTACAGGTCAAAAGAAGAAGAAGAAGGTCCACTATACACTGGCCGGTGTTGCGAGAAACATCTCCCCGATGAAATTAGTCATTCTCCTGTCCACCACGCATGCGCGCTCTGGGAATACACGGCATTAAAAGTATTAGTTTGCCTGGTTTTGTTCTAGTCTGTCCGCTTGTGATCTTTGTGAGCTCTGAGGGAAATATGAAAACAGTAAACAAGTTGAACCTCTCTGCGAGCTATTTTGCGGCAGCAGCAGAGGTTTACGTTCAATAGGCAATCATGATATTAGTGATTTCATGATTTTTAACAGAAAGAGTTAGCAGATAAAATATAGGTTTGTCCAACTGTCCCACGGGTGACCGCGAGCGACCCCCCTTACTTTAGCAGACGACACCACGTGGATCACAAGCGTGTATTCAGAACTGCCAGCCAATTGTAAGGCAGCCGCCTTCAACTGTGGCACAAAAACGAACTGTTCTTACTTCTATTTTCTGCCTATTAGCAAGGTACGTATTTTGAGATAACAAGGGAGTAAAGTCGAAAAAATTGTGATAACAAGGAAGTAAAGTCGGAAAAAGTCATTATTTTCCATGAGTCAGAACCATTAAGCGCTTTTACATGGATTTCAATACCTCGAGTTTCGCGATCCTCGAGTTTAGCGCCATTCCTTCGGAATGAAGCAAGCGCGAAACTCGAGAGGGTACTGTATATATATATATATATATATATATATATATATATATATATATATATATATATATATATATACATATATATATATATATCAGGCTCAGGTTCTAATAAATTTTTTGCACTCCAGTCCGAGTACGATTACACTACGCTATCAAGAATCCAAGTACAAGTACAATTGCACAGTTTTGTAGCTGAATTCGAGTCCAAGCACGAGTACTTTTATTTGTGTAATGTACTCAAATCCAAGTACAAGTACTTTTACCAATTTAACCTTAAGATTTTTTCTGCTTTTCTGCTTTTGAAATTTGGCAAACAGCCAGATCCCACCTTGCCCTGAGTCACCTCACATGACATCAGTGTCACCTCACCCCAGGGTCCTGGCCTCCCCAAGCTTAAGCTGAGGACACACCTTTGTTAAGCCCTGACCTCACTTGCACCCATGTACTCCAGACCACAGCAGACACTCATTTGCATTTTTTTGGTTGTTTTCGAAAGTAATCGTAAAATTATCGAGTACTTAGAGACCGAGTACACATTCAAGTACAAGTACTAAGGAACTTTTTACCCTGAATACAGGTACAAGTACAAGTAAATGATATTGTGTACTGGAGTATGAGTACAAGTGCGAGTACATGTACTTGGACCCAAGCCTGAATATATATATATATATATATATATATATATATATATATATATATATATATATATATATATATATATATATATATATATATATATACACACACACACACACACACACACACACACACACACATACACTTCATGGTGCAACTGGTTAGAGCGCTGCACTGCCAGGCTTCACGGTCTGACAGGACAACGGTTCGAGCCTGCTCAGACCGGATTCTTTCCATTGACTAGGAGTGGTTACAGTCCCCCCTTGAGTGAGGGGGATGGGGTGTGTTGTGTGTGAGGTCCTGACAGTACCCATAGATCAACAATAAAGAGCACTCGCTCACGTCGGAAGGGTATCTGCTGGCGATTACGAGTCCAACACGTGATCAGGCCATGGTGGTGAATTACACACACACACAGAGACACACACATATATATGTATGTATATAGATATATATATATATATATATATATATATATATATATATATATATATATATATATATATATATATATATATATATATATACACAGAAGCCCCCTGCCGTTCGCGGGTATTTGGTTCCGCGAGATTCCCATGATCCGTGAATCCGCGATCGACGGGACTATAATCAAATAGGGAAAATAGGGTTTTGTTCTATCATTTCGATCGAAAAAAAAAATATTTCTAAGGCATTTCTAATCATTTTTATATAGTTTTACATACACAAATCACAAATTAAATATGGACTGTTATAATTTAACACTCTGTGGTTGGTTGTGGTGAGTGTGAGTGCGTAGGCGATGGTGGTTGGCGGGCGAGTGGTATTTTTGCGGTAGTTATCGGTCACAAACTATGAAAAAATGCAATGCGATGAGTACGATAGTTTGGCAACACTGCGCATCAGTGTTTACCGTCTTCCACCCAGCCATCAAGTATTAGTGAATTCTCGTCCCTCCCCTTTTTGTTAATATTAATTTGTATATCCAAATACAGTAGTGCCCCACTTAGCACGAGATCAATTAGCACGAGCCACCATCTACCAAGAAAAAAATTAATTAGCGCGAAAGCCTCAGCGCGAGTAGCCACCACGACTGAATTTTGAAAATTGCGCCAAGCCACCATGATGCTCAGCACAAGCCACGAGATCCCTTACTTTAGCAGACGACGCCATGTTGATACAGGGCAAGTGCTTTGTTTACGTTGTGGATGTGGATACAGGCAACTGACCTTGGCTGTGTGTGATGCACACCCGGAAAATTTGAATTTGCTGGTTGTTCAAGCTGCCGCCAACGCGGTGGGAAGAAAAGGGCTCAGTGTGACACCAGGTTACGGTGAACCGACAACTCGCTCCCAGATGGGCGCACGGTCGTTTCCAGTAGCCACAACGGTTAGAAGAAAACGGCCAGTGTGATACTGCCTTAAGGCAGCGAGGCCGCTGACCGGGTGAGTGCCGGCGATGACATCATCGGACTCCCAGCGAATCACAAGCGTGTTTTCAGAGCTCAGCCAATCGTAGTTTTTTTTATATTTTTTAATGTGAGTGATTATTTTGAGTAATTATCAAACCCAAAAGTCAGACCCACGTGTGCACCAAATATTTTTTTTCATATTGGCTACTTTATTCAATTAGCGCGAATTCAGTTAGCGCGACTGCGTTCATCCACCTAATTCTCGCGCTAAATGGGGCTCTACTGTACATCCAGTATATTATTAATTAATTTGAGTGTTTACTGGGCCCTTGGAAGGTCCATTTGTTGCTGTTCTCGCCGGTACGCACGTGCAAACTTTATACCCGTTACCCCTCTGCCAGTCTCCGCCAAGGTCTCAGTCTCAAGGCAGTAGGTTCAAGTCTCTAAGAAGGACCAGTTCTGGCAGGTCCCAGTAAGTATCAAGGATTTTAAATGTATGATATTGGGATTTATGGCCGTTTTCCCAGTCACTTTTCTTTGTTTTGATCATTACCAATGAGTGGCGATTGCCACTATACTATTTCCACGTGAAACTGGCCGATGGGGTTGTGGCGGCTGCGGGGTTAGCCCCGCCCCGCACCTTACCACACACACTCAACACCTCTCGTTTCCTCTGCAGCCACCACTACCCCATAGGCCACTTTCATGTGGAAATATTGTAACGGCGATCGCCGCTCATAGGTAACGATCAAAACAAACAAAAGTGACTGTGAAAGCGGCACTTAGTAAGGATCAGACCGCGTATACGTGAGTTTTCATCCGCGTTCGGCGGAGGGTGTCGCAGTTACCCTACCCGCGTATAAGCGAATCTGTGAACAGTGAGGCCTATATATATATATATATATATATATATATATATATATATATATATATATATATATATATATATATATATATATATATATATGTGTGTGTGTGTGTGTGTTTGTTTGTTTATTTATTTATTTACTTTATCAACTATGCATCTACAGTGGTCTTGCATCCAATTTGTGTTTGTCCAGGGCATATGTCCATTACAGCATTTTTTGGAAAAGTATTTTTTTTCTTTTTTTGTTATAAAATCATAGTAATGCATTTAAAATGGTCCTTTGGCAATAAACCCCAGCTGACAAGTGGCCCAAATCTACAGAGATTTCTGTAATGCATGGAAAAATCATCCATAGCACACTGTTATGTGCTCTCAGACAATCAACAGGAAGTATGGTGCATGATGCCAGGCAGTAATAGGAGCGGGGGCAGTCATGTGATGTGCAGAGCTGCATTCTTTGCCTAGATCTGAGTCACTTGGGTAAACAAGTCTGCTTGCCTCCACACCATGTAGGCATGTAAGGATTTTTATTGTATTTTTGAGGTACACTTGACCCTCCATTTCTGGGAATCAAGAAATTGCTACAATCCGGGGAAACAGCATAGATTTTGTCCAGGAAATTTGATACCTAGGAGATCGAGGGTTGAGTGTATTTTTCAGAAATTCTCCAACAAAATTTTTGTTTCCCATAGGTTCTTTTGTTGGTCCAGCGCTAAATTCATCCAACACAATGCAATCTCTAACCAAATTCCCACATTGGATGCAAAGCCATTGTATATGCTTATTTTAATATTTATGGTGGGCACAATGTGTTTAGTGACATGCTCATGTGAGTACACATATTGAGGCAAGGTTGATAATATCCACTGGCAAACAGTCCCATTGTAGTAGTTTATAATTTAGATGAGTCAATATTTTTGATAAAATTTGAGGAAAGGGAAAGAATCTTGCTTTTGATTTGTGGCATATTATGATGAAAATACTTGTATAAGTTTTCATTCCGATGGAAAGGCCCTAATGACTTATGAACATGACACCAATGGAAGGTATGGGTAATTTTAATTTCTTCAGCTCTGTCAAAGGAATTTTGATATGATTATAAGTTTGAGTCAGTATACCTAAATAATAAGCTAAGAAAAAGGTTGTTGAAGTGTTTACCCTTGATTTTTCAAAATTACCAGTGGAGTATTTCCCTGCTTTGTATAAACTGCAGGGGAATCACTTAATAAGTACTAAATGAAGGATTGCATGTGTAACATTTATTTATTTTATTTTTTGTGGTGGAGGTATTCCCCAAAACTGATTATTTGTAGTATTCCTTTTGTAATTCTACAGTCACTTTCGATACCTGATTTTTTTTAAAGAATCATTATCTATCTACGTAAATATTATATATATATATATATATATATATATATATATATATATATATATATATATATATATATATATATATATATATATATATATATATATATTTGGATTACCTACATGTCTTTGTGTCACTTTGTTTTCATTTAAGTATAATGTTGTTACACCTTTTGAGATTATGAGTTACATCCAGTAGCTTATCAAGTGGCCTAAGGAGTTGATTATTGTCTGTTTTAGCTTAAACTTAACAATATGTTCATAATTGTCATTACTATTCTTCACATAACTGAGTCTTCATAGTATACTTTATCTTTCATTAATATGCATTCTTCATCACTGCTAATAATGTAAGTGACCATTATTTAGCCTTGTTGTCTATGTTTTTGGTTATGTTTAATGAAAGATCCTTGAATGCTGCAACAGTTCACAGTTTAGCCTCTAAATAATTGTCCTTCCCTACAGGTGTCCATGGCTTCTCAGTTTCATTTATATTCTTTCTCTTAATGGCATTTCCTCAAAATGTTTTATTAGCAGTAGTTCATCTCTATCAAAAACATTATTTCAGCTCTGGATAATCCAACGTTTTATCATTACCGCAGAGTATTCTTAAAGTTGTCAGGAAGCTCCAAAAGAA
The DNA here is from genome assembly GCF_024679095.1 of Eriocheir sinensis. Classification (NCBI taxonomy): domain Eukaryota; kingdom Metazoa; phylum Arthropoda; class Malacostraca; order Decapoda; family Varunidae; genus Eriocheir; species Eriocheir sinensis. The sequence goes on along the minus strand of NC_066512.1, from coordinate 10,232,784 downwards.
AGATTTCAGGTGTCCAAGGGGATAAATCTTTTGTAAGGCTCTGTGGACAGCAAAGGATGTTATAAAAGTGAACTTCAGGTAAATAGATAGTTATCATCAGACATTTTGTGAACTGATGTAAGTAAAATGTACCTAATATTTTTAGAACAAATTCATAAACTAACATTACACTTTATCCAATTAACAGCATAGTACAAGACATGATAAATACTTTTCACAGTGCATGACATATTGAAGAGTAACCAGAAATATGTCTCTATTTTCTGTGGTAGTTTCAGTGCAGCTTCCATAGCTCAAGTAGTATCTTCATTCCATTGCAGTGTTCTTTCCACAATATAACTTTTCATTGTGGTTTTGATGACCCAATATGCTTTTCGAATGAGATGCTGTTAAATCTTGAGTCATCATCCAGTAAAGGGTTCTCCATAAAAGCTGCTGCGGTAATATTTGTAAGAGTTGTTACTGTGACACCATTTTTGTTGCACTCAGCAGATTCACTGACCAGTTTGGCTCAACCCCTCACCCATGGGGAGCTGTGTGACTAACAAGTGAATCCAACACACCACAGGTTGAGTCTAGGCAATGAAAGTAGCTATATATAGCTTTGTAGTACTCATTTTGGTACTGATACACACACATGGCTACCTACTGGGCCAAGCGGCTGATACCTTCTTCTCTTTTTACCACAACTTGCTAACCTTGAATGAAAACTACCAAGAGGTGATAGGTGAGATTTTGACTAGAATTACGCTGGGTTCCCACAGAATGCAGCTGACGCTGAATCTTGGCGCAAAATTCTCGAAAAACTTGCTTGTGTGACCGCCTTAATAGGTGCTCGAAAGAAACCAAGCACTTGGGTTGTGACATCATGACCCTGCCACCCCTCTCCCCGAAAACTAGTACAGAAATTACCACTGTCTTAAAGAAATGCTGACAAACCTAGATGAAGAAGTTGGAAGGCTGACAGAAAAGGTGGACGAGGTGACAAGACTAGAAGATGAACAAGGGAAAAATAGACCAACTAAGCTGAAATCAGAGTCACAAATGGCAACCAAGATGATTATAAGTTAGAGTGGAATACTGAAAGGTATAGATCGATATAAAGAAACATACATAATGAAAAATATGAGCATAGAGGAAAGAGTTAAGATGAGGGAAATTGTGAATGAAGCAAAGTATAAAAATGATCATAGAAAGAACTCAGAAAAAAAAAAATTGTTTTTTGGAGAGTGCAAAACGACAGAGTGATGAAGTGGTGGATCAGGGAGAGAGGGAAGAGAAGAACAAGTAAAAAGCAACAACATTAGGGAAGAGAAGGGAACGAAAAAGCTTAGGTTAACGTACACTAATGTCGAAGGACTTGTATAAAAAAAGCGAGAATTAAAAGACTACCTGACTGAGGGGTGATGATATTGGTCAAAACAGACTTAAAAGTGATAAAAGTGAGAACAGGACCAGAAAATACGGAAATTTTAAGTGTTCTATTTCAGTTGAAATGTGATGAAAAACTGACAGTAATGGAGACATATTTGCCCACACACACAGCAAGCTGGACAAATGAAATGTATAACAATCTGTTTGAAGGTACATGTAAAGCATTAGAGGATGTTATTTGAAATAGCAAAAATGTAATTCCTACAGGAGACTTCAGCTGTAAAACAGTCAAATGGGAAAAGTTTGAAGTGGAAGGTGAAGAAAGTACATGGGGAGCAAAAGTATTAAAATTGGCCACAGAAAACCTCATGACAGTGGGTAAGGGAAGAGACAAGATTTAGAGAAGATGAACCAGCAAGATTGGACTTAATTTTCACTAAAGGAACAGACTTGTTAAGTGAAGTGCAACACGAGTGCAGTGAACAGTTACTAGAACCAATTCATGGCATTATAAGTTGCTCGACTAAGACTGAGGAAGTCCCAATACAATGGAAGAGGGCACGTGTGGTCCCACTTTATAAGAATGGATATAAGCAAGAGCCATTGAACTATACACCAGTTTCCCAAACAAGGGTAATGTGCAAACTGTGTGAGAAGGTAATTAAGGAACCATGTGGAAAGAGAGAAGATAATAAATGAAAGTCAATTGGGATTCAGCCTAGGTAAATCTTGTTTCACAAATCTAATATGTTTATATTCAAGAGTAATAGATTATAGTACAGGAGAGAGATGGATGGGCAGACTGCATATTTTTATGCCTAAAAAAGGCATTTCAGAAAGTACCACAAAAAATTGCCGTGGAAACTAGAACATAGAGGTGGATTAGGGAAAAAAATGACAGAATGGCTGAAAAATTGCCTGACAAACAGAGAAATGAGAACCATGTTAAAAGATGAAAAACAGGATTGGAGAAAGATCACAGTGAAATACTGCAGGGATCAGTGTTAGCGCCAATAATCTTTTTAATATACGTGAAAGATATGCCGGAAAAAGTAAAGAGTAATATGAGTATGTTTGCAGGTGACGCCAAACTGCTTAGAAAAATAAGAGATGATGATGATTGTAATAAGTTGCAGGAAGATTTAAATGAAATACATGAATGGAGTAAAGAATGGAAAATGGAGTTAAATGAAAAGAAATGTCATACAGTGAAAATGGGAAAAAGTAAAAATTGACCAGGTGGAGTGAAAAAGATGGGAGGGACAATCATCGACACAGTGAAGGAAGAAAAAGTCTTAGGAATCATAATGCAAGATACACTGACACCTGAGAAGCACATAAATAAGATATTTGGAGAAACATATACTGTAGTTTGCTGCAAAATATTAGAGTGGCATTTCACTACTTGGATGGAGACATAATGAAGAAATTAATAACAACATTGATTAGACCAAGGTTAGAGTATGCAGCGGTTGTTTAGTTACCACACAAGAAAAATGATATAAGAAAACTCGAAAGGATACAAAGGATTGCAACTAAGATGGTACCAGAACTATCAAATCTGTCATACGAGACTAGATTGGAGGAACTGGGCCTACCAACACTCAAAGAAAGAAGAGAAAAAGGAGACCTGATAGTGTTGTACAGGAACACAAGTGGAATGGACATATTGGATAGAAATGATTTAATCAAGATGGAAGGGAGGAGGCAATTAAGAGGACACAGCAAGAAACTGAGAAAGGAGACTTGTTTGAAAGATATAAAGAAGTACAGCTTTCTATACTGGAGTGTGGATACATGGAATGGACTAAGCAATGAAATGGTTGAAACAGGTAGTGTCCATAAAAAGAAGGAAAAGTTGGACAAATATAGATTGGGAGACAGGACTGTCCAAGCTTGAGCTCAGGCCCTGTATACTACAAATAGGTAAATACACACACACACACACACACACACACACACACACACACACATTGATTGCAGTATATAGGGTGCTGAGTGGGATGGAGAAAGTGGACAAAGAAGATCAAATAATATGGGATACAAGAGAATCAAGAGGCCATGGAAGGAGGATGAAAATTGAAGCCTGTAGAAGAGACAAAGAAGAACATCTTTCCACAAAGAGTGGTGGAGGCCTGTAACAGCCTGGAAAAAGATATGGTCCACACAAAGACAATGTATGAATTTAAGACCAAGTTGGATTATAGTAGATACAGAGACAGGCTTACGAGTGTAGCTCCTTTCCCTTGTACCATAACTAGGTAAATACAACTAGGTAAATATGTAAGTACACACACACACACACACACACAGGCAGTGGCTGAGTAGTCAGTATGCAAACATGGTGTTCTGGAGGACTTGGGCTAAAGTCCCACGTGCCACTGACAATTTTCTTTCATTGCTAAGTGGCTTAAGACTACACATATGACACACATGTTCTCCTGAAGACTGCCTATCAATTTGCACTCAAATGAAACTCTCTAAAGAGGATTAAATGGAGGTCATGGAGTCAGCATAAGCCAAGCAAGATGGTGTCACTATTATAACACTTGCCTCTCACAAATGGGCTGGGGTCGACCAGCAAGACCCACCAAGAAAGTGTACTGACGCTATAGGCTGAACTTAAAACACACACACACACACACACACACACACAAACACACACACCTTTCACCAGCAACACAGGAGGACATAGTAAAAAATTGAGGAAGGGAAGATGCTTCAGAGACATAAAGAAATATAGCTTCCCGCAAAGAAATATAGAGGTTTGGAACAGACTTAAGTGAGAATGTAGTATCGGTGAGGAGTGTGCAAAGCTTTAAAGAAAAGTTGGATAAATGCAGATACGGAGATGGGACCACACAAACGTAAAGCCCAGGCCCTGTAAAACTACAACTAGGTAAATACACACACACACACACACAAACACACACACACACACTTGAAGCCACTTTATGACATAATAACATGCTCTGTAAATACAGGAAAGGTGCCCTTAGAATGGAAAAGAGCAAACATTTTACCAATTTTATAAAAATGGAGATAAAACTGAACCACTAAATTATAGACCAGTTTCTTTGACAAGTGTAATGTGCAAGATTTGTGAAAGTATAATAAAAAAACAATGGGTCAAACATTAAAAAAAGGAAAACATGATAAATGAAGAACAGTTTGGATTCAGAAAAGGGAAATCATGTGTCACTAACTTACTCTGTTTCTACTCAAGAGCAATAGATGTAGTGCAAGAGAGGGAAGGGTGGGCTGATTGTATTTACCTAGGTGTATTTACCTAGTTGTAATTTTACAGGGCCTGAGCTACGCTCGTGTGGTCCCGTCTCCATATTTGTACTTGTCCAGTTTTTCCTTAAAGTTGTGCACACAGTTCACCAATACTACATCCTCACTTAGTCTGTTCCAAACCCCTATGTTTCTTTGTGGGAAACTATATTTTTTTATGTCTCTTCAGCATCTTCCTTTTCTCAATTTTTTACTGTGTCCTCGTGTGTTGCTGGTGTTTCTTACTTCTCTTAGTAGCAACTCCTTGTTATCTACTTCTTCCATTTTATTCCACAATTTATAAAATAGTATTAGGTCTCAGCAATTTCGCATCGTCTGCAAACCAGCTCATGTAACTATTTACTTTCTTCGGCATATCATTTATATAATACTAGGAAAAGTATTGGTGCCAGTACCGATCCTTAAGGCACCCCACTATCTACATTTCTCCACTCCGATTTCATGTCCTTTACCACTATTCTCATTTCTCTTCCTTTTAAGTAACTTTCCATCCAGTTTTTCATTTTCCCTTTCAATCCTCCTCTATTTTCCAGCTTCCATAATAGTCTTGTATGTGGAACTTTGTCGAAAGCCTTCTTCAAGTCCAAATACATGCAGTCTACCCATCCATCCCTCTCTTGTGTTATGTCCGTCACTCTTGAGTAAAAGTTCAGTAAGTTTGTTACACATGAACGCCCCTGTCTAAAGCCATATTGTTTTTCTGTTATTATATTGTGTTCTTGAAATTTTGTCCATTGTTTCTTTATCACTTTTTCACATATTTTACAAACTATACTGGTCAATGATACTGGTCTATAGTTCAGAGGTTCTTCCTTTTTCCCGCTTTTATATATAGGGACCACCTCAGCCCCTCGCCATTCCTTCGGTACTTTACCAGCTGATATTGAGCACTTTATGATATCATATACCGGCCCAACCAGCTGATTTCTGCATTCTTTCAAAATAAAACCTGAAACTCCATCCGGTCCTATTGCTTTCCTCTTTTCCAGCTCCTTCATTATTTTATATATCTCTTCTTTAGTTACTATTACTTCCTCCATTTGAACATTTATCTTATCATTTTGTGGTTCATTAAATTGTTATTCTTTTGTAAAAACTTGTTGAAACCTCTTATTTAGTAGCTCAGTCATGTCTTTAGGATCTTCAATTATCTTATTTCCATCTTTCAGTCTTTCTATTTTTTCCTTTTGTTTGATTTTTCCATTTATAAATCTATAAAACAATTTAGGTTCCTCCTTACACTTTTCAACAATATCCTTTTTGTATCCTTTCTCTTCTTCCCTCCTTATTTTCACATATTAATTTCTTGCTATCTTAAAGTCTTCTTTATTCCTTTGGTTCTTATTTCTTTTCAATCTTTTCCACGCTTTGTCTATTTTTTTTTTTTTTTTTCCACCTGTACATCTTGCATTAAGCCAATCTTGCTTTCCTCTTTCTATTGGTTTATATAATGGGACATATTTTGTGACTCCTGTCTCATACGCCTCTATGAAAATATCATACTTTTCCTGCACCTCATTTGCTCTTTTTAACCTTTCCCAGTCCAGTTTTCCATAATATTTCTTATTTTCTATGTCCACTTTCCTTTAGTTTCTCCTTTGTATATATTGTACATAATATTTCATAATACATAATATTTCTTAAGATTTTCTATGTCCACTTTCCTGTATTTTCTCCTTTGTATATATTGTATTGTGTATATCTCGATTTGAAAAAAGGCTTTTGACAAGGTTCCGCACAAAAGTTAATCTGGAAACTATAGCAGTGGGGAGGAATGGATGGAAAGGTTATCGAGTGGATGTATGATTACTTAACGGGAAGAGAAATGAGGACAGTGATTAGAGAGGAGAAATCATATTGGAGGAGAGTAGAGAGTGAAGTCCCCCAAGGCTGAGTTCTGGCACCAGTAATGTTCATAATATATATAAACGATTTGCCAAAGGGTATAGAAAGTTATATGAGCGTTTTTGCAGATAATGCAAAGTTAATAAGAAAAGTGAGGACGCAGGAAGATCGTGAGGAGCTGCAAAAAGACCTGGACAGAGTGTATAGATAGAGCCAGTTATGGGAGATGAAATTTAATGCAAACAAGTGCCATGTTATGGAAATGGGGAAAAGTAAAAAAAGACCAAGGAAAACATATAAGATGGGAGAAGAAAACTTAAAGGTGGTACATGAAGAAAAAGATTTGGGAGTAACGATGCAAGACACACTATTCCCAGAAGAGCATATAAACAAATTGTTTGGAGAAACCTACAGGATGATGCAAAATATTAGGGTATCATTCCATTTTATGGACAAAGAAATGATCAAGAAAATAATAACATCAATGATAAGACCAAAGCTTGAATATGCTGCAGTTGTGTGGTCGCCTCACAAAAAGAAGGATATCAGAAAGTTAGAAAGGATACAGAGAATTGCAACTAAAATGGTCCCAGAATTCTCGAATATGACGTATGAAGACAGATTGAAGGAGATGGACTTGACGACACTGGAACAAAGAAGGGAGAGAGGAGATCTGATCACGCTGTATAAGTTAGTAAATAAATTTGATGAGGTGGATAGAGATGATCTCTTCTTAACTGCAAGAATGCAGGGGCTGAGGGGACATGGGAAGAAACTTAATAAAGCAACCTGTTTGAGTGGCTTAAAAAAGTATAGTTTTCCACATAGAAGTGTTAACACATGGAACAGCTTGCGGGAAGAGGTGGTGGAGGCGAACAGTGTCCAACAAATGAAGGAAAGGCTGGATGAATGTAGATTTGGAGACGAGACTATTAGAGCTTAGCTCGGGCCCAGTAGACTACAAATTGGTAAATACAAATAGGTAAATACACACACACACTGCTTGGATAGCTCAGTGAAAAAAACTTCCGTGGCAGGCTGAGGTTCAAGCCCTGCTCAGGTTAAGATTTTTACACTGAGAAGGAGTGGTTTTTGTCTTCCTCCTTGAGCAAGGGGAATGGGTTGTGTGGTATGTGAAGGTCCCAGCAGTACCCAGAGATTGACTATAATGAGCCTTGCTCAGGTTGAGAGGGTGCACATTTATGATCAGGCCGGGGTGAATTACGCACACACACACACGACTAGATTGGAGGAACTGGTCTTACCAACACTTGAAGAAAGAAGAGAAAGAGGAGACCTGATAGCATTGTACAGGAACACAAGTGGAATGGACGTGTTGGATAGAAATTATTTAATTGAGTTGGAAGGAAGGAGGCAACTAAGAGGACACAGCAAGAAATTTCGTAAGGGGTCTTGATTGAAAGACATAAAGAAGTACCGTTTACCATACAGGAGTGTGGATACATCAAATGGACTAAACAAAGACATTGTTGAAGCAGACAGTGTCCATATAATGAAGGAAATGTTGGACAAATATAGATTGGGAGACAGGACTGACCGAGCTTGAGCTCAGGTCCTTTGTACTACAAATAGGTAAATACACACACTGCTCTGATAGCTCTGTGAGTAAAGCTCTGCCCTGACTAACTGAGGTTCAAGTCCTACTCATTTTGGGATTTTTCCACTGACAAGGAGTGGTTACTGTCCCAATTTGAGCAAGGGAAATTGTGTGTGTGGTGTGTGAAGGTCCCAACAGTACCCAGAGATCGACAATAATGAGCTTGCTCTAATCAAGAGGGTACTTGCTGGCAGTAATGAGTCCAGCTCATGATTAGTCTGTGGTAATTATACACACACATATATACACACATATACTGTGTGTAAATATATATATATATATATATATATATATATATATATATATATATATATATATATATCTATATATATTTATATATATATATATATATATATATATATTATATTATATTTCTGTATATATATATTTTTCGTCTCATCAGCTCTCCTCCTCTTACTGATAGTCTTCTACCTCTTGATTTCCGCCACCATGTTGCCTCTCTTTCTATCTTCTATCGATATTTTCACGCTGACTGCTCTTCTGAACTTGCTAACTGCATGCCTCCCCCCCTCCCGCGGCCCCGGTGCACGCGACTTTCTACTCATTCTCATCCCTATACTGTCCAAACCCCTTATGCAAGAGTTAACCAGCATCTTCACTCTTTCATCCCTCACACTGGTAAACTCTGGAACAATCTTCCTTCTTCTGTATTTCCTCCTGCCTACGACTTGAACTCTTTCAAGAGAAGGGTATCTGGACACCTCTCCTCCCGAAATTGACCTCTCTTTCGGCCACCTCTTTGGTTTCTTTTTGTGAGCAGCGAGTAGTGGGCTTTTTTTTTTTTTATTGTTGTTTACTTTTTTTGTGCCGTTGAGCTGTCTCCTTTGTTGTAAAAAAAAAAAAAAAAAAATATATATATATATATATATATATATATATATATATATATATATATATATATATATATATATATATACATATATATATATATATATATATATATATATATTATGAAAATTTATTACATTAACTGAAAAGAAAATTCTTTCACTATTATCAAACTGGGGCTACCACTAGTGCCCTTCTAGACAGTCCACTGGTGTAATAACCCAGACATAGAAAAAGTATATTCTGTCTATCCATCTATACCTTTAATACCTTAATTGTCTCTTCATGGGAACTTTCCCTAAGGAGTGGGTTACAGCAGAAGTATTTCACCATTTTTTTTTTGTCTCAACACACCCTCTCAGCACATTCAATTCCTCCCTTGCCAACTCATTCTTTCCAATAACCATCTACTCGATTGATCCATTGCATTAGTGGTCTTCACCTGATGCCCTCTCCCTCAGTCCTGGTCTCCTACATTCTTCTTCACAGTCATATTTATTTTTATCACATATTCAAACCATCTCAGAGTAGCTACTGCTTTTCACTTTTCATGCACTCAAAACCCCGCTCCATTTTATCTTACACTCATACCTAATCTCTAATACACATCTTCATTTCTTTCTCCATCCTACGTTGACATGCCACATGTGCCTTTTATATTGGTCATATTCATCACACATGTTGATAGTTGCTGTGCTACATACCACATCCATGTCTCTGAAGCATATGGCAGTTAAGAAGATAATACTATTTCCTTTACCTTTTGCCCCCCATGCTCACACTTCTTTCTTTCGTATCTCTCCAGCACAGCTATTACCTTTTTTATTATTATTATTATTATTATTATTATTATTTTTTTTTTTTTTACATCTACGCCTATTGCGCCGGTAGGCTTGCTTGAGGGGCCTGGATGGCATTTGGCCCCGGCCCGTCATGGCGCAGGCAAGTGTTTATTGTGGTGCCTTCTCTTGGCTCATGCTGCCCCCTGGAACTCATTCTTGATTCACTTGGATGGTTTCCTCTAGAGTCCGGGTTGATGGGTGGTCTTCAGGACAGCATGTGGGTAGTTTTAAGCCACTCAGCGGTGACTGAAAAATCCAAGGTGGTAGCGTGGGGATTCGAACTCGCTTCGTCCATCACGTGGTGAATGTGGGCCCAGTACGCTACCACTCAGCCACCGCCTACCCTACCCTACCTGTCTACTGTTCAGTGTTTTCTTCCTTACCACTTCCTCTATGTTCTATTTACATAGTATAGTTAAATTGAATCACTTTATCTTCTCTCCAACCAGATTTAAACTGTTTGCTCCCTTCCCTATAGCAGTTGTGTTTCCTTGAGTGTATGCTCCAATCAATTTATCAATTGTTCTTCCCTAATGTTGCATGACTTTGTGAAGTAAATGGTTTGCTCTCTTGTCCTTTCAATTACCACTACTCCTGCCTACATTTACTTTCAACCTTTACCTATTACACTACTGTCAAATTCATCCACAATCCTCTGCAGCATCCTCTCACTTTTGGCCAACAACATTGTATCATCTGCAATAGGCCTACCTCCAAGGACTGCTCTGTACATACTTTTCAATTTCAAACTTTCACTTAAATCCCCCACTCTTGCTTTTGTTTCTCTTATACAACTATTAATGTACATACTGAACAGTCATTATGACATCAAAAACACACACCTTTCTCACCCTCACACCAACACTATAAAATTGTCACATCCTCATTCACATGCATGGAGTCACATATTGTTCCCTTCTCACAGATGCCCTCCCATACCAAATATCTTCAAGGCATCTCATAGACCCTTCCAGTCAACCTCTAATAGGAACTTTACTATGAAAGCAGCAAACAGCTTTGAACCCCTCTAGGTATTTCTCAACTATCATTTTCAGTGCAAAGATGTAATCCATACATCCTTTCCCTCTCCTAAATCTCCCTTTTCATCATATATATCTATATCTATCTATCTATCAATCTATATCTATCTATCTATCTATCTATCTATCTATAGGGAAGGGAGCAAACAGTTTAAATCTGGTTGGAGAGAAGATAAAGTGATTCAATTTAACTACTATGTAAATAGGAGAACATAGAGGAAGTGGTAAGGAAGAAAGCACTGAACAGTAGACAGATAGGGTAGGGTAGGCGGTGGCCGAACTGGTAGCGTACTGGGCCCACATTCACCGCGTGATGGACGACGCGGGTTCGAATCCCCACGCTACCACTCAGATTTTTCAGTCACCGCCGAGTGGCTTAAAACTACCCACATGCTGTCCTGAAGACCACCCATCAACCTGGACTCTAGAGGAAGCCGTCCAAGCGAATCAAGAACGAGTTCCGGGGGGCAGCATGAGCCAATGCAAGATGGCGCCACTATAAACACTCGCCTGCGCCAGAACGGGCTGGGCCGACCATCAGGCCCCACCTGGAAGAAGCCTTGGGCCGACCATCAGGCCCCACCAGGAAGATGCCTACAGGCAACAGGCACGTAAAAAAATTATATATATATATATATATATATATATATATATATATATATATATATATATATATATATATATATATATATATATATATATATATATATATATATATATATATATATATATATATATATATATATATATATATATATATATATATATATATATATATATATATATATATATATATATATATATATATATATATATATATATATATATATATATATATATATATATATATATGCAAGGTCAGAGGGTCAGAAATCCATGGGGACCAACCCAGAATAGTTTATGAAACAACTGCGCCCGGTAACTTCAATAGCGTCTGCTAACCATCTCGCCCTCCTCCCTTTATCTGCTCTCCCATCCTTAGGTTTCAGCAGCCTTTTTTTAGGTCACCTGATGAAATATTTTCCTCCTTGTGGTTCCCATTCAAATGAAGAAAGTATTTACACAACAAAAAAGTTTTACGCATCAATCCAGGACATAAATGTAATGAAAAATAGCCAAGTGTTTGTGAGTGTCGGTGATGGGGTGACTCCCAACTTCAAATTCTAGTTCGGGGGGGAGGGGAGGTTGAAGCGACAGAACAATCACAGACACGCTGGGTCACGGGCCTTTCAGAGACCTCGGGAGCAAAGTTCGGCCAGCTGCGAGCAGGACCTTCACACACACACACACACACACACACCAAAATTTGAAGCACCGGTATCATATAAGTATGTATGTTATTAATTTTTTAGTTAATGATTCTTTAAAATTTAACACGTTTATATGATTCTAAGTTGTTCAGGCATTCTCTTCTATTATATTGAGTCTTGGACTTTGGATTTTTGAAGTTTTTGGATTTTGAAGGAGGGGTCACCAGTGCTTTTAAACAAACATGTTATGGTTATATGAGTGTGGCCAGTTTCTCCTCTTATGCATCTTCTTGCCTTTTGAGAGTGTTTCAATCAACTTGTTGCCTCCAGTAGAGCTGTTGCAAGATGATTGTGGGGGAGCTGTTGTGTGGGATACCATTTTTGCTCTGCAAAGCTGATTCACTATCCTGGTAGACTCAGCCCCCACATGCAGGAGGTTGTGCACCTAACAGGTCCATTGAACAAAGGGCCTGTATCCACATCTGGACAATGTTTCCCAACTCGCTCTCCTGCGCTTTATGATGCAACTCAGCACGCTACTGTGTTGTCATCATATCATGTGGTTTAAACATAATATGGCATGCCTGCACTTATTGGAACATGTATCCCCGCCCCCCCCACACACTCGCTCTCTCCGTTCCAGCACTGCAGTCTCGTAAGTGTTGTCTGCCTATTCGCTCGTATCTGAACTAGCTCCATATCGCTGAGCATTACATTTCACATTTTTAAATATTTAGTGATTACACCGTACCTCTGTATTTCAGCTGTTACTTTACAGTGCTGTCCTTTCAATTTTGTTTTAATTTTTATTAATAGTAAACCCTCGCTCAAGCAAACCAATCTGGAGGAAAGGAGTGACGTTATTACTAAAAATTCTTTATATCCGAGGGATCCGAACTTTTGATATATAACAAACTTTGTTCATTGTATGAGCTGAAATTTTTATATTTCTGACCATTTCTGTACGCAATAAAGTTTGTTCATAATACATTGGAACCTCCGTTGTAGAACAACATGGGTGGGCTGTGTTCAATGAAACCAGATTATCATACTTAGCACATTGTAGCTTTAGGTTTCTGACCCTTTACTATTGCAAAAAAAACATAAATAATTACATTTTTAATAATAACTTTAATTGAATATCATTATCTGTGTGATAATGACAGTTTTAGGCCTGAAACTGATAAATGCAATGTTCTAGGTATGACAGTCTGGCAGTGCTGGCTGGGGTAAGGCAAGCTCTGTGTAAACAATTAATCCTGTGACACAAATACCATTTTCACATGTTAGGATTTTTTTTTTTTTTTTCTGTATTGCATTAGTATAATTTCTTAACTAATGTAACCAGAAATATACACAAATGAGGGTTGATTAATGCTAGGCTATCATCAGCCCCTTCATCCTTCTAGCCACCATTGCTGAGCAGTGAGTAGAAGCCAAATAAGTGGGGTAAAAGTTTATGGACTATTTTACTTAACTATCATTTTCATATATTTCTGCTTACATTACAGTTACAAATTTACACTAATTCAGTGCAGCATTTTCTCAGACAATACTGACCTCAATTTTTCTTATTATCAAATAGTGGTGTCAGGATATTGGGTGGGAATGAAGTGTGTGAAATTGTCGGCATGAAACTGTAGTGTCACCCTGGCCATGTGTACTGGGGTCATCATCAGACACACTCTAGTCTGTAACTTGAACTCTATGGAAAGTACTTTATAGTGCACAGTTCTCTGAGTGCCCGAGTGTGGTGGCTGTGTGTATATCCAATGTGGTCTATTCGAAAGGGAGTCTGCATTGAGCAGAGGCTGCAGCATAATTGACTCTCCCCTGCCTTACATCTCACTGATCTCAGTCGTGGAGTATGTGGTGGCTGGATTGCCTATTCAGGAACTGAATTTTATTTCAGAAACGTGTTTTATATATATATATATATATATATATATATATATATATATATATATATATATATATATATATATATATATATATATATATATATATATATATATATATATATAAATAATGTGCACAGGAACCAATATGTATGGGAGGAGTCATTCGACAACTAAGGTTCCACTGTGTACATATACACACACACACACACACACTGAGCTGTGAAAAAGTTCCACTCCATGCCTGTTTGTTTGAATGTTATTTGAATGGCAGAAGTTTGCTACATGTCAAAATTAATGGGCAGAGGGCTCATTGGGCTGAATATTTTTTGCAGTTTTACAGATTGTACCCACTGAACAGGAAGCTCCAAATCACTGGTCTATAAATAGTGGAGTCAGATCCACTAATTGCCAAAACCTTACCCTCTTGATAAGGTTATAGAGACTGTGGCAAGGATGAGTGGTGGAAATTCAGCTGATGTTTGTAATATCAGTGCAGAGGTGCTCAAAGCTGGAGGCGTGACCATGCTCCATGGGTTATTTGTGGTCTTGACTGACATGTGACAATTTGGTACCATTCCTCCTGACTGGATAATGAAGATAGTCATCCCTCTTTGAAAAGGGAATGGGACTGTCAGGACCACAAAAACTACTGTAGTATTACACTACTCTGTGTGCCAGGCAAGCTGTTTGCTCATTTACTGCTCCTGCAGATTCACAGTCAAATGCAAAATTAGAGAGACTGAACAGTCAGAGTTCACACCTGATGGTACCCTAGTTCTCTGCTTACAGGTTGAACACCAATGAGTTTTAACAGGATATTCCTGCAGCCTCTGTCAACCTCAAGTTGGAGTTTAATTTAGTGCATCATGAGGCACTCTGGGATATCATTTGACTCCATAGGATTTCTGCAAGGGTTGTTGGTCTTTTGTCTGCCCTGTGGCCCTTTACTCTAGGACTGAGAGTTTTGTGAAGTCTTGGGTGGGAATGTATCCAGCTTCTTTCCTGTGAACACAAAAGTGAGGCAGTGTTGCATCCTTGTCCTATCACATCAACGCTTGTATGGACTGGGTATTTGACAGAGTTGTAGACCAAGGTAATTATAGAGTATCCATTGGCAATACCAGGGTCACTGACCTTGTTCTTGCTAATGGCACAATAATCATTGCTTAGTTGTTGGTTTTGATGATGGCTCTCAAAACACTGCACGAGTAGGCAAAGCCAACAGGACTGAAGGTTTCCTGGTCTAAGACCAATATACAAGTCTTTTGAAGCATACTGGATGAGACAGTGCAATATGTTCATGCTTAACCCGTAAGCTGCGGGACTGAGATTCTGAGTGCGTCGCCTAGTGCGGCTATATCAGCGAGAGATTGACCTTCAATAAATGATATCTAAGTTACATAAACGTGTCATAAATATTACAATACACATATCTGTAGCTCGAAATGTGTTGTATCCTGCATATTTCTTAGATTTTTCTATCACAAAAATGTTTTTCTGGCAGTATCTGAAGCTTTTGGCGCCTGTTTGAAAAGCCCGCTTCCAGAAGGCTTACAGCAGCTTACCGCTCAGCCGCCCAGAAGGCGTACAGCAGTTTGCGGGTTAAAGCAAGGACATCAAGCCCTTGTAAATTTTCACCTACCTTAGTAGTGTAGTACAGAACTAAAGTAGATTAATTTGGCCCACAGTGGTTTGGACTCAACACGAGTATATGTAATGTTCATACCTCTGCAGAAAATAAAGATTCGGATTTTCAAGTCGCTTGTGCTCCCTATCTTCCTTTATGGCTGTGAGACATGGACACTGAATTGTGACTTGAAAAGGCAAATAAACATATTGGTAATAAGTGCCTTTGCTGAATCATGGAGTGTCACTGGTGTCATATCAGTGATTACTCTGTGTAACTGAGTTAAGGCCTGTTACCTGCAGAGTCTGTGAATGCCAACTCAAATTATATGGGAATGTGGCATTTTACCCAGAAGGTGACGCTGCTCACTGGGTTTTATCTGTAAGAAAGTCCTGTGTGGAGGAGGCCAAGGAGTGGCCACAAAGTTCATGGCTTGAGAAAGTCAGTGGATGAGTTATTTGGGATGGGAAGGTGGCCTACATGGAGACTTGTTCGGGGAGACCCCCAGAAAGGGTGTTTTAGGGTGGGCAAGGTAACATTCCTCCTGATGTATGTTCCCATTGATTGACTGATTGAATCTTATATTCTCTGTATTTTCTTGAGGTAAGCCACACAATGAAATATACAATTTTTTGTGGACAATCTTGATGCAGCAATACTTATTTATAGTTTTATGATTATATTTTGCTTACTTATATAAATTGCTATTTGAATTTGTATGCATGCAGCATGTAATTCAATGTGCTCTGAATTTGCAGTGTATATGTTTGTTGAAGCAAGTCTTGCTGTGCTGAAGCATAAGGGTTGTTCAGAAAGCTTTCTACAAAAATAATCACTTTATGAAAATGTTATCTAGAATAATAGATATTCTCTTGCATTGTTTGTGTGTGACATGTTGCAAAAAGTCAGTTGAACTCATATCACTTGAATGTTTTAGGGGAAGATAATATGTGTTTTGTATGTGGTCATTTTTATCTGCCCTACCCTCCATGTTGCAATATGGCACTGAAAATTTTTACTTGACCAAGGTTGAGATTTTAAACCAAAATAGGGTTCAAGACTGGCTTTTGTTCTTCTTTCACATTCAAAACCATGAGAAAAAAATGTACACAGTAATTTGTATATGATTTGTAGCCAAACAAATCAGTTACATATTACTTGTACACCCACCCCTAGTGCGTCTGCTGTGCAAGAATTCAATGACATATTACATCACATAACTACTTTATATATCGTAGCATTCTTGTTTTGTTATAGCATTTGAATTTAAGGGACTTTTTATAACAAGAAAGTCCACAATTCTCTGAACTTTTTTATTTTTTATTTTTTATTTTTTTATTTTATTTTATTAAAATTGCCACTGTACATCTGTATTAATGATGTCTGTATTGAAAGAAACATGTTTTGTAATTTATGACATGGAAAATTCTTGTATAGCAAACTAGTCTATTTCATGGGGTAAAATTCATGGTGTAATATTTTTTTTTTTTTTTTTTTAATACAAATCATCATTTCATGCTGTTTATTAATAACTGGTTTGGTAATTAAAATTGCAGAAATAATGATCAAAAGGGCTTGTAAAGGTTCATCCATATGATTTTTTTTTTCTATAGACAGCTTAGCATATAACAAACCAACACATTGGCTTTTATTTGGCAACTCATTGTTCAAAACTTTAAAAAGACAACCCTTGTGCTAAGGCTACAATTTGTGTGAAGGGAATCATTGACCATCAGGATGCTTGGAAATTTGCCAAATTAACTTTGTATTAGATATTTATGATAATCAGGTAAGCCATGTGTGCAGATTCAGGCTTAAGTAATGTAAGGTATGATAAATCCATTTATATATGTACTCATTGTCTGTATAGTGATAAATATTGAAAAAAACATTCCTCCTTATTGCAACATTTTCTCTTATGGTAAAACTTGTGTTTCAGTTCTCGTTAAACATATCGGATGACCCAAAGGAAATACACTGCAACTTAATTGAACGGGCAGAGATTGCTCAGTTGGTTCGTTCCCGTATGCAGAGTTTAGGTGAGTAAGAAATTTTAGCCAATCTAATTTGTAATTGCATACGTGAAGATATAGTTTTAGTTTGAATTGACTGAGTCACTCATTGAATGTAGAAATTGAGAAACACATTGATAGTTTACTAGAACGTTTGTTCTCATGATAAGACTATGTAAGCTAAGGTAAATTGGGTAATCTTATAAAACATTAATTTCATAAATGTATGTCTTAATACCAATAAAAAAATTTCCACAGCTCTTCCTCCTGAAGACTATGATGACGTATCTGAAAAGCGTAATTCCCTGTCCTTTGTGATCATCAATCCTTCATGTGACCTCAAACTAGAAGAAGGGGATATTGTGTAAGTCTTCACTCATTAATACTATTTTATAATGTACACTCATATCCAAGGTGCATATTAGATCCCAAGAACGTAAGTATGACTCCATTAGGAGTAATGGATCTGATGACTCCAATATTTGATGCCAAAAGACTGAAGAGGCATTTTAGCATTTCCTGTAAGAAATTGGAGTCCCAGTCTTCAAAAACATGAACAGTAACAAAAAAATGTATATCTCTTATGTTAGAAAAATAAGAAAAACATGATTTCAGAAGATAATAATGTTCAGAAACAAATTTTCAGCATTGTCAGGTTAACTACCAAAACTTTTGGTAGAATTAAAACCAGTGATGGGCATTGTTAATCAGAATCTTAATGTCGTTAACCATTATATCGTTAACATAAATGTTAAAGTCGACACCGTTAACTTCGTTAATCCATAAAAAATGTATCGAATGTAACCGTTGCCATTAACCCCTTCACTACGGCTGGGTGAAAACAGCGCTCCGCCCCGTATCCGGGCTGGCCATGCGCGCCAAATTTCAAATGTTGCTACTGAATATAACAAGTTTTAAGCCATAAACTCAACATAATCATCACGTATTATATATAAAAATATGCTAAATTAAATGGTGCACATAAAGAAACATATGCTAACCTTTTTGTTAGCTGTTTTTTGTGTGTGTTTTTGATTAAGGCGCGAACTGTTATCTCACGTGAGGTCCGGTATACCGTTGCCTGCTTTCACAAGTTGATTGTAGTAAGGTGAGATAACACAATAGCCTTTTTAGTTAAGTGATGTGTGGCGGTAGCGTTATAAGTTCACTGTAGTTCACTTTAGTTCTCTTTAGTTTTCTCTCTCAGGTTAATACAAATACCAAATGTATTTTAACTATATTAACAGTTGTACTACACAAGGTTTACAGTTTACGTGAGCGAGAGGCACGAAATCAGAGACAGCCACACCGCTGCAGGGCGCAGAGCGGCAGAGCACCGCTCGCCTGCCCGTCACCCGTCTTCTCTCCTTCTCCGCGTTGTTCGCCCGTTTTATTTGCTTGTAGTTCGTCCGGAAATAGTCAGATAAATAGGTGGTTGGAAATTTGAGCCTTACGATCTTTTTTTTTGCGCAGAATGGTGCATAGTGATCGTCTCCAAAGACTAGCGCCGGCTTGAGGTTCAGCCTGACGCTGCTTTGTGTATCTTTCCACCACACGACTATAACCTGCATCCTCGCATCTACTAATTTATGTTTGGTTCCTAAGCTTTTGCCTGCATCTTTTTCATGCGAGAAGGGGAGTGCTTGAGTAATACTTTTCACTCTAACCCATTATTTTCTTTTATTGCTGAGTTGATGCAAGGCAGTCAGTCTTCTTAATTTAATTGGAGCCGTAATAACCGAGGGTGTAGGTTCCGGTTGATGACTGTTGATGAAAGTCATCATTTGCTGATCCTAGTGTCAGTTCATCACAGCTTCCCACGGCCAAAAGCACGACGTGTTGTTAGACATCCTGTTGTGCGACACCGACCGGGTGTCGCCACACGTACAGTCATACATACACATGTACATTATAATATACACATTACATTTAAAAATTAATTGATAATTTTGAGATGTATTCATAAATATACAAGATGACAACTTATTTTTTCTAGTAGATATTATGTGATGAATGAAGATATTTTTTCATACGATATAAACAAGTATATATTTCTAGCTATATTCAAGTTAACAGTGTACTTATGGCTATATTTTTTGTCTCATCATAATCCTTGACACATTAGTTACTATACATATTCAATGGTAAAATTCTATCTATCTATCTATCTATATCTCCGACACCTTGCTCCCTTGTGGGAACTTCCCTCCAGGGGGTGGCCACGGGAGAAGTGTCTCCCAGAGGTGGGCACGTGCGGTACCTAGTGCGGAAGTACTGCATCACAAAAAAAGTACCGCACTACCGCAAATTTTCTGAAAATACCGTACTACCCCGGACCGCACTAAAAAATCCTGCGGTACTTTTTTGCGGTACTTTGAAACCTATCGAAGGCGACATTTGCAGCACGGCATGCTCACATTTTTTTTTTTTTTTTTTTTTTTCTTTTTTTTTTTTTTTCAGTGAATCAGACTCAATCGGTCAATCGGTATCAGTCATCAGAATCAGTGATCCAGTCATTCTGACTTTTCAGTTATTGTTCAAAACTAAATACTAAATAGACACTGCGGGTCTTCTTTAACCCACGCAGTGCCGGCAGTTTCAACCCCGGACCCGTCCGTGGTGCCAGCCGATTTTTCATCTTTTTTATGAGCTTAAAAAATCCTAAGCAATTGTAAGATAATGGAAAAACATGCAAAAAGTGGTTTAGCAAAGTGATTTTTTTAAAACCCACCTTATATATTTTGGTGTTGCCTCTCGTTGGTGCATATTAAATGACGGTACTCTCACTCGGTTTTACATAGTTTTTATTAGTTTCTGAATCATCATCAGACATGTCTGATAAGTTGATAACATATTCTCAATACCAAGCGCGAATAACTCAGAGTAAATCTGTTCGTCACTCAACCCAAGGCGGCGCGCCATGACTGCCCCTGACGATGACTGTACAAGCACTAACATGATTGCCGCTCATGTCCCGTACAAAGTTTGCTTTGATGCATAACATACTATATCTGTTTTTTAACTTCATTGTAACTGATCTATTTTCTCTCTCTCTCTCTCTC
Organism: Eriocheir sinensis; assembly: GCF_024679095.1. Taxonomy (NCBI): domain Eukaryota; kingdom Metazoa; phylum Arthropoda; class Malacostraca; order Decapoda; family Varunidae; genus Eriocheir; species Eriocheir sinensis. Next base: position 10,212,067 of record NC_066512.1, on the reverse strand, counting down.
TCTCTCTCTCTCTCTCTCTCTCTCTCTCTCTCTCTCTCTCTCTCTCTTCAATGTAGCCAAGATCAATATTGTTTGATTATAATAATAATGATAATAATAATTTATTATTATTATTATTATTATTATTATTATTATTATTATTATTATCTCAATTCAAATTTCCACGTGGTTGCTTCGCTGAGGCCTGAGATGCCAGTGCTTAGAGCTTTCCCACGGTCAATTTCTCGCTATTACCAGTTGATGTGTTTTGTCTTAATATGTTTGACAGTTTGAATAATGTTTCACACTGTTCCCATCATGACTTTCCTATATTAGTAATCTTTCGTTTTCACTCAAACGGCGAAGAATTCCTCCCCTTCACCTTCACTCCCCCATATCCTCCCTACCTTTCCTCCCTGGCTACTGCAGCTGTTATTCAAGGTTGCACCACCTTTTCTTCCTTCTTTCCTTCCTTCCTTCCTTCTTCCTTCCTTCTTCCGTCCTTCCTTCCTTCTTCCTTCCTTCCTTCCTTCCCACTCCCCACTTCCTCCTCTCTCACATTAAGGCAATTGTACTATTTTAAGCATGTTTCCTTTGTTTGGATAGCCAGGATAGGCACTGAAGTATTTTTTTATTTTGACTACCGCTACAGCAGTACTGCACAACGCGTATCGCACTGGGAAAGAAAAAATGGGACCGCAGTACCGCAACCGCACTACTCCGGAAAAAGTATCGCACTACCGCAATCGCACTACTCTGGAAAAAGTACCGCACTACCGCAACCGCACTACTGATTTTTCAGCACCGCGCCCACCTCTGGTGTCTCCATCTCTCCCTGTTCTGGGACTCCTTCTCAACACATTCAATCCTGCTACTTCCAACTCTCTTGCTCAAATACTCACTCACCCTATTGATCCACTTCACAGGTGGTCTTCCCCTGGCACCCCCTCCCTCAATCCTTCTCTCATACACTCTCTTCACGAATTCATTCTCCCCCATTCGCATCACATGTCCAAACCATCTCAATGCACCACGCTTCACCCAGTCCACACTCCACTCCTTTCACTGTCATACCCATACCAAACTGCTCATACACACTTTCATTACTTTCTCCATCCCATCCTGACATACCACATGCACCTCTTATACAACTCATTTCCACTGCACGTATTCTCGATTGGTGTGCTGCATTCCATGTCCACGCCTCTGATGCATATGACAGAGTTGGCAGGATAATACTATTCCTTATTCTCTTCTTTACCCCAATGCTCACACTTCTTCCTTTCATAACTCTCCAATGCACCCACCACCTGTCTGCCCTTCACTGCTCTTTCCCTCACCTGACCTTCCATACTGCCATGCTTACATAAAACAATCCCTAAATATTTAAACTCAATCACCTCCTCCATTCTTTCCTCCCCTAACCTTATCCTACACTTCGTTGTACCCTCTGCTCTAACTCTGTATGGCTTTGCAAAATCAATGACCTGTTCTCTCGCCCTCTCAAATACCATAACCTTACTCTTTCCAGCATTCACTCTCAGCTTTCTCCTTTTACACACCCTGTCAAACTCATCCACTATCGTCTGTAGCGTCCCCTCATTCTCTGCCAACCACACTGTATCATCTGCAAACAGGCCTGCAACCAATGACTCCGTACCTCTCACTTTCAGCCTTGGACCCAGCTCCCCCACTCTGGCTTTCATTTCTCTCATACAACCATCCATGTACACATTAAAAAGCCATGGTGACATCATACACCCCTGTCTCACACCCACAGGAACATCAAAACTCTCTCACACCTCACCCTTCACGCATACAAAGGCACTCACATGCTTATAGAAGGATCAGATTCCCTCCAGCAAATGCCCTCTCACACCATATATCCTTAAAACATCCCACAACCCCTTCCCGTCAACCCTGTCATGTGCCTTCTCCAGGTCCATGAACGCAGCAAACAGCTTCCTATCCTTTTCTATGTATTTTTCAACTAACATTTTGAGTGCAAATATTTGGTCTAAACAACCCCTACCTTTCCTAAAAAACCCTTGTTCATCGCCTACACTTTTCTCAGTTATATTCTTCATCCTCTCATTTAAAACCCTTCTATACACTTTTCTCAGTTATTTTCTTCATCCTCTCATTTAAAACCCTTCTATACACTTTTCTCAGTTATTTTCTTCATCCTCTCATTTAAAACCCTTCCATACACTTTTCCTGCCACACTGAGATGACTTATTCCTCTGTAACTATTACAATCACCTCTGCTCCCTTTCCCTTTGTACAGCGGCACAACAATAGCCTTTCTCTAATCCTCTGGCACCTCACCCTGTTCCCATGCCAGGTTACATATCCATAATATCCATTCCACTACTACACCTCCTCCATACTTCAACATTTCTACTGTTATGCCATCAGCTCCAGGGGCCTTTCCTACTTATAATTTCTTCATTGCCTCCTCTATCTCACCTCTCTCCACCCTCCCCTGTGGATCTGGCTGCCCTACATTTATCTTTATTCCTACACTAGTCACTTCTGCTCTCCCTCCCACACTCTCATTCATCACAGTTTCAAAGTGCTGCTTCCATACCTCCCTTATCTCTTCATTCCCTCTCACAAGCACCCCATCTTTCCTCTTCATGCTACAAATGTCATTCTTTTCTCCCCCCATTTCTCTTTTAACTTCTTTCCAGAAAAGTTTTTTGTTCTGGTATTTTGCTGAAATTTTCCTACCAAAATCCTCATCCACTTTCTCTTTACTTTCCCTAACCAATCTCTTTACCAACATCTTACTCTCCCTGTACTTTTTCTCCCATCTCCCTCTCACCTACTTTGTCACATTTCTCTGTAACATTTTCTTGTGGTTCCTTCTTTTCTCCTCAACTGCCTCTTTTATTTCATCTGTCCACCATGCACTCCTTTTCTTTCCTGTTCCACACGACCTATACCTGACTACTTCCTCAGTTGCCCTGACCACTGAACTCTTAAAAACCTCATAAACCTCATTCACTCCTTCCCTGTGTTGTATCTGTGCTCTTGCTCTTCCAAATATTTCCTCCACTTTTCTCCTATTCATCTCCCAGTGGCCACTGTCACACAATTTCTCATTTGCTAGTTCCTTCCTACCCTCTTCCTTCTTCCCATTCCCTCTGAATACCATAGCTGGGCACAATAACAGAAAACCTTATTCCCGATAACCGATAACTGATAATGGAAAACCTTACTGGTGATAACCGATATTCGTTAACTGGAAACACAAATATAGGCAATAGCCAATAACCAATACCCGATATTAATCCACAATTTTGATACTAGCTAGCGATAAGTCTGATAGGCGAAAACGATACTATACTGATATTTCAAATAAAAAACATAGATGAATTAAAATTTTCATTATCTGTATTTTAGAAAACTTACAAAACCTGAAAATCACACGTTGACACGTACCTATGGACGGTAATACTAGAAACGCCTGAACCGGTGTTGTGTTATTTGGTGTCCCCACCGTCAAAAGCTGGTGCTTTTGTTTACAAACACTGGTCTCTCGTGAACTGCGCATGCTCAGACCAGCAAGCGTAGACCTGTACAGTCTCACAAAGCTTTTTAACCGTAATTAAGAGTTGCTGGAAGGCTGAATCAGACATACAGTACCACTACCACCATCCCTGCTGTTTCTAGAACGACACTCTGTACGAGTTGTATTTATATGTACAGAGTGTCGTTCTAGAAACAGTGAGGATGGTGGTACTGTATGTCTGATTCAGCCCTCCAGCAACTACTCTTAATGTGTTAAAAAGCTTTCTGAGACTGTACAGGGCTACGCTTGCTGGTCTGAACATGCGTAGTTCATGAGAGACCAGTGTTTGTATTTTGACGATGGGACACCAAATAACACAACACCGGGTGCATTCAATACCATGCTCACAAACGAATATGGAATATCAAATTTGAGGCAGTGAATAATAATTTTTGGGGCAAAGTTAAATGATTTTTCTCTTTGATATATTGATTTTTGAGTCTAACATAAAAAAATAACCTCGTGTTTTAATGTTGATGATCTAAGTATGAAATCTCTTCACCGAAGATATTTTGTACCCCAAAGTTTTTTCATACAACACCGGGCGCCCGGGCCGTGCATGCGCAGTAGGGAGGAGACAACGTTTTTTTTCTGGGTCGGAAAAAAGTAGCGATTATCACTAGTTTGGTTACAAAACTAACGAAGATACCGATATATATTTAAATAAGTAGCGGATGGCCGATAACCCGATTTTGTTATCAGCAATAAAGTATCGCGATAACTTATCGCGATAACGCCCAGCTATGCTGAATACCCATTTCTCCTTCATCCTAAGTTTAGCTACTACCGTAAAGTGATCAGATCCACTATACGTTCCTCTCACAACCTTTTCATCCACTACATCCTGTCGCAACCTTGTATCCACAGCTATATAATCTGTTACACTCCTCACGTCACCCCTTGCCCATGTATACCTGTGAATTAGTTTGTGTTCGAAGAAGGTGTTTGCCAAGAACAGACCCTTCTCAGCACAAACATCCACAAGGTATTGTCCATTCTCATTCACTCCATCCATACCCCATTTCCGAACCACACCACCAATCTCCCTGTTTCCAACTTTTGCATTCATATCTCCTAACACAAGAATGCTTCTTTCACTTCCAAAGTTTTTTAAGCACTGTCCAAAGTCCCCCCCAAATCTTTTCATCTCACTTATGCCTCTCCTTCCCTTACTATTTACTGGCACATATACACACACCCATGCATACCTTACTATCCCTATCTTCCCCGTCATCCTCTCTATTCTTGAACCACACCACCCATGCCCATCCACTCCCGCCCATCATATTGGAGGAGAGTAAAGAGTGGAGTTCCTCAGGGCTCAGTTCTGGCACCAATAATGTTCATAATATATATAAATGATATGTCGATGGGTATAAAAAGTTATATGAGTCTTTTTGCAGACGATGCAAAGTTAACCCTTTCGCGCACCGTAAGTTTCCAATTAGTTTCTGTTCCACTCATCATGCATTTCTCAGACCCAACCGGCCTTTTTTTGCTGCCGAGATACTCTACATTCCCGTATGTATTTTAGCCTCACAGATATATCGTACCCCAATAAATTTGGTATCAATGGCTTCATAAAGACTTGTACTAGAACATCCACAAATAAAAATAGAGGAAAATATATACATATAAGCAATACAAACTTGTTTCAAGTCTCCGTATAGAGTATTGTAGACAATAAATTCGAAGTACCAACTCTTCCCCACTCGCTAGTTCGAAATTTTGTGAGCCAGTTTTTTTAGCCGAATATATGTTTCGAAGCGGAATTAAGTGAGGATTCTTATGGTATCCTCAAAATCCTCATACGCCTATAAGTTCCCAAGTTACACCGAGAAAACTATTTTTTTCCTCTCCCGTCAGAGTAGGCTAACAAATAAAAATCGCTCAAAGCTCCACATCTACGCTCCTTAGAAAGGGTGCCATATGTTACCATTAAGAAACTTATCCCAACAAATGACACTCCCAAATGTGACGCACTTTCACCGAAAATTTAATTTTTAATCAATTTTTTAAAGTTTTATGACTTGTTTCGCGTCATTGTGCACCAGGACCTTTTACCCTTTGATGACGCGAAACGCGTCATCATGCGCAAGAGGGTTAATAAGAAAAGTGAAGACGGAGGAAGACCGTGAAGAACTGTAAAAAGACCTGGATAGAGTGTATAAATGGAGCCAGTTATGGGAGATGGAATTTAATGCAAACAAATGCCATGTTATGGAAATGGAGAAAAGTAAAAAAACGACCAAGGAAAACATACAGGATGGGAGAAGAAAACTTAAAGGTGGTCCATAAAAAAAAAAATTGGGAGTAACGATGCAAAACACACTTTCCCCGGAAAAGCATATAAACAAGTTATTTGGAGAAACCTACAGGATGATGCAAAATATAAGGGTATCATTCCATTATATAGACAAGGAAATGATTAAGAAAATAATAACAACACTGATAAGACCAAAACTTGAATATGCTGCAGTTGTATGGTCGCCTCACAAAAAGAAGGATATCAGAAAGTTGGAAAGAATAAGGAGAATTGCAACAAAAATGGTCCCAGAACTCTCGAATATGACGTATGAAAACAGATTGAAGGAGATGGGCTTGATGACACTGGAACAAAGAAGGGAGAGAGATCTGATCACACTGTATAAGTTGGTAAATAAGTTTGATGAGGTGGATAGAGATGATCTCTTCTCTACTGCGAGAATGCAGGGGCTGAGAGGACATGGAAAAAAACTTAACCTCTTCACTCCGGCGACGCCAACGTCAGCGTTCGACGGGCATCCGACGGCGTCACCGTATGGAAAGGGTTAGTCCTCTTTTAAACCTCTTAATCCTCTTCCATTTCCTCTTAATCCTCTTCTAAACCTCTTAATAGGAAATGGAAGAGGGTTAAGAGGAATTTAGCTTGAGAGGTTTAGAAGAGGATTAATCCTCTTCCATTTCCTCTTGACCCTTTCCATACTGTGACGCCGATGTCTGCATCACGGATGGAAAGGGTTAATAGAGGAACTTGTTTGAGTGACTTGAAAAAGTATAGTTTTTCCACATAGAAGTATTAACACATGGAACAGCTTGTGGGAAGTGGTGGTGGAGGCGAACAGTGTCCATCAAATGAAGGAAAGGCTGGATGAATGTAAATATGGAGACAGGACTATTAGAGCTTAGCTCGGGCCCTTTAGACTACAAATGGGTAAATACAAATAGGTAAATACACTCATGGGGAGGCCAATAATGCACACCCTGTCTCCCCCTTCCCCTCTTGACCCCTGCCCACACTACTCCCCCTTCCACACCCTCCAACAGCCTCTCCCTGCCCTCACTCCCACACCCCCACACACCTCTACCTTTTATACAATATACGTCTCATACCTAACACATCAGTCTTTCCTTTCTGGAATTCGTTAATTATCTCCCTTCTCTTCCCTTCCTCATTCATCCCATTCACATTTATGCATGCTACCCTAAGGAGCTCCTCCCTCCTCCTCCTCCTCCTCCTCCTCCTTCCAGGGGCAGATGGAGAGTCCCCTCCGCCTGTAGCCACTTTTTACGTTGTTAATATTTCATGGTGATATTGAGGTGTAGAAATATTTTTTCATGCATCCCATAGCACTGCAAGGCAGTGTGAGCGTAGAGCGAGCTTCCTGGGCCAAGCGAACCCAACTTTTCCAGCGTGGTGATTGGCTGCCACTTGGCCAGTCAAAAGTAAAAACATGAGGAGGTGTGGCCACCTATAATATCATAGTGAAACAGACTATAGACTACACCCCTCACATGCTCACTACACTGTTGTTAAGCAGGTTTTTGTTACCATTAGTTTAAACAAGTCTAAGCAAGTTTATTTATGAAATATTTGCACCTTAACGATTAATGAATACAATGATGAAGCATGAATGTATCGATCGTTAATGAATTCGATAATGACTTGCAAGTTGCAATGTTAATGAAATTCTTAAGTTTTAGCAAAAATGATAACAACATTAATGATTAAAGAATTAATGATTTGGAGTCCAGCACTGACAATAACATAGGCTGAATGATTTAGTTTGATTTATTAAAACAAGTTCACAATCAAAACTTGGCAGTCTCTTTATTGTAAGAGACCTTGAAAGCTATTATATTACTTTGCTGAAAAGTAAATAGTGGGTAGCAAAGTACAGGGGGATACAAAGGATACATTACTTATTGCAAGTGTTACTTGCAGATCACTATGTCCGGCAAATCTTCATCAGATCTTTGCCAATGAAGCAGGATGGTGTATTCCTTATTGCAACATGTTTTTACTATTGAACAATAAGTTAAAAATTTGTGTTTGGATTTGGCCAATTTGCATTTGATGACCCAAATTAATTACTTATATAATTCTCATATGGTAACCATATTCTCCCATTTGAGGATTATTTCCCCCCTGAGAAAACAATAAGTCATATTTGGTGATCATATTTTTGTCTTTGATAAATTTTCCCCCTAGGAAATATTCTTTACTGCTCTCGATATATTTCCCACCAAAATTTTATCAATCTATTGCAGTTGTCAGCTACTCAGTCATCATGTTGGTGGCATTGTGCCAGCAATGAAATGTTTCAAACAGTCATGATGGAGTCCTGCCACATGTAATAATGTTGTGTGGCGACTAAGCCTGATGGGCGAGCCTCCCATAACTCACTCTGCGAGTGGGGTACCTCTTTGACCAACTGGTTAAGGAGTGGCTCTTCCGTCTCGCTGGTCGTAGGTTCAATCCCCAGTGCCGGCAAAACCTTTCCTTGTCTGGATTAATTTTTTGTGTGTTTCGTTACACGCATTACAATGGTGGCAAGGCGGTGGGCATCCTCTCCTGTGGTTCTGTTGTGTCTCCCCGAGTGGATCATAGGTAGAGTGATGGCCCATGCTCTCTGAAGTTCATAGAAATGGGAAATCTCAACACACAAAAATTAATCTACATAGGAAGGGGGAGCCGTGTAGTGCGGCGACTAAGCTTGATGAGCGAGCCTCCCATAAATCATTCTGCGATTGGAGTACCTCTTTGGCTGACTGGTTAAGGAGTGGTTCTTCCGTTGCGCTGGTCGTGGGTTCGATCCCCGGCACCGGCAAAACCTTTCCCTGTCTGGATTAAGTTCTCGTGTGTTTCTTTACACACTGTGGTCATGTTGGAGTGTAGTAAAGAGCAAAATCCTGGCATTACAATAATGTATTGCATGCCACCACTCATTCTTACTAGTGTAGCCCATTACAGTCTACTGAGTGAGGCCTTTACAAGTGCTGGGGGTAGTGATGAAGATGATGATGACAAAGATAATCCTCACAGTGAAAGGAAAAAAAGGAACAAACACACAAGTATCGTGTTGAAAAAAAATTTACCAAATACGTAATACGAGACAAGACCAAAGTGATTCAGTTACTAGAGAAAGGTAGAAAAAAAGACAAGTGACATATGACTTCCTGGAAAGTACAATAAGAAACATTAAGAAAAGAAGCGTTGCAAAGGTGAATTATTTCCTCACATCTGCTTACAGTGGATTCTGCGGGTCTGCACACTTTGTAGACAACTTGAGCCAGCAAGTGGTAGTTGGTAGTGAGTGAAAGCTAAGAGGCAAATGGTAGTTTTCTTTGTTCCTTCACCAGAACAGCAAATCACAACTGGAAGTCTTGGAGTGTCCTTGCCTCTTCTTATCCATGCAGTGTCTTGTCTCACTGTTCATCTGCTTCTTGACTGACGGAGATTTGAGTTCCCAGTCTCACTCTCTGCACAATGACTCATGCAAAACAAACATGCTACCTCTGTAACCCTTATAAGCATTCATTTCCTTTTTAAAATATTCTAATGAGGCTCTTCCTGTGAACAGAGTAGACTAGTCTATCATGTGAACAAAATAAATTAATCCTGGACTCCCCAGAACAAATGCAATGCATAATACTAACTCCTCTTTCGAACTGTGTCATCCTGACATAAATGTATTCTATACAATCTAGAAAACACTATCCTACAACCGTAGTCTGAGAATCCTCTGACATTTCATCGTGGCTCACTGCTGGGTCCCAGTCCTCTCTCAACTACCTTCTAGGCATCTGTTGTCCTGAACAACCTACTGTGAAGAACACCAGGTTGTCATTGGTTTGCTTGTTCTCCTGGATCTGCCATACCTCATCATTTAGATGCCCCTTCTGCTGTTCCATACATGTTGGACAGGTTCGAGACATCTCTACAACTAGTTTATAAGAACAATCCTAGTTTATAAGAACAAGCCTTGATTTTTGTCTCCATCTGTCCCCTATGTGATACATGTTGTAAGAGGCACTTCACCACAATATATGGCCCTTCCCAAGGACACTGAAGCCTCAGTGACTGGTCTTCCATCTTAGATCGTTTCCCATGCTTCACCAAGCCTAAGCCCTTCAACACGAGGACGCGTATACTGCGTCCTTACGTGCACCGTACCATATCCAAGGACTTGCATACTGCGTCCTGGCTCACTTTAGCCAGTATATGAGTTCTTTCATCTCTGTATATTTATGCTTACATCTCAAAATTATCAATTAACTTATTTCTTTATGTGCACCATTTAATTCTGCATGTTTTCATATATAATACATGATGATTATGTTGAGTTTATGGCTGAAAAGCGATCTTGGATACGGCGCGGGGCGCTGTTTTAGCCCAGCCGTAGCGAAAGGGTTAAGTCAGTGCTCCAAGTATTTGCAGCCTTACCAAATGGTAGCAGCTCTGACCTGGGAGTGATGACTGTAGCCTGTCATGCAATAACTGGCAAGTTGTTATGTCTTCATTATCTCAGGGTGTCTCACTTGTGTCTTCCAACCGCCACCTGTATCATACAGAGGTCAAGCATACACACTCAAGGTAGCAACTTTGACTTGGGAGAGATGACCATAGCCCTTTGTGACATAACAGGTAGGGATCCATACCCTTTACAGGGAAGGTGGTGGCCTAGTGGTCAGCATGTGGGCATGGCATCCAGAAGGACGCGGGAGGTTCATGTCCTGCTCGACACAACAAACAAGCTGGCAATTTTTCAGTTACTGCCGAGTGGCCTAAGACTACCCACATGGTGTCCTAAAGACCACATATCAAGCTTTTTTTAATTTTTATTTATTTATTTATATATTTTTTTTTTTATACATTGTTGCCTATTGCGGCGGTAGGCATCTTCCCAGTGGGGCCTGATGGTCGGCCCAAGGCTTCTTCCAGGTGGGGCCTGATGGTCGGCCCAGCCCGGACTCTAGACTCTAAAAAGGAGGATCAAAGATGAGTTCCAGGTGGCAGCATGAACCAAGCAAGATGGTACCACTATGAAAACACTTACCTATGCCATTATGGGCTGGGGCTGACCACCAGGCCCCCACCAAGAAAGCTTACCAGCACCATAGGTGAAATGTTAAAAAAAAATGCCGTCTTCAGCAACACATTCTGTCCTCCAAATGTTACTTGTCTCTTGCAAAGGCCAAAGATGCTCTCTCCACTCCTCCAGCTGAGGATCCAATGATCCTGTGTGTTGCAGCGAGGGATTCATCCTTTTCTCCCAGCAGAAATTTTACGTCCACTGGCACACTGAGCTTCATGCAATGTCCGTTATTCCACTATATCTAGCATGATGTCTCTTTGAACAGCTGATGCTTACCTGCATCTGACCTCACCAAGGTTCCCTCTGACCTCATGTCAACGACCATTGGGCACGTCACACTGTCATCCTCCTCATCCACGATTTCTTTCAAGGCTCTGACATGATCACTGTCTTCCATCGCCATGTCTTATTTTTTATAGTAGCTCACAGGCACTTCCTTATCATTTGTTGTTCTTCCATGCTGCTGACCTGATCACTGACTCTCATGAGCATGTCTTATCTTGCTAAAGGCTTGCAGGCATTTCTTCCTTCCATTTCTCGTTTCTTTTCATTTTTCATTCTCATTTCTTGTCACCACCTCTTGAAATGCCGGAATTTTCTCTTTTCTCCACTTCCACATGACCACTGCGTGTAATGAAACACACGAGAAATTAATCCAGACAAAGAAAGGTTTGCCAGCGCCGGGTATCAAACCCGCGACCAACGAGACGGAAGGGCCATTCCTTAACCCCTTCCCGGTGGAGGATCTATATATAGACGTTTTGAAATTGGGACTTTTTGTCGGCGCATCTGTATATAGACGTTTGCTCTCATTTGCCCACACTAGATTGTAGCATGGTCTATATATAGACGATTCCTTACTACTAACAAAATTAACAAAATAAATCGTTATTTGGCATCTCAAACCCCCTGACACTTCCCGACATTGCCTCTCAAGGACAGTCACCGCTTGTGCTTTGTCGGTGGCAGATGTGCTATGCACATCAATCAGCTAACACTGGGAATTTATGCATTTTTTTCCTTTTTTATTTTATTATTAGTCTATCATGTCAAGGAGAAAGAGACCTCTTAAGCCAGAAGAAATGACTTCTTTGGTAGCTGAGGATATAGATGCTGATTTTTTGGATGATTTTGATGATTCTGACTCATCTACTGTCAGTGAGTACACTGATACAGAATCTAAACCTTCATATAAATATATAAATATACATATAACCAATCAAACTTAAATAACATCTATATATAGATTCAAATGTTTGTTCAGTTTTGCGGCAGAGTCTATATATATATACATCAATCTGGAATGCCCACTTGTGGGGAATCTATATATACACGTATGGATGAAAGTCGACAGCATCTATACACTTTTTTTTTTTGTTTTGTTTTTTTTGTTTTTTTTGTAGTACAGACATCTGCCCTGCCGCTGGGAAGGGGTTAACCAGTCGGCTAAAGAGGTACCCCCCCTCGCAGAGGGAGTTATGGGAGGCTCGCCCATCAGGCTAACTCGCCGCACTACACGGCTCCCCATTCCTATGTAGATTAATTTCTGTGTGTTGAGTTCCCATTTTCTATGAACTTCAGAGAGCATGGGCCATCACTCTACCTGTTACCCACTCGGGATAACACAACAGAATCACAGGAGAGGATGCCCACTGCCTTGCCGCCAGTGAAATGCCAGAATTTTTACCCTTTTCTACACTCTCACACGACCAATGCATGTAACGAAACACACAAGAAATTAATCCAGACAAGGAAAGGTTTGCCGGCGCCAGGGATCGAACTCGCGACCAACGAGACGGAAGAGCCACTACTTAACCAGTCGGCCAAAGAGGTACCCCCCCGCACAGAAGGGGTTATGGGAGGCTCGCCCATCAGGCTTAGTCACCGCATTACACTCACATTCTTGATACAGTGTTTGGTTTCTCTCCTCCAATTTATTGTGCAGTAACTCTCATATTCCATTCAATTGACTATTCAACTCCCCGTACTGTTTTTCTATACATTCTAGTCCAGTGATTCCCAATGTTCTTGCACTCGCAACACTTTACCCAAAGTCTTGAAACCCATGCAACCCCCTAATATCAGCAGTTTGTTTATCACATTTTTTAATACACAGATTTACACCTGTACCAAGCCCTGACATCCCCCAAAAGATACTGCAATGTTCCCTCTTAATACTCAGCAGCAAAACCATATAGCACCAGCAGAATAAAAGCACAGAAAGCAATCTGAAAATGATAACCAATAAAATCTTTTTCCCAAGCTGTTTGTTTCTAGCAAAGCTTCAAGACCCCCCAACCAATTCTCCTTGACCCCCCAGGGGGTCACAACCCACCAATTGGGAACCCCTGATATAGTCCTTTTAAGCCTTCTCTTTGCTCTTTCATTTGTCCTCTCAGGTCTTCTTTGTATTCTCTCAGTTGTTGTGTGCATTCTCTGAGAGCCTCCAGTACATATCTGCCAAGCTAGCTTCTTCCCGCTCACTGGGATTTTGGTGCCTCCATAATGCTGCATTCTTCTCTTTCTTGCAGCAGTGTTTTGTGGTTCCACTCCAAATACCAATGTAACATAGGTAGTTGTCCTCACACCTGACACCACTCGTAAGGTGGTAATCCCACTCCTGACACTTTAGTGTAACATACAGTGGGTTGGTGGGTGGTGGCTTTACAGCAATCATAGTCGAACGAAACATTAATAAAAGGTAAGAAAATGCAGCAGAAGTGACACTGGCTACCTGTACTATAACTATGATGTGTCTTGTCTTCAAATTCTACCACCCCCCACCAGCACAACCCCCCGTTGCAATAATTTGGTGGGGTGTTTGGCAAATGCTGCCTTGTTAGCAAAATTTGGTAGCTCCATTGCATAACATTGCACAATGTTGCCTGAGTAACTGGTCAACCAAACGCAAGGCTTGGGTGAGGCGAGCACATGAGGACAGGGGCAGGATGGGGGGGAGTGTAGAAGGGGCAGGAGCACTTCTTTATCTGCAACGGGACATTTGAATTATATATTTTTTTGTTTATTTTAATGTAAATTTTGACTTAGACCAATTCAACTTATGACCTGCCTATCAGAACCAAACCCTGCCATAACCCAAGGACTACCGATATTGTTCAATAACGAAGACATTCCATCCTGCTTCATTGGTTAATAAAGCGCTATTGAAGATGCACATTGTAAAGGGCATGTTAGTCTGTAGGTGACACAGATAAATCATTGTCATGTGATAGTGGTACTACCATCCTTTGGGTGAGAGTAAATTTACAAAATAATATCATCCATTATAGTACTTTTTTGCAGTAAGTAATTTTTTTATTCACCTGTTACTAAATGCATAATGTGGTACACTGATCATGGTAGTATTAGAATTATTCAAGCAAATCAATAAGTTCAGACATGATAACATTAATAATTTATGAATGTATTTTTATTTTTGTTATTTTGCACCACCCTGCAGATACCTTATCCGGCCAAGTCCATTCTCAGCCCAGAAAACTTTTGAACGGCACAATTCAAGGAGAAAATCTAACATTTCTCTTTGTGGAGACACTCGTCGGAGGAGTACCACCTTTGCCAGACCCCCTCCCCTCACCTCTGCCCCCAAGTCCAACTCTCTTAGCCTCCCAGACAGCCCTCAGATATCTCCAGGTATGTGTGTGTCAGCATGTCATAGAATGTGACTGTGGTGTGCAGTGACAGTTGCTGATCTTTTTAGTTCTTTCATTAGCTGCCACACAGATCCACAATGTTAAGAAATACATGTATTTCTTCTTAACAGATTTACTGCTGATAATAATCATTTATCTCCTTTACTGCATTATGAAAAATTGCAGTTATTTTGTTATAGCTGCCTTCAGTCATAAATTATTTCAATAAATTAATGCATCAGTATCAAGTTAAGAAAATGATCCTTTTATAGCAATCATGATTTTCTTCTCATTGCCACCTTTTATTATTATTATTATTATTATTATTATTATTATTATTATTATTATTATTATTACAGGTTGAGAATCCCTTATCCGAAATTCCTGGGACTGAAAGTGTTGCGGATTTCGGAGTTTTTCGGATTTTGGAATATTTTTTATTTGAATCTAAATAAAATTAAAATTGAAATAGGGGATTCTTCATGAAAAGGTAGTCTACTGATTTTGAATTGCTGACTGCTTATTTCTGGATAAAAATGATGCTGTTTATTATGGAGATCGTATTTTTCTCTGGAAATCACTAAATGATTGACTTTTCAATTGCCTATTGTGCACCCGCCGCCGCTCGCTGCCGCAGCCCCAGAATAGCTTGCAGAGAGGTTCAACTTGCTTACTGTTTCTATATTTCACTCACTTCTCACAAATATCACAAGTGGACAAACTATAACAAAACCAGGCAAAGTAATGTTTTTCCTGCTGTGTATTCCCCCAGTGTGCATACGTATTGAACAGCAGAGTGACTTATTTCTGCGAGGAGGTATTTCTCACAACACCGACCTGCATATAGTGGACCACCACTGCCATGTCCTGTCCTGCGCTGCGTTACGGATTTCCGCTGCCCCATAGTGCGTGCCAAATAAATTTTGACTTAGCAAACCTAACTTTACGTACACCATTTGTTCCATATTTGGCTGTCTGAATGGTTAAGCAGATAAAATATTGTATCTTAAAACTGTAATGAGAGCATATTTTGGTGAACCACAAAACCAGTCCATAAAATTATGTTTGTCAATGGTCGTCTTGAAATACATGATACACATCGTAACGTCCCTCCCCACTTCCTCCTACCTTCACCAGCAGCGGGCAGCGGCTGTCAGTCATGGCAGGCTAGAGAAATTTTAGGGTTGCCACCTGTTCCTTAAAATATGGATATGTTCTGTATTGGAGAATGGGATGTTGCGTTCCTTATTTTTTTAGCTCTAGGTGGCAACCCTAACTGAGACTCTGTTCCCATTGTTTTACACTTTGAGCACTCTCATCTTGCGGTGAATAAAGGGAACCCATGTTCACGTTTTCGTCCTGTACAAAGAGACATGTCAGTCCTCATCAAAAGACCGACTTGGTCGGCTAGGCTGACGTCAGCCGATAAAGTCAGTCTATCGGCATCCTCCCTTCCCCTTCATGAGCCTTCACCTGGCACGGGTCTGTGGTTTCTCCTCGAAGGGATGTATGCGCTTAACCCTGACAGCCTCCATATAGCCCGTGTCCCCATCCCTGAGGTGGCGACAAAAAAAAAAAAAAAAAAAAAAAAAAAAGTCATCATTAAAAAAAAAAAAAAAAAAAACTAGGATTTCGGAGATTTTCAGATTTTGGAATTTCGGTTAAAGGATTCTCAACCTGTATTATTATTATTTTTATTATTATTATTATTATTATTATTATTATTATTATTATTATTATTATTATTATTATTATTATTATTATTATTATTATTATTATTATTATTATTATTATCATTATTATCATTATTATTATTATTATTATTATTATTATTATTATTATTATTATTATTATTATTATTATTATTATTATTATTATTATTATTATTATTATTATTATTATTATTATTATTATTATTATTATTATTATTATCATTATTATTATTATTATTATTATTATTATTATTATTATTATTATTATTATTATTATTATTATCAGTATCATTCTTATCATTATTATTATTATTATTATTATTATTATTATTATTATTATTATTATTATTATTATTATTATTATTATTACTATTATCATTATTATTATTATTTTTACTACTATTTCTAAAGATTGATATAAACATTGTCTCAGGAATAGATAATACTGGGTCGAGTTATGCAGTACAAAACCATACTTTATCAACCATTACTGCACAATCATGTGATTGAGCAGTCATTGGTTTAGGCCACATACTAGTAATGAGATTGTGCAATTCAGTTGTTGTCAGAGACTCGTCAAGTAAACGTGAACAAGACAGCTGCTTGCATTGCCATAACCCTTGCGCTTGAGGACTGTGAACAAAAGAAAAGGAAAAGGAAAAGAAAGTTAGGGATGAAACTATGGCATAGGAAAAGAAACATCGTTACCCTCAAAAACTTACTGAAAGATTTAAATTAGCTATTTTCTTTAATTTTTTCATTAATATTTCATAGCGATTTCCTTTCAAAAATTGTTTTTATATTCATCCCTTTTCACTTTCCAAAGCACAAACATACTTCTATAAAGTTCAGTGAACTCACATTAGAACTCTTGGCTCTCCCATGCACTCGTCATGGCTGCTGATGGGCGACTGAAGATTACGGTAGTACTGCACAATCTTTACCACACATGGTCAGTCATGATTGACACTAAAAATCCAACACTCAGATTTTGCTTAATCATTTATGCAATATTTCAGTCATGCCCACACATAATGGAAATAACTCAATTATGATTGTACAATTTCATGAATCCACTATCATGATTGATAGTGTATGGGGGCCTTTAGATGATAGAATAAGATACAAAGATTGCAAATCATATACAAATTAGTGATGTAAGTATAGAACCAATGAAGATGCATATTTTCAAGTTTGGTTCACTGCAACAGTATGATATAGGATTGATTTTTTTGCAAATATATTCAGCAACAGGTGCAACAAAGTCAGTCATCTCCATGCTATCTCAGGTAGTAATGGAGTGGGTCAGTGCAAGGGTGTTCCCCAAACAATACAGTATGTGGGAATGTTGACCCTTTTTGTCATCATATTTTACATGTAGCCTAAAAACTAGCTGTTGTTGGCATGCTATGGGATAAGGCCATGGCATTATCTGGGCTTCCTGTGTTGTCTTGCTCTCTAATGAATGATCATGAAGGAGCATTGGCTGCCTTAGAATTATTATATGTAGTGCCTCATGCAAACAGAATATGATAAATTGATAAACGATTATTATGGACTAGAAAATTAAATATTCATAGAAGTTGTACCACCAACTGAAGTGCTGAAGTGCTGAAGCCCTTCAAAGACCCTTCCCATGTCCTCACTAACCGTTTCCCTTTTGTCTCATCAACACCAGAGAGCAGTTCAGCATGCTCTCAAAAGACAGTTCCTCTCTCTTTCTACACCACACTACATTCACACAACACACACACCTTTTCCCAAAATTCAAAATTCAAAATGGCTAACGAAAACACCGCCTCGGAGTCCCCGCCTGGGGGGGGGACCATAAATTCCCCCAGGGAGGACTCCCCTTCTGGCTGCCGACTTGAGAGGTGTCCTGATAACTCCTCGAACCTCCTCCTTATCAATTTCTGCAACATTCGCGGTCTTCGTTCTAATTTTCATTCTGTGGAACACCAACTCTCCTCTTCTAAACCTCACCTACTCTTCCTCACCGAAACACAGGTTTCTGAGGCTACTGACAGCAACCTCTACTCTGTTCCCTCCTACTATCTCTATCCTAAATTTCAATCTAAAGCTGGATGTTGCGCCTACGTGCGCAACGACATCACTTGCTCTCGTGCCCACGACCTTGACTCTTCTGAATTTTCCACCATCTGGCTAAGACTTCATTGTCATTCTATTACTAAATACATCTGTGCTGTTTATCTCTCGCCTAACTCTACTAACTATGTAAAATTTTTTGACTATTTGAACTCTAAAGTGGAGCACATCTTGACTCACTCTCCCTTTGCTGAAATCTCCATCTTGGGAGATTTCAATGTTCACCACCAGCTTTGGCTTTCATCCTCTTTCACTGACCAGCCTGGTGAACAAGCCTACAACTTTGCTCTCCTCAACAACCTAGAGCAGTTGGTTCAGCACCCTACTCGTATTCCCGACCGTCTTGGAGACAGGCCCAACATTCTAGACCTCTTCCTTACCTCTAATCCTTCTGCTTACTCTGTCAAACTGTTCTCTCCGTTGGGCTCCTCCGCACAGTTGCTATCCATATATGTACAGGGGCATTGTCCGCCCTCGTATGGAGTATGCATCTCACGTGTGGGGGGGCTCCACTCACACAGCTCTTCTGGACAGAATGGAGTCTAAGGCTCTTCGTCTCATCAGCTCTCCTCCTCCTACTGATAGTCTTCTACCTCTTAAATTCCGCCGCGATGTTGCCTCTCTTTCTATCTTCTATCGATATTTCCACGCTGACTGCTCTTCTGAAGTTGCTAACTGCATGCCTTCCCCCCTCCCGCGGCCCCGCTGCACACGACTTTCTACTCATGCTCATCCCTATACTGTCCAAACCCCTTATGCAAGAGTTAACCAGCATCTTCACTCTTTCATCCCTCACACTGGTAAACTCTGGAACAATCTTCCTTCATCTGTATTTCCTCCTGCCTACGACTTGAACTCTTTCAAAAGGAGGTTATCAGGACACCTCTCCTCCCGAAATTGACCTTTCTTTCGGCCACCTCTTTTGAATCTTTTTTGGGAGCAGCAAGCAGTGGGCTTTTTGAGCTGTCTCCTTTGTTGTGGGAGAAAACTGTTTTGTGCTGAAGGAAGTAATAGATTATCATTTCCACCCATGAATGCGTCAGTACCCATTGATGTTAAGTGGTAGAAATGCTGACACTTTTAACAGTTTTTTTAATGAAGGAATCATAAGTGTTGGGAAGCCTCCAGGTGTCTTCTTGTAACCTTAAGCAAAAATAACCTAACCTGGTAGCAGCGAGCATCACGTTTCTTAATGGTCCCCCCAAATGAGAAAAATGAGAAAAAATCACCCCTCACACAAACCATTTCATAATATATATCAAAGCATTTGTGATCAGATTATGTATCATCTATTTTGGGGGGTTTATATCATGGCACAAATTTGGCCCGTCACTGCTACACGGTAAAGACACAAATTTGGCCCGTCGCTGCTACCGGGTTAAATGCCTTTAGTGATAATAACTAGACTAGTGCTTTTATTTCTAAGAACATAATTCTTGATTTAATGAGATCTGCCGGTATGCAGATGATGTGGAGCAGGCTGGAAGTGAGTTACATTTGTATGTGCATGCCAAAAGCTTTAGGGAAGTACATATTTGGATGTCAAGGCATGACAAGTGCTATACAGTGTGAAGTTACATGGATTGACAAGGAAATTATGATTGTAACTTCGACGGAAGAATTATATGCTAAGATTAGCAGAAACCATATTTACCAAAGTTAAGTTACTGTATTAAAAAAAAATAGATATACAGAAGAGGTAGGAAAAGCTGCACAAGAAAAAATATTCCAAGACACTTATTAGGGGGATATATATGCCAAAATGGCATGGAAATTGCATGATGAAGGCAAACCAATCACTCCAGTACAATGATAATTTAGTCATTTCTGTCATTTAGAAAAAAATATTGTGGAGATAAATCAGTTTAAAATTATTATTTGTTTGTGTTTAGTAGAGCAAACGCATGATTGGTTGTGTCCATAATGTAAGAGGTGTTCCCAGTCTTAAGCAGAGGTACCACATGACAAAGATACCCAGCAGCATCGCTAGCTGTCAGTGGCTATAGTGACCTCCTAGCAGTATCACCACCCTGCCCCCCATGCAGGATAGTAAATAAATAATGAATTGCTAATGAGTGATATTTTTATTGCAAAACTACATTTTTTTCATTACTATTAAAGACTACAAATATAAGAACTGAAAACTTTCAGATTAGAATGCTATTGATTATTTTCAGTTTTGGGGGGTGGGTGGATCTGCTCTAAATATAATAAAACATACAAATTTAATTAATTCAGCAATAAGAGTTTTTCATTTGAAATACTTGAGTTTCTTGAATAGCATCCAGCAAACAGATTTCATTTTTTGAGTCGTTTCCCTGTTTTGCTACTTTAAATTTGTTATGGAATCATGGGTAATGGTCAAAAATATGATAATGATAATAATAATAATAAGGATTATTATTATTATCATTATTATTATTATTATTACTATTATTATCATAAAAATTATTCTTTGTTATCATTATTATTGTTGAAACTATGAATACTATTTGAATTATTATTACTAGTAATATTACATTGATTGTTACTATCACTGTTACTGCTTCTATTACTATGTTATTATTATTTTTATTGCTTCTATTTTTTATAACCTTTTTTCAAGCCTCTAACTTTACCATTCTTCCTCTGGTCCCTTCTCCCTTCAGCTCCCCTCCTGGGCTCCTTAGTAGGTTTAGATTCCCTTCACGTCCCCATGTCCCCCCCAACAGGATATGTTCGAGGTCGTTCCAATTCACTACGAGTGGACGACATCCTCATGAGACGCTCCAATTCACTTCGCTTCGGCCTGGAAGCATCTCGTAAGATAAATAGCTTTGAGGAGCTTGGCATCAGCCCACTCACACCACTCACTCGGGATGAGCGAACAGGCTCTATCAAGATTCCCACCAATGGGTCCATTGGTCTTGAGGTAGGGTGCAAAAATTACAATCATATCTGATTCTGTCATTTAGAATTGTCCCTGTTAGTTCCATAATGAGTTAGTTCTAAAAATCTACATTCTGTTTTCATTTTTTCTTATGTTTAACATTTAGCTGTATGTTGAATAATAATGTTAGATAACTGCTTATAAAAATCAGTCCATGTATCACTTTATGCTCTTACTTTCTCTAGATAATAGAAGTAGATAAAAGTTTAATTACATCTTAAATTTCTGTAACCCAACATTTATATAGGTTTTATTATTGTATAAAGAATGGAACTCAAGAAGAGTTTTCAAAATGTATTTGCTATATGTGTCATTGATATCTGTCTGTATATCTGTATCTGCCATCCTGTTCCTTCTCATGAATCTTCCCCTAGAAGGTAGCCTCAGCAAATGCATCTCAAATTTTTCCTCTCCCCTTAACTTCCTCTCAACACATTCAGTCCCTCAACTGCCAACTCTTCCTCATCTGAATGGTCATCCCGTTTACCTCCTTAATCCTGCCCCCATACATATACAAAATTATCCTCATTCATTTTCATCACATACCGTATCTGTATCCTCTCATACTACCACAATTCACTCATTCAGCCACTCTGTAATATGTTTCCTTAGCTGTTACACTCATACCTAAACTGTCTTACATATTTTTATTACTCTCTCCATCCATCCATACGCCTCCGTGGTCTAGTGGTCAGCATGCCTTTCTTCTACTCCGTGGGCCCGGGTTTGAATCCTGGCCCGGGCAGTTGGCATGCAGCTCACCCAGCTGTTCATCCTCCCTCTCGGGCTGGTCAATAAATGAGTACCTGGGGAAACACGGGGAAGGTAAACTGTGGTAACCCGGATGTCACACTGGCCCTGTGTCCCGGGGTAATGGGCTCCCTCCCACCACAGGCTCAAGGGCCAATGTTATGGAGATGAGCACCGAGGCCACGCACTGCTATAGTGTATGCCCCCAACTTTACCTCTCCATCCCATTTTGGCACTTAACAACTACCTTGAATATAGCTCATATCCACCTCACATATCTTGTTGATGTACCGCATTCCAAATCCATGTTACTGAGGCATATGACAGCATTGGAGGGATAATAATGTTTCTTATGCCCTTTCCTACCCATATGCTGACACTTTCATTTTGTGATACCCTTCCTGTCAACCCTTTACGTTTTCATGAAAGCAGCAGACAGATTCTCACCCTTCTCTAGGCATTTTCAACGATCATTTTTAGTACAAAGATCGCCACACATCTCCTTCCTATTCCATAACACACATCCCCTTCCTATCCCATGACATCTGTTTTCATTGCTTACACTTATGTCAGTTATTTTATCATCCTCTCATCCAAAAACCTTCCATATACTCTCCTGCTACTGTGAGGAAACCTACTCTATAACTGCTAAGGTCATCCCTGCACCCTTTTCAATAACCGCCAAAAATAGTATTTGCTAGAAAATGCTTGGCAAATGGTCTGCTTTTGAACTATTGCACCTAAAACATTTACTATATTGAAATAAAGCTGATGAACTCAACTATTCGTTGCTCTACATTAAGAAGTTCTAATAATTTATTTAAGAATTGCCAGTCTCAATCTTAATAGATTGTACTTTTCCACTCAGGAGTTATTTTGGATAGGGTTGCTTAACACTATACTGTATTGTTGACCATTTAATATATCATGTTTGGGATTATCTAGGTTACTGCATATTTGTATTATATTAATCATATTCATATGTTTTTTTTATTATGTAGACACCATATTGCTGCAACATATTCTAACCAGGAATGGATCACTGCTGCGTGTAGTAT
This sequence comes from Eriocheir sinensis, assembly GCF_024679095.1. NCBI lineage: Eukaryota > Metazoa > Arthropoda > Malacostraca > Decapoda > Varunidae > Eriocheir > Eriocheir sinensis. Next base: position 10,188,948 of record NC_066512.1, on the reverse strand, counting down.
TCATTATTGACTAAAGTAATGTTTTAACATTTTAAGTTACCATCAAACCCTAGGAATCAATCAAATTTGTAATTAGGAAGGTTCTCTTTTCTACCCTTATCATACCTTCCTTTTCCTAATCTCACCACAGTTCTTTTCCATCATCACTTCCATACCCCCCACGTACTACATCCATTCAAGTGTATTTCACCAATACATAGTATGTTTAACTTTCCTCTCTTGACTGCTTCTACACTTTTTTCTTCTTCCACTCTTCATGCAACCCAAAGGAACTCCTCCCTTCTTCTCACATTCTCTGGGAAAACTGAGAACCCCTACGCCCACAGCTATTGTTTGTTCACTCCCCCAAGGTGCCACTGCCAGCTGACAGGGCTAGTGCAGTACTCATTCCCAGAGGACATAGAGCATTGGATTGTCAAGAGTTATAGGCATCACTGCCAAAGTCCACACAATAATGAAAATCATGTTCTATAAAGAATAGTAAATCACATTGTCCATACAATAATAAAATGTTTTAGAAAAAAAAAAAAAAAGTAACACCAAATGAACAAGGAACCAACAGTCCAATAGTGACACTTACATAAACATGCAAATTACTCATGAACTGGGAGTATAGGAAAGATCCTAGAAAGATTGATGTTTGCTTATGCACTACACCAGAGCTACTTAACTGGCGGCCTGCAGTCCGAATCTGGACCCTCTGAGTGTTGGAGTTGGACCCCAGGCTCCAGGAGTAGAATAATATAATTAAGTAACATGAAGGTCCTGGCGAAGGATTCTTGCAAGTGTATTTCCTCGACTGAATGTGGGCCCAACAGTCAGTCGAGGACATACACTTGCAAGAATCCATTGCCAGGACCTTTATGTTACTTGATTACATTTTTCTACTCCTGGAGCTTTGGGTCCAGCTACAATATATATCCAGAACTCTGCATACATTTGGACTTGTTTAACTTGACCTTTGCTTATAATAGTTGAGTAACCCTGCACTACACCTTCCTTGGGCTTAATGTAGAGAGTGAGTCCATACATGGCTGACATATCACAGTTGTTGTCTGATTTGTGACATGGTATGTACAGTCACCTCTCAGTTAACATGAGGGTTACGTTCCTGGAGATGTCGCGTTATTTAAACATAATTTCCCCATAGGAAACAATGGTAATAGGAGGGGTTACATTCCTGGATACTGGGAAAGTCTATTTTGGGGATTTTGTTACTCTAACCTTAAAAAAAAACATTATTAATACATTAGTAGGTCACGGAAACAACAAAAACACACGTTCTCATTTTATTTAAATTTGTTCTTCACCTGCGTCACCCACCATCCCTCCTCACCCCACGCTCCCGTCACCAGCCGCTCCTTTCACCTCCGCCACTCCGCCTCACTTGCCTCCTTCCTCTTCCTTTGACTACCCATGCTATTGGTAACAAAGATAATGCCTTAAGTTTAAGTTTTATAAAGAAAGAATTGCTACATTACATTTGTAAGTCTCTGACACAACAAAAACACGTCCTCACACTCACCATCATCACTTTGTTGATGTGTCACTTGTCGTTGTCGTCTGCCAAATCCTCACCCCACTCTCCCTCCTCCCTCAGGAGGAGAAGAGGAAGAGGAAGTGAGATTCGACAGGCAGTGGAGGTGAAGTGAGCTGGTGACAAGCTGAATGAGGAGAGATGGTTTAAATTTAAATAAAATGAGAATGCATGTTTTTGTTGTTTCCGTGACCTACTAATGTATTAATAATGTTTCATCGATGACGTCATCGATGAAACTCATGTTAAATCCAACATATCGCGTTAGTTAAATGTATCTCCTTAAATATCAACTCGTGTTAAATAAAAAACGCGTGATTTAAACTCGTGTTAATCGAGAGGTGACTGTATAGAATGTGAAGGTAAATGCAAATTTAGTATGTGCATAGCTGTGGCATTCAGCATTACCTGTGGAATTCATCACATGAAACCCTTTTCATTGGTATCATGAATATCTAACAGAATTATTGCAGGAAGTTGACACAATGGATGTTAGCAATACAGTAAACCCTCAGTTATCCGGGTGCACCATATCCGACCTCACCGGTATCTGGGAGTTTTCAAAAATATTTGATTTTTTCCAAAAAATAATAAAAAATTGTCGCGCGCCGCCTAAAGTTGTTCAAATTGCCCATGCGATGCCTGTCCGGGCAGCGTACCGCACCCGTAAGGCGCACCCCGGCTTGCACGTAGCAATGATATTGACGCCCTGGTGCGAAGGTTTGCAGGAAAGCTGTGTGCTTCGCAGTACAACTGGCACGTAAACGTCCTTGCCGAGTGCTGCATACCATATCGAAGTGACGAGAGTCAAGGCATTGCAGGTTTAAATGGCGGGAGTGTCAAAGGACTGTTTAAATGAAACACACAGTGCAAACCCTAGCTTAAATTAAGCCTTGATGACTGCCTAAATCCAGACTGGACTAGGTGAGCAGGGCTCCGTCCCCGTGGAGAATGCGTGCAGGTCCGCTAGCACTCCTGCGGGAGTGAGGGCGGAATAAGAAATGCGGATCAGTACCGCCCTCGGTCCGACATGTGAAAGAAGGATTTTACCATGCTTACGGTAAGGCGAGTAAAGGGGCCCGCAGGGGTTCGGGAGTCCCGTGGGCCAGCCTGATCTGGAGGTGCAGGCTGGCCGTAAATCGTGGTTACTTCTTGTGGCTGGCCTCCCCATGGTCCCGCTGAATGCACTGTGCAGGGGCTACCCGCCCCCCTGGCTCGCAAGGGCAACACAGTGTAACTAAACAGCAACAGATCACCACACAAGCGGATGCACCAGGTTGTCATTGACTCCTTGGTTATCCTCCCCACTCACACTCGGAGTTGGGCGGCCTGGCATACTTGCCTGGTGTCTGTGGGCCTTCGGGCTCGTTGCCGGGCTTAAAAGGGTAGCGTCCGTATAGAAGCCTGTTTAGAGCACTTGATGCTCGCTGCCGGCCCGGACCGCTTCGGGTATCGCTCTGGTATGCCGTCTGATTGACCCAGGTGGTAAAGCCTGCGGTGCTCGTAGCCACGAGGTTGCTAACACAGCTACACAGTGATAAAGCCGTGGCCGCGCACCTAAGAAGAGCACAGAGCGATCAGCCTTCCAGTTTTGTAAAAGTGGACCCGTAAAAAGTTTCTTGTGGCAGTGCTGGGTCTCCTAGAAAGCCTACGTGGTAAACACAATGGTGCAGACTTGGGCGGTTAAGCTGCCACAAATACCTGGGCTTTTCTGGGTTGGGTCCAGGCCCCACTGCTGTGATTGGCCAGGCAGGGGAACATCAGCTGCTGCCTGTGAACACAGGGCTAAGCACCCCAGCAATGGGTTAGCGGTTGAGGCTGACATGTCTAATTGCCGAATCCCAAGTAACAGATCCCCGCAAGGTCCAGCAGGACTGCAATAAGCCAGGGAGAGATTGTCGCGAGTGCTAACCGTGACGACGCTGCTCGAACCCTTTTCTCAGCGCCAGGAGCACGTCAATCCGCGCATTTCACTCCCTGGTACAGACTGACTGCTACAAGGCCATGAGGCATACCATAGTATGAGTATGGACAAAAGCACCTATGCAGTACTCTGTCGTTGCCTTTATGGCAGGCCATGATCGAAAGTTGGGTTTTCAGGTCTGTAGACTTAACCTTTACCATATCCGGGTTTTTCCCATATCCGGGTGCCCCCGTGGCTCTATTAACCCGGATACGAGAGGGTTTACTGTATATGAAAGGAATTAGATATTTTTATATCTGCAAACTAGCTATTGTTTTATTCTTATAGGTCTGTATGCAAATGTTTAACTGATTAATTTTCTCTAACTTCAGATTTGGTTGACTTTGAGTTACTTTTTTTATTAAAATTAATGTGATTGCATGCTTTGTTCTAACTTCATTATGTTGTTTACCAATTTTGTGGAAGAATGATAATTTTCTGCTTTGATCAATACAATATCATAACCTTTCAATCAAGGTAACTAATAAACATTCAAAACCATAGGTAACACCTCCTGAAGAGTGTGGCTCAGAGGCGTCCGTCCCTTCCATCCAGCTTCAAGGTACTATCGTCTGACCCCCGCCCTCGCCTCGACCTGCGCGAGTCTGGTTCCACATGGGCGGTGCTCGTGGAGTCGCTCGCTCACGCTCCCCACGACTCTGACAGCCAGCAGCCTCCTACACATCTCGGCCAGCCCTGGGCCCTGTGCCCTGGCCACAGTCACAGTGAGAGGAGGCCTGAAGGACTTTAGTGTTGAGCGGTTGGCATACCAGCTGATGCTCAAAATTATAGTGATGCCACAAGTGCTTGGTTAGAGTACTGTTCATTACTGTGATCAGTACTGGATGCTAATTGAACTTTGGGTACAAAAGTAGATGGATTTTTATTTTAAAAGAAACTAAATCTATCAAATAGCTCGCTATAAGATAGTGATATGAAAACAGTGATATATTGTTTCCAATTTTGTACATTCAAAGAAACACATTGACTCGAGGTGTCATAGCATGATGATCTAGACAGTCAGTTTACCACATGTTTATTACCTGCAAGGCTTACCTTCTGTGAAGGGTTTGTCATATCCTAAGTGAATTTAAGATATGAGTCATTTGCCATCTTATATGTGTAGCTCTGCTCAAATTAAAAGACTGTAATTTCTATGTCATTTAAAAATTAATAGAGATAATGTTTGTCTCAGAATACAAGATTTTTTTCTTCTGAACATATTGCTAGCAATTTATGCTCTTGTCAGGATTTTGTTGAAGAATTACTCTCCTGTATGAAGAGTTGCATATATCAGTTGTTTTCATCTTGCATGTTTGAATGTAAGTTGAATCAGCTAATTCTCATGAAACAGGTATTTGTGTTACTAATACAAAATGATACTGAAACTTTCTCTGAACATAATTAAGTCCTCCCTCTCTTTTTTTCCTATCCCTCCTTCTTCCCATCTCACTAGAGCCTATATAAGTCTTAATCCCAATGCAAACCGTTCATCAAATTAGAAACTTATGAATGCCATTTTACTCTGTAAATAGGTACATATGATTTGCTAAAGCTATATATTTATGTATAAAGTCATCATAGATTAAGAAGATTAGCCAGGTTGTCAAAGTATGTGGTTTACAGATCACTGTCCCTAAGTCTTGCAACTGTGACATTATATTTTAGGACTCTCAAGGCCAGGCCAGAGGGTGAGCTGTGGGGACCATGCTACTGGAGGAAGACCCCTGTTCATGGGGTGCTTTCTTCTGGAGCCGTCAAGAGCAACAGGGACTGTTGGATCACCTCATTATTGTTGTTCTCATATTTTTAATTAACATTTTAATATGAATAATTTGTGAATGTGTATGTACTTTTCAAGTTTGTTATATTGAAACCTTTATGTGTCTATACCATAGATATGTATATATGCATATACAGTATCATTGTACATAAAAATAGATATAGTTTATATTTATTTCTATAAAGATAGACCATTGTGATAAGTCAGTTAAAATATTCAAGCCACACTTCATGATATACTGTACATTAAGCCATTACATCTAACCTGTGTGGGTAAGCTTTTGATTCATGCAGGTTTTCAGTTGGTGCCCCTATGTGACTAGGGTGAGGAGTACCAGCTACGGGTGGTGTGTGTGTGTGTGTGTGTGTGTGTGTGTGTGAGTATGGGTGTGAGTGTATGTGGGTGTGGGTGTTGGGTGGCTCTCCGGCCACAGGGTATAGGAGGCCTGAAGTTATTGGTTGTTTGTTTCCTGTAGTAGATATAAAGGGCAGGGCAGGGTGGGCAGTTTACATTTGTTTTATTGTAGCAAGATAAAAAAAAAGATGCAATTTTACTCTTCGAGAGTTGGAATGTTATTCCTTTTTTTTTTTTTTCAATCATTTTTCAGGTTTTGGTTCAAGGGTTTTGATGCAACTGTTATGAACCCTTCAAAAGGTTGCCTACTTTTCTCCAACAATCATTTCCCCATACTGCAGGGAACTCAACATGTGGTGCTCTAATAGTATACAGTGATGCCTCTGTTTACTTCCTCTTGCATATTTGCCTCTCATCAGTAAGAGTTAACTGTGATATATATATATATATATATATATATATATATATATATATATATATATATATATATATATAAATATATATATATATATATATATACTTTCTTTATTCATTTCAGTATTAGTGTGCATGTATTTATCCTGATACATCTGAAACTATATATATATATATATATATATATATATATATATATATATATATATATATATATATATATATATATATATATACTGTTGAGCCTCGCTAACTTGGACTAATAGGGGGAAAGGTTGGTCCAACAAACGTGAATGTCCGATATAGACGGATTTACCCCCCCAAAAAACAAAAAAACTCAAAAGCAAACCCAAAATACACTCGACCCTCGATTTAACAGCTGGGTAGGTTTGTTCGGTGCGCTTGGCCACCCATCCGGGCGGCCAAGCGCATGCGTGCAGACAGCCCCGTCCGTGCGCCAGGCCCGAACAGCTGACGGGCGGCTGATGACAGTGATGGCGATGATGAGCATCGGCGGCCGGCCCGCATCGGTGCTGCCCGAGCGGGCCTAGGCTCCTCAATTTGCCAACTCTTGTTTTCCACATGTTGCGTGGGACCCCCCCTCCCTTCTTCCATCTCTTCTTTCTCAAAAACAAGAGATGGAAGGAAGGAAAGGAGTCCCACGCAACATGTGGAGGATGGGAATCGACAAATTGAGAAGCCCAAACCCACAACAAATACAGCCACACACACGCGCGGCCCGCGCGTGTGTGTGGCTTCAATTGTCGATTCCCATGTTGCGTGGGACTCTTTCCTCCTTCCATCTCCTGTTTTTGAGAAAGAAGAGATGCAATGTGGAAACAAGTTAACAAATGAGCCTAAACCTGAGTGGGCACAACCACACACACGCGGGCCTCAACGAAAACACCGCCCGGGTGACGCCGATGCGGGGGTGACCTTCCTTTTCACCCCACTTGGTCTTGAAGCTCTTGAGGACGTGTTGGCACAAAAAACTCACACGTGTCAATCACAATCTGGCTTGAAAATAGCGGAAATAACAACAGCAACCACGTGGTGCTTGTGACGTTGCTATGTAAACAACACAGACCGACGGCCACCTGTCGGTGAAAAATTAACTGTACTGCCGGGCGCAACCACAACTCGGACTTTAGTCCCTGGGTCGGTCAGAGTCCGACTTAGCTCAAAGTCCGCGTTGCCGGGGTTCGAGTTAGCGAGGTTCAACAGTATAATTGTATACAGTATTTCCCGCCATATAAGACGCACTTAAAAAAAAAAATGAAAAAAATAGCCAGCATTTATAAACCCGATTGTTAGGTTTTGTTAGGCCTAGGGGTTATTGTTATTGCTACAAGACCAGCACCCAAAACACCTCTGTTTAACACAATAGTTTCCAGCTGTCCTCAGAATGAAATACAGTCATACCTCGGTTTACGAGTTTAATTCGTTCTGGAATTTTGCTTGCAAATCAAAACACTCATAAACCAAAACAAATTTCCCCATTTAAATCAACGGAAATCCCATTAATGTGTCCCATAACCCCCCAAAAGATTAACATAAAAAAAAATTATTTTACATGTTATTTTAAAGTGAATAAAAATTATTATAGTGCTGAAAACACAAAGATCGCACACTAGAGCACAAACGTACGCGGACACGACCGCGCGGTGCTACCTCTGCGAGTGTACAAAGCAGACTAAGGCAGTGTCACACTGGGCATTTTCCTCCAACCGTTGGAGCCAGGAGCAACAGAGGTTGCCCATACACCCAACCAGGAGTGAGTTGGTTTGGGTAAACATTCCTGTCCGCCCGTCTCTGAAGCCATGATCGTACCCACAACGGCTTCTTCCTTCCAATTAACTGTAGCAACAACTCCATAATTTGAATAACAGCTGCACAAACCACAACTTTTGCAAACGGCGCCATGAAGAAAGGACCGAGAGGAGGAGGACCTTAGAAGCGATACAAACCTTTACAGGTCAAAAGAAGAAGTGAATACAGACTGGTTCGTTTACATTGTGGATATCGGCAACTGACCTTGGTCGTGTGTGATGCATGTCATCTGGCGATATCTGGCAACTGTTTTCCACTTCCCTCGCGTGATAAACCAGAACGCTCTTTCTTGTCGATATGACTAGATGAACCAACACAATTTCTCATTTTATCACAAAACGCATCGATTGAGTCACAATTACAAGATCTATAGTTTATTAGGAACATTTCCCTAGCTACTTAGCATCACTGCATGCAATAGAATTTCTTAAACATCCTTTTTCTCCAAAATATTAACCAATGGCATCGTTTCACTTTCTTGTTTCTAATGATGATGATAATGATTTATACCGGAAAGTTCTTACTTATCCTATAATGATGCTTTCAAATGGTCTGGTACAGCAGTAACACAACAGTAACCTTGTGAACTCTATTTCCACCCCCACCTGGCAGGGTTACCCATAGGAAGCTCAGGAAATGGTTATCGCCATAGGCCTAAGGAGGTGCGGCACAGTGTTTTTACCCGTGTCGCCAGCCCCGCCACGCTTGTGCCACACCCCCGACTCTTACCGAAAATTGGGGGGACTTCTTGAAAATCTGATATACCAGAACAAATACTGCAAAAATTTCGAAAGATTTGGGTAATTCTTAACCCCTTCACTACGACCGGGCGAAAACGGCGCCCCGCCCCGTATCCGAGCTGGCCGCGCACGCCAAATTTCAAACATCGCTTTTGATTATAACAAGTTTTCAGCCATAATTTCAACATAATCATCATGTATTATATATAAAAACATGCAAATTTAAATGGTGTACATAGAGAAGCATAAATTATTTGATAATTTTGAGATGTAAGCATAAATATACAGAGAAATTTGTGAGAGATTAGCATCTCTCTCTCTCTCTCTCTCTCTCTCTCTCTCTCTCTCTCTCTCTCTCTCTCTCTCTCTCTCACACACACACACACACATAGATTATAATATAGATGGTTAGAAAGGAAGGGAAGGGTCGAGGAACAGCAAGTTGAAACTTGTTGAAGAGGCCTCTCTCTCTCTCTCTCTCTCTCTCTCTCTCTCTCTCTCTCTCTCTCTCTCTCTCTCTCTCTCTCTCTCTCTCGAAGGGATACTGGGATACGAAGGGAGAGGGAGAGGGGGGGAGGGAGAAAGAGGGAGAGCACGCATCTCTCTCTCTCTCTCTCTCTCTCTCTCTCTCTCTCTCTCTCTCTCTCTCTCTCTCTCTCTCTCTCTCTCTCTCTATATATATATATATATATATATATATATATATATATATATAATTTCTTTCTCATTATTTTTGTTATTTTCTGTTAGAATTGATTGTTACTGTCAAGTACAAATGCGCGTAAGACACACTTACGTTATTACACTATAATAACATTGAAAGTCATATGAGACACCGTATCATATACGGAGTCTCTAGGTAGAGTCAGAACAGAATATGGGATCACTCAGCACCAACTAAAACTTAATGTCAAAATGTAATAAAGACGCCAATATAGGCTTCGCCGTCAGGACGCTGACGTCGCCGTCCCGTATATTGTACTGGGCGCTTCAGGACACCAACAACGGCGTCACCATATAGAAAGGGTTCATTGCTAGATGACGGCTTAAAGTTGTAGTTGCCTATTGAGCCTACTGCCAACATGGTTAGAGGAAAATGGCCCAGTGTGATACCAGCTTGAGACCCTATTCCCATTGTTTTCCGCTCTGAGCGCTCTCGTCTTGCGGCAAACAATGGGAACCCACGCTCACGTCTTTGACTCGTAAACAGGATGCTCATACACCAAGTCATCGCTCGTAAACCAAGGCATTATTAGTAATTTTCTTTTGCTCGTAAATCACAACGCTCATAAACTAAGGCACTCGTAAACTGAGGTATGACTGTATATATGTTAATAAATTACACTATGTAACACGATTTTTGTCTTTGACAAGCAAGTGTTATTTTCCAACTCTTTTTATTACAAAACAATAGAAAATATTCATTATTCCTGTCAAACTTTGCTTTTGTGGCTATTAGAATGATTTTTTGCCCTAATATAGCTAAATTTCATCATTTTCACCATTTTTGGACAGAAAACAAAAAACAAATTCAAATGACACAAAAAATTATTTTAAAACTTCTGAAACTAATTTTTTGGATTAAAAATAAAGTTTTTCTTCATTTGCGTGAATACAACAAATCACTTTCACGCATGAGCCCACAAATGTAGTCTCCCATCATGTTTTCATTGAAGGATCCATGATATCTCTGTTTAAAGTTCATTATATCTTGGTGGAAGCGCTCCCCTTGTTCCTCTGAATATGCTCCCATATTCTCCTTGAAGTTGTCAAAGTGAGCATCTAGGATATGGACCTTCAAGGACATTCTGCAGCCCATCTCACCATAGCTTTTCACTAAAGCTTCAACCAATTCCATATAGTTATCAGCCTTGTTGTTGTCAAGAAAGCCCTGTACTACAGCAATGAAACACTCCCAAGCTTTTTTCTCCTTTTCTGTGAGCTTCTGTAGAAATTCTGAGCACTCCATAATTTTCCTTACTTGTTGTCCAATGAAGGTAACAGCTTTCACCTTTGCCTCTGAAAGCTTAGGAAAGAAGTCTTGAAGATATATGAAGGCAGAAGACTCCTTGTTAAGAGCTGTAACAAACTGTTTCATGAGACCCAGTTTGACATGCAGTGGAGGAAACAAAACCTTTTGAGGATTCACCAATGGCTCATGTTTGATACTGTGTGCTCCCACTGTAGTGTCAGTCCTTGGAGGCCAGTGCTTTCTCTGATAATGTGCTGCTCTGTCTCTACTGTCCCAAAGGCAAAGAAAACAGGGATTCTTGGTAAAACTGCCTTACAGTCCCATAAAAAAAAAGCCACCACCTTGAAGTCTCCAATAACTTCCCAGTCATACTTGTTGTAGTTCAAAGTTTCCAGTAGAAGCTTTACACTGCTGTAGTCCTTAAGATGCACAGAATGAGGAAGAGGCAGAGATGGATACTTGTTTCCATTATGCAGAAGTACAGCTTTCAGGCTTTTGGAGGAGCTGTCAATGAAGAGTCTCCATTCATCTGCATTGCAAGTCATTCCAATAGCATCAAACATGCCTGATGCATCATTGCAGTAGCGTAGCCTGTCCTCCTTTGCAAAGAAGCTGGAGAAATGTTTGTGACGTTTTCTTTGGCTGGTCACTTGTACACTGTCATCAAGTAAATACCATTCCTTCAGCCTTGAAATCAAAAGCTCACCATTTGACTTTGTCAAACCAAGATCTCTGATGAGGTCATTGAGGTCTCTTTGGTTTGGGTAGTAAGGATTCCTCCCAACTACAACTGTACCTGTGATGTCACAGTCTTCCTCTCTGTTTAGCTCATCTTCTGACTTGCTGCTTCCTTCTGATAGTTGACTTCTTTCTGGAGGAGCTGCTACAGGAAGATCAGCACTGTGTGGTACTAGTGCAATGGAAGATGGAATGTCTGGATAGAAAACAGCAGGGGCATTTTTCCCATTTTTTGGAAGGATTCACCATGATCTTATTAAAATTAAAAATCTTTACAACACTTTATATTCTTTCTTTCATTGTTTTAACTTATTTGCAACATTTCAAAAGCAACTAGACACAGCACTCGGAGAGTGCACACCTCCACCAAAGATCGTCCTGAAAATTGGTATGAGCATGAACTGTGATCCTATGCATCATATGGAAGCATTTATTTTGAAATTTGATGAAATTCTATAGTTTTGGAAACTTTGACCTTGGGCGAACTTTTCGAGGTCAAGGTCAAGGCCATGCAAGGTGCATCATATGGAAGCATTTGTTTCAAAATTTCATGAAATTCTATTTATTTCAAAATTTTGGCCTTGGGCAAACTTTTCGAGGTAAAGGTCAAAGGTCAAGGTCATGCAAGGTGCGTCTTTCCATGAGCTAAAATATGAACCAAGTCTGAAGTCTACGATGACGAGAACCGAAGTTATGGCCAAAATGACGTTTTGTGCGACCTTGACCTTGAACTTTGACCTTAGACAAAAAAAATTAATGGGTTCTATTCTGGATGAACACGAAGCTTCCCTAAAAAATTGGTTGAGATATCCGCAAAATTGTGCACAGGAGACTTCACGAACAAACAAACAAATAAATAAACGTACTGACCGGACCGAAAATATAACCTCCCAACTTCGTTGGCGGAGGTAATTAGATAAACAATTGAGATTTCGTAAAGGTCTTTACCTGACGTGAAAACCAATAGTAACCCAATCTATATTGAAATAAGACAAATGTAAATTCATTGTTCTAACCACAAAAGCAAAGGTTTAGGATCAAAATAACTTTTTTCAAGTTTGTTTAGATGGAAGTAACTGGAAAATTATGGTTTAGGGCCAAGGACAAGACAAAAGTGAAATTTTGTTACATAGTGTTATTAGATAACGATTACAAATGAAAATAATGCTAAAATATAAAATTACCAAAGTCTGTTAGATTGTGGTCTTCATGCTATAAATGCGAGACGGCCATTGTTGGTGTAGATACAAGATGGCCATTATTGTTTTGGAGCTAACACCATACACAGACAAAACATGGCATCATTGTAAATAGTAATACTCAGCTCAGTAATAGTTACAGTATTCTGTGAATAAAAGCCTTGGTAAATTTGTTGAGGTAATGAATAGCTTTGCTATAAAGCCACAGCCATAATTTATATGAAGAACGTGGCATTAGGGGATTACGCACTTACGAAACATAACTGTCCGCGCACAACCAGAACTGTGCAGCGAATGAATCTACCAACCAACCCTTTTGTTTACAATTTCAAAGCCACAGCTCCTCTGGGTAAGAGCCCTGTAACTCTTCAACCAACAG
>NC_066512.1:9934538-10054835 GCF_024679095.1 Eriocheir sinensis | reverse complement strand
TTCTTCTTGTTCATTTTTTCTTCTTTTCCTTTTTCTTGTTCTTGTTCTTGTTTTTCTTTTCTTTTTCTGCTTCTTCTTCTTCTTCTTCTTCTTCTTCGTACACCACCTAGTCTTGACCGTAGGGTATGAATATTATGCAAATCAGTGTAAGCTTCTTTCCCTTCTTCCTTCCCCCTCCCCTAAACCTTATTTAATCTAATTATTTCTCCATTATCTACCCTCCCCTCACCCTCTTTCTTTCCTCACTTTTCTCCCTTCCTCCCTCTCACCTTCATTCTCCCTTTCTTTCCTGCGCTGCTTCCTCCTCTTCTCTACTCTCTCTTTCCTTTTATACTTACTCTCCATTTTTTCCTTCGCCCCCTCCTAGCTTTCCACGCAGCTTTCATTACTATCTGCTTCCCTTGCACTGTTTAATCTACTCCCCTCTTTCTCTGTCTGCTGAAACGACCTTGAATCCTGGTTTTATCTCTTCCTTCCTTCCTCTATTTCTTCTCTTCCTCTTTCCATCTATTTCTTCATTCTTCACTCCCTCCTTTCCATTATCTTTTCCTCCTTCCCTCTCCCTCCTCTCTTACCTTTTGATCGTTCACTATTTTCTCATTCCTCATTTGCATTGTCCTATCTTTTCCTTTTCATCCTTTTCATCATTCTTTTTTCTTCCCTCTCGTGTTCGGTCCCTTTCTCTACTCTTCTCTCATTGCCATTTTCAGTCCTTCCCTATCTTTATCCCTATTTCTCTCCCCCCCTCCTCCTCCTCCTCCTCCTCCTCCTCTCGTCTTCCTTCCCTCTTAAATTAAGTCGATCCTTCTAAGTTTTTTTCGAGGACATGTAGAGTGAGTGCATAAGAGGAGGAGGAGGAGGAAGTGTTTTAGAGGGAGAGGAGGGAGAGTGGGTCGTAGAGGAAGAAAAGAGAGGATGGAATGGAGGAGTGAGAGGTTTAGAGGCTCAGCAAGAGGACCAATCGCGGAGGGGGTGAGAGAGAGAGAGAGAGAGAGAGAGAGAGAGAGAGAGAGAGAGAGAGAGAGAGAGAGAGAGAGAGAGAGAGAGAGAGAGAGAGAGAGAGAGAGAGAGAGAGAGAGAGAGAGAGAGAGAGAGAGAGAGAGAGAGAGAGAGAGAGAGAGAGAGAGAGAGAGAGAGAGAGAGAGAGAGAGAGAGAGAGAGAGAGAGAGAGAGAGAGAGAGAGAGAGAGAGAGAGAGAGAGAGAGAGAGAGAGAGAGAGAGAAAGCAATTAAGAAAACGTTGAACCTGGTACAAATTGCTCACTTGTTTTTCCTCTGAAATCCATTTAAAAATACATCAAATTGAAAGAAAATGTAATCCAGAAAAGGCAGCAACAGTCTTCATTTACTTTCGTTTGGTTTTGTTCATGTCGTGCTCTGTTTCGTAGTATTTCTTTTTTCATTTTCCTTAGCTACACCATGTGGGCGTTCCCGGTGCTGCTTTGCGATCCATCAGAAGAAAGTAACATATATCAGGATGCTTGAACAGGTTAGACGGTGGGTTTATGACTGTTGAGGAGGAGGAGGAGGAGGAGGAGGAGGAAGAAGAAGAGGTGGGAGAGGAGAAAATTGAGAAGTAAAGAAGAAAATATCGAAAAAGGAGTACAAAGCAATACACAGGAAAAGCAAACAGCAACATACCTCTTGGTCCTAACTAGGCTGTTTGTCCTTGCTACCATCTACTCTAATCTACGAGTCAGAATTACAGGACAGCAAAAGTGAAGGCCCCTCCCCATCCACCAGTCCCTCCAGCCGAAGCTGGCAAGAAAAGGAAGAATACCATGTAGTATAGAAAAACTACAATGAAATTTTATATGGACAGAAGGAAGATCATACACGACGACTAAGCTAACACTAGTTTCTGTTAGACCGGAGCAAAATAACGGACGTTCGGGTTAGCTTCTAAATATTTGTCTAGTCGGTTTTTGAACGTGCAAATAGTTTCGCTTTCAACGACGTTTTGAGGCAGACCATTCCATACATTGATGACACGGTCAAAGAAGAAGTGCTTTGACTCATTTGAGTTGAAACACTTCCTCGTTATTTTGTATCCATTTTATCTTGTTACGCTTGATTGAGAGACTGTAAAATAATCATGAACATTAACGTTGTCGAATCCCTTGAACATTTTAAACACTTCGATAAGGTCACCTCTTAGGCTCCAAGTACATTGCCGAATTTTGGCCATGAAGTTGTCGCCGAATCAGTTCGTGAAAAAATTCGGCGACCGGTTCGACGACATGACCAAGATTCTTATAGTTCGTGACCATTCGGCGACATGTCGGCGAATGCTCAAGATAATTCGGGGACAATTCGGAGACATGTCGCCGACTATTCGGCGTCCATGTCGCCATGTCCCAACTTGGCGTGCATCGAAGATTATTATTGAGGCTAACATTGTAATTGTTGACGGCCCTCGTAGAGCTCTGCATCAGCGGCGGAACAGGGACTGAAACCCCATCAACGGTAAACGGTAAACGGTAAGCTGCAACATTTTTCTTGGCGTATAAGGCCTGGCTCCATTATACAGGAATGAAACCGTCTTCAGGTGCTTCGGTACTCGAATTTACTTGGGAATATGTCGGTTCGGTCGGGTTGGGCAAAGAAGGGGCAGTATCGCTAGCCTGCGACACAACTATGTTGGCCGCACCAAACTCCTTCAGGGATTCGTGTTGTTTTTCTAGAATGTCATATTTCATTTTCAAATCGTCGTACTTACGGTCGCTAATATAAAGGCGAGAAGCAGAGGAGTTTCTAAAATACTGAGGAGAGAACCTCCCGTAACATACTTCGTAATCTCTCAGTTTGGACGGCATTTTGAATTAGCAATTTCTTAACTGACAATGAAAGCAAATAGAGCGCAGTTACTGTAAAACTTAAGGGTGTCACCATAATACAAATTAAAAAAGTTAAATGCATAGAAAAGAGATACTGCGGTTTCCCAGTGCCCCAGGAAAATAAAGGTATGGAGACCTCCGCAGGGCCAGAAAACCTGCAGAAAATGGCCATTATGAGGGATGAGCCTTCGAATTGGAAGCTACAATCTTGTCAACCCGGTCAAATTTGTCCTTAAGCTTTGTCCTCAAAAGACTGGGGCCGGCGTGGTTACCCATCACCCATACTGGGTAGAGAGAAAGGAGTCAGCCACCCAAGAGCATTACAACATATATCCCCCTTCAGGCACGAGCCTTGCGAGCCCTGGCCCAAGGCACCTGTCACCAGGTGTGATCCGAGGACTTCCGCAGGAAAAAAAGAACACCGCTGCGAAGACTCCGAAGTGATTAGAACCTCCCGGAATAGTGAGAGAAACATCGGAGGACGACTGAGGCTAGAGGCTGGGTAGAATACCTGTAGAAAGGAGGGAAAGGAAGGGATGTGTCCTCAGAAGTGTAAGGTGACAACCCTTGGATAGACTACCCATAGGAAGGAAAAAAAAAAAGGTAATAGTCCGGAGAGAAAGAAAGAAGTCCCTTTTAGTCACCTTTTACGACACGCAGGGAATACGGTGGTGGAATTCTTATGCCCCCAACCACAGGAGGAAAGGAGGAGGAGAAGGAGGTTTAAAGAAAAAAAAAGAAGAAAAACGAGAGAAGAAAGGACAAAATGTGGTACGTGGAGGAATAATATTATAAGCATGAAGCTGATCAGGTTTGGGGTTAGGTAAAATGTGGAGAAGGAAGAAAGGTGTAGGAGGTGGCAGAAAGAATAGAAAACAATAAAGGTGATGATAATGATAATTGATGCAGAAGAGGAGGAGGAAGAAAAGGAGGAGCAGGAGGAGTAAGAGATGTCTGGAAGGAAAAAAAAAACTCAGTTGATGAATTAGAGAGAAAATAAAGTTGGGAAGAGGAAACTGTTTTACTAGCTTTCTTCGTGAGAAAAGACAATTTTTTACTCGAAACATACTTTTCTGTGTCTAACATTATATGGTCCAACCTCTACTGTCCAACTGTAGGTGAGACATTCCCCTAAAACACAAACCTTGCAAGTTGCCAGAGTGGTAAGGTAAAAGAGAGGAAAATAAAATGAAGGAAAGGGTAAGGAAGAGAAGGAACGGAGCATAGCTGAAGTAAGAGGAGAGCAGACCAAATGAAGGGGAAGCAAAGGAAGGAGAGGAAGAGAAAACATGAGAAAGTGAATTTAATGCTCTCACTCCCATTACCACGCTCCTCCTCCTCCTCCTCCAACTAATACTACTACACCTCCTCCTTCTCCTCCTCCTCCTACACCTCTTCCCCCTCCTTCTCCTCGTCCTCCTCCTCCTCCTCCTCCTCTTCCTGTTCTTCTCTTCTCGCCTTTCTCCTTCAGGCTCATTCTTGTAGGCTAAAAATGAAACCCATCTTATCTCTAGCATCTACCTCAGTCTCTCTCTCTCTCTCTCTCTCTCTCTCTCTCTCTCTCTCTCTCTCATCCAAAATAAAAGATCCAAATTAGGATCCTCAAGTTTTACGAGTCTCCCTCCGCCTCGTCGTCCTCCTCTTTCTCCTTCTCCTTTACTTCCTCCTCCTCCTCCTCCTCTTCCTTTGCCCCCTCTTCGGTGACTTGAAACGGCCGTAACTACTCTCCTTCCCTCTCCTTTCCTTACGGCTACAAGAAAGGTGGGCGGTGAAGGAGGAATAGGAGGAGGAGGAGGAGGAAGAGGAAGAAGAAGAGGAGGAGGCTGCGGTGGTGGTGGAGGAGGCATTGTAGCGTTTTCATAAAGGTTTATTAGGCGTATACGAGAGAGAGAGAGAGAGAGAGAGAGAGAGAGAGAGAGAGAGAGAGAGAGAGAGAGAGAGAGAGAGAGAGAATATACTTTCTTACCTCCATGACTTTTTGTATATTTGTGTGTGTGTGTGTGTGTGTGTGTGTGTGTGTGTGTATGTGCCAGGAAAAACAATATAGTCCATGAGGTTTTGTGAGCAAGAATTTCGTGTCATACAACGGCGCGAGAGCTTATGAGGAGAGGCAAAATGGAACATGAAAGGAGGAACATGAGGTGGAAAAAAGATAGAAAATACTAACGATCACAAAAGAATAAGCTCCCTATTTCTTTATTTTCTTTTTCCCTCCAGGTGTTCGCTGCGTAGACCTGGTTCTCCCCAACTCCCTCGCTTTCTCTCTAGGGTACGAAAAAAAGTGAGGACAACAGTCAGTAAATTAAATATTCATACACACAACACACACACACACAAAGGCAAATGACCCTTAGCGTGAGACAATAGCGAGAGAGAGAGAGAGAGAGAGAGAGAGAGAGAGAGAGAGAGAGAGAGAGAGAGAGAGAGAGAGAGAGGAAAAAGAGAGATGAAGAATGAGAAAAGAGAGAAAGAAAGAAAAAGGAAGAAAAGAGAGAAAGAAAAAGAGAAAAGAAAAAGACAGAAAGAAAGAAAGAAAGACAGAAAGAAAGAATGAAAATAAGAAAGGGAGAAAGAGAAAGAGAAAAATAAATAGATAAAGAAAGAGAGAGAGAGAGAGAGAGAGAGAGAGAGGTGGGTGAGACGTCTCCACGCTTGTAAGGATATTTCTCCCAATCTAGACATCCCAAGAGTTTCCTTCTCACCACAACAGTAGGTGAATACCCAGTGCACGCAGTGATAAAGTGGTTCGAGGTAGATGTTTGGACTTAGCCTGTAAAAGTGGCTGATTATTAAACGCTACTTCTAGAAAACCCCTGCGAGCCGTGGCAACTTTCCGCGCATGCGCGCTGAGCACTGGATGACGACATGGAGTATTAGTTTCCATGGCAACGTTTGAGCGAGAACCTTGTACCTCCTCCACACTCCACTTTCTGTTCCTCCCTCTCTCGGCAACTACTAAACTGCATCACTGCTGCCATCCTAACACAGATCACTACAGTTTATTCTTCATCAACGTCTCTGATCTTTTTGTAGGCGTTAATATATCTGAAAAAAGCAGGTGGCAGTCACACTCTAATCACTCGTCCCCCCGAACGTCCTGGTTACTCGCCGCTAAGATATTGCAGTGTATGCGGCCTAACCTTAGTTAACAAAGAGGTTAGTGCCTGCTCAACTGCACAGTGTCCTAACATAGCCCATAGCAGCTGCACTGGAGCCAGCAACATAGAATTCAACTGCAGCCAAGTGGGTGCCCTTCGTACTGCCCTGGGAATCACAGCCCCGGTGCTGTAGCCTACGTAACAGAGACTGCACCATTCGTGACCCAGGCTGGGCCACTGCCTCTTCCTTCCCCCTCAGAAACTGAAGACGAGAAACTTCTTGAGTTGCCTCCTTCTGATCTTGTCAACATTATTCGCCAACTCAGACTGGAGGTCACCAAGAAAAACAACATTATCCGCTTTTATAGTCAAATCTCTCCCAACATCGGAGCTACGAGGGAAACTGCAGCAACAGTCCTCGGGTTCATTGATAACATAGCTGCCACAACCTCCACTCTTGAGGGCCTTGGTGTTAGGTCAATGCTGCTTCTGCCAGACCTGACAGAATCGACGACGACTGGGTCAAGCACGTCACGACAAGCCGGGAAACTCAAACCTGGTGGACTTAAACCAAGCCTCAAGCTCTCCTACACAACACCTCTGTCCTCCCCCCTGGTTCCTGCCAACAAAGCACCGACACACTGCACTACACCCAACCCGCTGCAGATCACGGCGTGACACAACAAAGCACCTCCTCTCCCGGCCTGAGCGTACACCGCGCCAAAATCTAATTATAACAAGTCTGGTCACTTCCCGCGAAAATCTCGTAGGGTCCGCGCATGACGTCAAGTTGTCTTCAAAAGCGGGGTCCGTTGCGTGGAGGCGAGTCAGTCTGCACCGAGACGTTGACGTGGACCAGGATGCCTAATAAATGTGCTGTAGGTGGCTGCCCATCCAATTATAAACACAAACGTGGAATTATGATTTTTTGTTAGATAAGAATAGTATACTTGGAGTTAATAAAGAAATAATAGAATAGCTGTAAAGGTAGTATATAGTGGACAAAAAAAAAAAAAATACAAGTCGCCCATCAATTACTCCGTTTTCTAGAAGTCCTCGGACCATGGAGGTAGAATTTGTGGAGTCGACATCAGCCCTAAAAACTGAATCCGCCGAACTGCCACTCTTTAGGGCTGAAAGGTTGTGGCCACCTGCCAGGTGTCAGGTGTTGTCAGGTCAGGCTGCCCCTTAATGGGCTCGGCCAGGCTGCCTAGTGTTGTCAGGTTAAGTATTTACGAAATAGATCTACCGCAACAATAAATGTACAGTTCTCAAAAACACCACCATCATAATGAAGAGATGGGGTCTGGAGTTAACAACTAAGGTAGTGGACGTGAGCTCTCACCCGGGTATCCCTCATCTTGCGGCCCTAAAAATGACAGTTCGGCTGTTTCCCCTCAATGAAGGGGATTAGCGGGCAGTGTCGACTCCACCAATTCTACCTCCATGCCTCGGACTCACCGAGACTATATGACGTCACCTCTTTGCCACGCCTCTCCTGCGCGTGAACAGACTTGTTATGATTATACTTTGCACCGCGCCACCTCACCCGGCCCGCCCCACCACGCTCCTAGAGATACGGCACGCGGCTCAAACCAACAGCGCCCCACTTCATCACTCCAACAAGTGAGTGACTTGGATCATCCTCGCTTTAGCCTGTCACGTAACACTCATCCATTAGCTGAACAACCCTCTCGTGCATCCAAACATAACAATTCCTTCAAGAACAACAAAACTCGGGGACAAGGCAAGCAAGCTCAACACACACGATTTCAAGCACCCAGACGACACTCAGGTGCTGCTGGTCAGCCTCGTCCTACTGTTACACACTCAAGAGAGTTTTGCTACACCTGCAGACGCAAAGATCACACGGAAGCCAGCTGTCCTATGAAAAAGTGGTGTGACTACTGCCATCTTCCTCGTCACACTACTTAGGAGTGCCGCACTCGCCTGGCAGTTGAGAGACAGGAGCAGTTCCTCCACAAGATCACGACTGAACAGGCTCTGAACAACGCCAATCTCGTACAGTCTCTTACTCGTCTTCTTGCTCCAGCCTCTTTCTCTCCCCCAACCCAGGCTGTGAGCTTGGGCGTAATTGGACATCGCAGCAAGGACCGCCAGCCAACACACAACAACCACTCCTGCCTCATCCAGGCCTACCACTCAACCTTCCTCCCGGTGTGTGGAGTCATGGGCAACAATAATCAAGATTATCTCTTTATTGTTTCTGCTAATGTCATAGGGCTCCAAACAAACATCGGTGACCTCATTCACTCCTTTATGATTCCTCACACGCCTGACATAGTGGCAACAGTGGAGACATTTCTGAATGAGACTATCCCAAGCAACTATGGTCAGATCCAGGGATACACAAGTTGGCACAGAAGGGACAGATCACGCGGGACCTTCAGTGGTGTCGCTGTCTGTTTTAACAAGAATTTGTCATTACAACCCCTTGATGTAGCTCTCCCTATCCACCTTGAGATGATGTTTTTCAAGATAAGGACACAACAACATGGGTCCACCCTACTGTGAATGTGTTATCGTCCTCAGTGACAAGGAGGAGAGCCCATACACTTCCTACACACCAATCTTGACCGGCTCATGCAACAGCACTCCTGCAGCCACATCCTCATCGTTGGCGACCTAAATCAACACTTGGTTGCTAGAGTGTTTGATGATCTCCTCAATGTGCATAGCCTTACAAACCATGTCACCTTTCCCACCCTCAACTCTGGCTCTTCCCTGGATCCTGTTATTAGTGATCTGTCAGAGGGTATTGTCACCTGTCGTCCCCTTGGTGCCGTGGGATCCTCAGACCACCTGGATGTCCTCAGCACAATTCAAGTCGCCGCACTGAGGGACGACCCAACAATGCGTACTAACTGGCTCTGGGGCAAAGCCGACTGGGAGGGACTTCAGGAAGGTCTGTGTTGCACTTCCTGGCACACCATCCTCACAGGTGATGTGGACGAACAGGTCAGTACTTTCACAAGTAATGTTCTTTCCTCCAGAGCACTTACGTCCCTAACCATACCTTCAAGGTCAAGCCTCGTGATCAGCCTTGGTTTGGGTACGAGTGTAGGATGGCTGCCGACACTAAGAGTAGAGCATGGCGACGCTTTGAATAACATCCAAACTACATAAACAAGCTGCTCCACAAGGAAGAGTGTGCCAACATGCGAAGAGTGCAGCGTTTGGCTCAGCAACGATGGCAGGACGACTTGAAGTCACGACTCTCTCTGTTATTGTCCAATGTACATCATTGACTTTAGCCCCGTTCACACTGTACCGACTCTGGGCCACGACTACCCACGATCTAGGGTACTCGAGGTCTTGGGTGGTGATGTGAAAGGGTCGGGCATGTCTGAAAGAGGTCTTGAGACTTGCCGAATGCTGCGCCGACGTCGTGACGGGAGGCTGGAGTCGTGAGGGTTAGCACGACATGCTGGCAAATAGTTGGCCGAATGTCCCAGACAGTCGGCAAGACACCAAGATCATAATAAAACCTCCCCCCCTTCTTGGAGCGTGGGAACCAACTTGTTAAATGGAAAAGTCGCTGGGTTGTCGTGGCCCAGAGTCGGCACAGTGTGAACGGGGCTTTTGTCACTGTACTGCTCATTCTCCTGTAACACAACTATAAAAAAATCAAAAAAATCGCCGGCCTTCAGTGGCGAGAGTCCCCCCCGTTTTGGGAGGATCCACCTGGAGCCTGACCGCCCCGTGCTGCTGATTGGTTTGCTGTCAGCATG
Organism: Eriocheir sinensis; assembly: GCF_024679095.1. Classification (NCBI taxonomy): domain Eukaryota; kingdom Metazoa; phylum Arthropoda; class Malacostraca; order Decapoda; family Varunidae; genus Eriocheir; species Eriocheir sinensis. The sequence goes on along the minus strand of NC_066512.1, from coordinate 10,045,149 downwards.
GCAGTTTTGGATGGATGGGTGCGCTTTCATTGATCATGTATTATGTGGTCAAGTACTGTCAAAGTTGTGTTCTGAGACGTTCAGTCCTCATCATAAATGGATGCTCTGTTGCCTGCGATGAAAAACATCCAAGAGAATAACTAGAACATCTACTTAAATGTGTTAGTAAACACTTTTCTAACACTCCTGCACGAGTCAGAGATGTCACGAGACAGTTCCCGTTCCCGTCACACTTCGGAAGGTCAAACCTAAGCCGGTAATGACTTACCTGAGGCTTAACGGAGGGATTAAAAGAAGGTGAAGGTTAATTAGGGAGGAGCAAAGGAGGAGGAGGAAAAAAATTGTGAAGATGTGTGTGTGTGTGTGTGTGTGTGTGTGTGTGTGTGTGTGAGAGAGAGAGAGAGAGAGAGAGAGAGAGAGAGAGAGAGAGAGAGAGAGAGAGAGAGAGAGAGAGAGAGAGAGAGAGAGAGAGAGAGAGAGAAGAAAGAAATGAGAGATACAAACAGACAGGGGAATAAGGGTGGGGTTAGCAGCTTCAGAAAGGAGGAGGAGGAGGAGAGGTGGGTTGGTGTCGTCATGGAGGAGAGCATGTTTTGAAAGAGTACTGTATTGGAAGATTCTGCAGCCCCCATCCCTCCTACCCACACACACACACGGACACACGTTACACATCTCTGCAATTTTTCTTTGAAAGCGTGGGTGCGGGTGGGTGGGTGTACGAGAGAGAGAGAGAGAGAGATTTACATAGATTTACATAGAAAATCAGACCACACAGACCCCATGGTCCAGACTTGGTGGTCTGTCCTTAAACCTAAGTGATTTTACATTAATCAGAAGACTCCAAAACGTTGCATTTCTACTCTAGTTGATATTAAGTTGAAGGAAGTGACGGTCGAGCTTATTTTTGAAGGAGTCAATCGTGTTACACTGGACCACTGATGATGGGAGCTTATTCCATTCTCGCACTACAACGTTGGTGAAGAAAAATTTGGTGCAGTCTGAATTTACTTGTCTACATCTGAGTTTTACGCCATTGTTCCTCGTGCGCAAAGTGTCATCGATCATAAACAATGTTGATCTGTCTACATTCGTGAAACCATTAAGTATTTTAAAACATTCGATCAGTTTTCCTCGGAGGCGACGTTTCTCAAGAGAGAACATGTTAAGGGTAGAAAGCCTTTCTTCGTAGGATTTGTTGCGCAAGGAAGGGATAATTTTCGTTGCCCGACGCTGAACACCTTCTAATTTAGCAATATCCTTTGCATGGTGGGGAGACCAAAACTGTACCGCATATTCCAAGTGGGGTCTGACTAAACTGTTGTAGAGCGAGTATTACATCTTTATTCTTAAATAAAAGTTTCTTTTAATGAAGCCCAACATTCTGTTCGCTTTATTTGCTGCATCGATGCATTGCTGTGAGAATTTGAGGTTTGACGCGATTTTGACCCCCAAGTCCTTGACGCATTGAACGCTTTTGATTTTAACGCCGCGCATTTCGTAATCAAACTTCTTATTCCTCGTTCCAACTTGAAGGACCTGGCACTTGTCTACGTTAAAGGGCATCTCCCATCTATCCGACCGAGCTGAAATTTTGTGCAAATCCTCTTGGAGGCTTTGCCTGTCTTCGTCAGTGAGAACCGAGTTACCAATCTTTGTGTCGTCTGCAAATTTACTAATGCGGTTATTGAGTCCAACATCCACGTCGTTGATGTAAATAATGAAGAGCACTGGGCCAAGAACCGAGACCAGAGCGACGCCACTAGTGACCGGCGCCCACTCTGAGTTAAATCCGTCAATCACTACTCTTTGTTGTCTGTTGCTCAACCAATTCGCGATCCATTGGTTTACCTGACCGTCAATACCTATTTGCTTTAATTTGTAAAGTAATTTATGATGCGGGACTTTATCAAACGCTTTCTGGAAATCAAGATAGACTACGTCCAGTGATTTGTTTACGTCATAAACAGTGAAGAGGTCGTTATAAAAGGTTAATAGATTTGATAGGCAGGATCTTTTGTTTCGGAAGCCATGTTGTGAGTCCCCAATTAATGAGTGGCTTTCAAGGTAACTCACAATTTTGTCTCTAATTATGCCCTCAAGTAGCTTACCTACAACCGAAGTTAGACTAATGGGCCTGTAATTACCTGGTACTTTTTTGTCTCCTTTCTTAAAAATCGGTGTCACGTTAGCCTTTTTCCAATCTGAAGGGACAATGCCTTGTCGCAAGGACATATTGAATACGGTTGTGAGGGAGGAGAGTATTTCGCTCTTTGTTTCTTTCAGCAGAGTTGGATATACTTTATCAGGTCCAGGACTTTTATTTGTTTTAAGTGATTTGAGGGCTTTAAGGACTTCATCGGGTTTTATTTCAAAGTTAGACAATGCATGATCGGGATTTACATTAGTACTGGTGTTGGTGGTGGTGGTGGGAGGACTGTTATTATTAAACACCGAGGAAAAGTAATTATTTAATAGGTTTGCAACGTGTTGGCTGTCAGTCACTAGTGCACCGTCGCAGAGAGAGAGAGAGAGAGAGAGAGAGAGAGAGAAGGATGAGGAATTAAGGAAACCACAATACCAGCGGGAATAGGGATTATAACCAACAGCCAGAGTAGGAAAAAGGACTATCTTCCTATCTTCCCATTGGCCATGCCGCACCACCAGTAGCCAATCCCATGCGTTCTGAGGGGGGGTTGAGGGAGCCCCTCTCGCCACTGAAGGCCGGCGTGACTAGACAGATAGTTATTTGGAACCTTACCGGTAACTTTTAGTTGTATGATGACAATTCCATGTACCACCTCATGTAATCATGCTTAATAAATAAAATAAAAAGAAAAGAAAAAGAAAAAGATAGATAGATCGATATATATATATATATATATATATATATATATATATATATATATATATATATATATATATATATATATATATATATATATAGAGAGAGAGAGAGAGAGAGAGAGAGAGAGAGAGAGAGAGAGAGAGAGAGAGAGAGAGAGAGAGAGAGAGAGAGAGAGAGAATGTGGCAATTATGGTAATCATCGAGGCACACTGTTAAGGGAGAGGTGATAAAGGCTTCAAGGTGTGGCTTTATTATGGCGGGTTATTGACTCGTGGAGGAGGAAGGAAAATGTTATGGCGTGTGGGCTGAATGGAGGATGGGACAGCAGATGGAGGAGGAGGAGGAGGGGGGAGGAGGAGTAGTTACATAAGAGCGTGTGAATTTGGATATGGAGAGTGCGTTTGTGTGTATTTATATGTGTTGGTATGTGTATGTGTGTGTGTTTGTGTGTGTGTGTGTGTGTGTGTGTGTGTGTGTGTGTGTGTGTGTGTAAAGGTAATCTTGTGTATTATAAAGTCGGCGTTGAAAATATACGAGGAGAGAAAAGGGGAGGCTTGGAAAACACCACCAGCTTCACGGAACACCACCACCACCATCACCCCCACCATCAGACACCACCTTCACCCAACACCTCCGCCACCAGAAACCACCCTCACCAAATATCACCACCACTAGACACCATCACCATCATACACCGCTAACACCCCCCACTCACTACCAAACACTACCGTCATATATAACCACAACCACCAATAACAATGAGAAAAAAAAACAATCACCACCAAGAACAACAGCTATCACCACCACAACCACCATCATCACCACCACCACCACCACCACCCTTTCAACAACACACCTGCCCAACACTCATCGTCCACCTCATGCACTAAACATCCCTTCCGTTCACATGAATATTCAAGTGTTTCATGGCCTGCCTCTCACGGATCCTCGCCTTATTGTTACAACCTCTTCAGCCTTCCCCCTTACCTTACCCCGTTTTCCTCACCCCACACCCACCCTCCATCCCTTACTTGCTATCACCATTACAGACCGTAGTTTCACCCCTTTCCATCTCTTTCCTTCCTTTTCCTTTCTTTCCCCATCACCGTTTATACCTTGTTTGCTCTCATCTTTATTGAGTACGTATATATACTATCACCCCTTTCATCCTTCTCCCTTTCCAATTACCTCACACTCTAGCTGCACCTCATGACCCTTCATCCCTACGTTACTCTCGCTGTTCACCATAGCTTCAACCGTTCCACCCTTCACTGCTGCATATTCTCTTTTCCATCACCCCTCACCTTAGCTGCACCCCCTCACACTCTATTTCCCTGCCTTTTCCTTCATCCATCACTCCTGTTTTCCATTTTCTACCCTCTTCCTCCTCTTCTTCTTCTTCTTCTTCTTCTTCTTCTTCTTCTTCTTCTTCTTCCTCCTCCTCCTCCTCCTCCTCCTCTCAGGAAGGGCGTCTGATACACTCTAGAGTTGGTGGAGAACACCTGGTGACAGGTGCCACTGGCCAGGCCTCGAAAGGGTCGCAGAGTTGGGTTAGACGTTTCGGAAAATGGGAACGAATTGCTGGTTCCTCTCCCCCCTTGCCAGCTCTGCTTTGTGTGACTACGGCGGCCCCGTTCTATGGGACAAAACTTCGAGGACAATAGCTGAAAAGCGCCGGGTTGTGAATGTCTCTCTCGTGACCGAGGCTCAGGACAAGCGATTGGTCTTTGAGGCGTTTTCAAGACCCTGTGGGAGCGAACTTTCAGTGTTGGAGGCATCTAACACAGCAGTATCTAATTTCCATGCACAATTTTTATCCAATTCAATTCATGGTCACACCTTAAGTTATTTCGAAAGCGCTTTTAATATTTGCCCAAACTGTTAACTCGCTTGAATTTCTAACAATGCCTTCGAACCTTAAATGTGACGTCTGTCCCGGACGATTTGCAGCTCAGTACTTCCAGCTGAGTAGAGCTTGCCGCCTCTGCGTTCAAAGATTACAACTTCAGAAGGCTGTGACTGAATGGAAAGAAACATAATGATCTTGAAAAGAAATTCGAAGCCCTTCAGGAATTTGTTGCAATTAATGTGGCAGTGACTCCACCATCGATGGTGGAGATCGAGGCCCTCCACCGAGAGTGCCCTCTCCAGACGAATCTCCTGCTTCACGGGAGGACGTGTTACCTGCCTCACAGGTTGACTCCCAGCCTGCCTCACAGGCTAACCCACAGCCTGCCTCACAGGCTAACCCCCAGCCTGCCTCACAGGCTAACCCCCAGCCTGCCTCACAGGACAACCGCCAGCCTGCCTCACAGGCTGACCCATAGCCTGCCTCACAGGCTAACCCCCAGCCTGCTTCACAGGCTAACTCCCAGCCTGCCTCACAGGACAACGTCCAGCCTGCCCCACTTAACGCTTCTCTTCCTGCTTCACAGGATGTCGGCTTCCAACCTGTAAGGAATGGAGCCAAACCGAGGCAAGTACCCAAGGATTTACTGACCCCCACTACCTTCAATAGGTTTCAGGTACTGGCAGACACCATGGAGGATGAGTTTGAGACTCGCCTAGTTGGGAACTCCACGGTGCGTGGCCAGCTGGTTGAGTTCTGTGGTCGTTCATCAAACGGCCGCAGAAAACGTTACTGCTATCCAGTTGCCAGACTGGACGACATCACCGCAGCGTGCGATGATGTCACGAGAAATGCCTACCGAAACACCCTCTTTGTCATTCACGCGGGGACAAATGACGTAAAGACAACCCGTTCTGAGGAACTGCTTGAAAAATACCGCCGCATGATCAAGCAGTATAAACGTAAAACGGATGCCAGTAACATTATAATCTAAGGAATCCTCCCGAGGGTCGGTGCCGAATCTAGCTTTTACAGTAAGGCCTTCAGCACAAACAACAGACTTCAGTCCCTTTGCTCACAAGAAAACGTCCAGTTCGCTAACTTGTGGAACAGTTTTTACTACGATTCAGACTTGTTTCTTGCTGATGGCATACCCTTAAGTAAACCCCGTTGGAGCAGCCCGTTTCGGGAGGCTGCTCTGTGACCAAGTGGCTCATCGAAAGCCAAAAAACGCGGAGGCGAGAACACCAGCAGCTCCACCGTAAGGGAGCACTCAACCCGCAAAACCCCCAACTTGAATCACATTAAAGCTTGCTATGTAAACGCTCGTAGCCTACGTAACAAATTTGAAGACTTAGAAGTCCTCGCAGCTACAAATCATTATCACATCATCGGAGTCACAGAATCTTGGATAGACACTTCAAATATAGATTTCATTGCGGAATATAGATTACCGGGTTATACCATATTTAGTCATGAAAGAGAGAACAGACAGGGTGGAGGCGTTATCTTTTATATCCACAACTCTCTCCATCCAGTATCCGTGAAAACAGATATTATAACCAATGTAGACACGGTCTTCATTGAAATTAAAAATAAATCTCGTAAAATAGTAATTGGACTTATCTACAGACCGCCAAGGCAGACTCTTGATATCGACCACGCATTCAGTTATTATTAGAAACAGGTAGCAGTTGCGAGGCAGTAATTGTTGGGGACTTTAACTTGCCAGTGAAAAGATGGAGTGAACCGTTGAACTGTCATACAGGGCTCGACCTGTACACAAATTTACTAGAAAGTGATTTACATCAACACGTTCAAGAACCGACTCGGGTAAATAATATACTTGACCTTATCTTTTCAACGACAGCTGATCTAGTTAACAAAGTAAATGTTGGCAATTTTTAGTTCTAGCGATCACTGAACAATCACATTCAGCATCAATATGAAAGAAAGTAAAGTAACTCCTAGTAAAGAAAAGGTGCCTGATTATCAGAGAGCGAATTTCGTAAGACTCCGATAATTCTAAATAATAATTCTGACTGGACTGAAATCTGGGCGGAAACAGATATTGATAAATCTTGGGGGGCCTTCACCAAAATACTGAACAATGCCATAAGCATATGCGTACCCTATCGTAACAGACGTTCAGCTTTTAAGAAGAAACCCAAATGGTGGAATAATGAAATTCAAAATAGCCTATCTCTTAAAAAACGCGTATACAGTAGCTACATATCAACTCAGAGTGAGGCTGACAAACTAGAGTTGGACAGAATTCGCCGTGAAACCAAGAAATTAATAAAACGAAGGTAGAAAAATCTTGAAGAATATATAGCGGAAACGAGTAAGTCTAATCCTAAAGAATTTTTCAGCTATGTAAATAATAAAAAAGTCACTCACTTGTGGTATCGGACCGCTTGCTAATGATAATGGTAACCACACGAACGATGAAAATGAAATGGCTACAATCCTAAATAACTTTTTCGCATCCGTATTTACCGACGAAGATTGTTTATCACCTCAACCGCCGGAGGTTAGAAGGACCGAAAAGATGTTAAGTGGCGTGCTCATCGTAGAAAGTAACATTTTACGCACAATTGAAAAGACTAAAGTAAGCAAAGCTCCTGGTCCAGACAAAATTACCCCTAGGGTCTTAAAAGAAATCAGACATCAAATTTGTAAACCGCTCTCCATCATATTCAATTTTTTTTTAACAGCTGGAAAAGTTCCGTCGGATTGGAAACTAGCAAATGTTACACCAATTTTCATAAAGGGAGACAAGTCTCATCCAGGAAACTATCGACCAATTAGCCTGACATCGATTGTTTATAAGTTAATGGAGACTATCATTCGCGACAATATGGAGAAATTCTTCGAAGAAAATAATATAATAAATAATTCGCAACATGGCTTCCATAGTAAACGTTCGTGTTTAACTAGCTTACTTGATTTTTTTCATTATATTTTTGAGGTGTTCGATGAAAGCAGATCAGTAGATATCATATATCTGTTTTTTCAAAAGGTATTTGACAAGGTCCCCCACCAACGATTGCTCAGCAAACTATTGGCGCACGGTATCTCGGGTAACATTCACAATTGGCTTGTGGACTGGCTTTCTGAGCGGATACAGAGAGTAGTTCTAAACGGTGTTACATCTAACTGGCTCGATGTCAGAAGCGGCGTACCTCAAGGATCAGTGCTTGGCCCCATCCTCTTCTTAATTTATGTTAATGATATCGATGATGGGCTCACTTGCAAAGTATCAAAATTTTCTGATGACACAAAAATTGCTGGTAAAGTAACTGCGACACTCGACGAAGAAGCTTTAAAATCAGATCTAGATCGACTTGCACGTTGGGCCAATCAATGGCAAATGAAATTTAACGTTGACAAATGCAGTGTTGCACATCGGAAAAAATAACAATCGCGTTCGGTACGTAATGAATGGCCAACAACTTTCTGCAGTAAGTAAAGAAAAGGATTTTGGAATCACTATATCAAGCGATTTAAAGCCCGGTCAGCATTGTTCAGAGGTAGTTAAAATTGCAAACAAATTGGTTGGCTTCATCGGACGAGTCTTTAATAATAAATCGGAAAAAGTAATATTAAAACTATAATTCGTTGGTTCGACCCCATCAAGAGTACTGTGTACAGTTTTGGTCTCCCTATTACAGAAAAGACATGGAAAAGTTGGAACGGGTTCCACGAAGAGTAACAAAGATGATTCCTAGATTGAGAAATTTATCATATGAATAAAGGCTTAAAGAAGTAAATTTATTCACCCTATCAAAACGAAGAATGCGAGGCGATCTAATAGAAGTGTTATAAATGTTTAAAGGATTCAGTGATATTAATGTGGAAGATTACTTTACAATTGATCGATCAAATAGAACGAGAAGAAATCACAATTTGAAGATAAGTGGTAAAAGATTCTCGTCGTACGAAGCTAAACACTTCTTCTTCAATCGAGTTGTTGATGTTTGGAACTCTACCCTGTGATATCGTTGATAGCACAACAGTTACGGCCTTCAAGAATAGATTAGACAAGTATTTTGAATCCAACCAGCAACTAAGATATTACCCATTGTCGTAATAACGTTAAGTTCTTTCGAATACTTGTGTCCTTGTCCGCTTTTATTGCCCGGTTAGTGGTAGCAGTAATGGTATTCCTCTTTCCTACATAATTTCCTTGCAGTTTTTCCATGCTGCATGGTTCTTTTTCCTTTCCTGCCAGCTTTGGCTGGAGGGATGGGGGGTGGGGAGGAGCCTTCGCCTTTGCTGTCCTTCATCTTCCACCTTTGATTAGATGGTTAGTGTAGCTTGTCACAAACAGCCTCGTAAGGACCATCAGGTCTGCTGTTGTTTGTTCTTCCTTTGTGTTTCTTTGTGTTCCTTTGTGTTCCTCCTCCTCCTCCTCCTCCTCCTCCTCCAATTCCTCCTTCCCTTCCTCCTCCTCCTCCTCCTCCTTCTCCCGGTATGTGGTTGAAGTGTTTTCACCTCAGGGAACTAGACGTCCCTGCCTTGCATAGTCTCAGGTCACCCTTGGACAAAGTGTAATACCTGATCTGTCTCCCGTGCCAGGGTCATGGTGAAGCCTTTTGGCAGCAGCAGTGGTGGATTGATCTGCAGCCAGAGGATCTCTTTATGAGACAATGGCTGGAGTTTCAGGGTCGTAGTTAGCTGGACCGCGCCTAATTATTTAGGCCTGTGGTGTAGAGGAGTGTGGTGACCGCTACACTAAAAAGCCTCCCTGGGAACCAGTTGTCGGTGTGAGCTCCCCGCCCCTCCCCTCTATCGACGGTACTCCATTCCCTATTCTGCATGACAATTGGTTCTTGTTCTTTTCCCCTGAAAGAGATGTCCTCCGTGGGCCCTTTGAGGTTGTGCCTCCTGGCTTCTAGGTGGAGTTTTTGAGGATTTTTCTTATACTCAAGGAATATTTCAGCTTTTTGGTCTCTCTGGAAGAGCGTCTGATACTCTCTAGAGTTGGTGGTGAACACCTGGTGACAGGTGCCACTGGCCAGGCCTCGCAAGGGTCGCGGAGTTGTGTTAGACGATTCGGAAAGTGGGAACGAATTGCTGACTCCTCTCCTCCCTTGCCAGCATTGCTCTGGGTGACTACGCCGGCCCCGTTCTATGGGACAAAACTTCGAGGACAATAGCTGAAAAGCGCCGGGTTGTGAAAGTCTCTCTCGTGACCGAGGCTCAGGACAAGCGATTGGTCTTTGAGGCGTTTTCAAGACCCTGTGGAAGCGAACTCCCAGTGTTGGAGGCATCTAACACAGCAGTATCTAATTTCCATGCACATTTTTTTATCCAATTCAATTTATGGTCACACTTTTAAGCTATTTCGAGAGCGCTTTTTGATATTTCCCCAAATTGTGAACCTGCTTATATTTCTAACAATGCCTTCGAGACTCAGTAAGTGTGACGTCTGTTCCGAACGTTGTGCGGCTCAGTACTTCCAGCTGAGTAGAACTTGTTGCCTCTGTATTCAAAGATTACAACTTAAGAAGGCTGTGACTGAATAATGAAACAAACATCATGCTCTTGAAACAAAAATTGAAGCCCTTCAGGAATTTGTTGCAAACAATGTGTCAGTGACTCCACCATCGATGGTGGAGAGGCCCTCCACCGAGACTGGGCCCCCCTAAACGACCCTCCTGCTTCACGGGAGGACGAGTTACCTGCCTCACAGGTTAACTCCCAGCCTGCCTCACAGGCTAACCCCCAGCCTACCCCACAGGCTAACCCCCAGCCTACCTCACAGGCTAACCCCCAGCCTGCCTCACAGGCCAACTCCCAGCCTGCCTCACATAACGCTTCTCTTCCTGTTTCTCAGGATGACGGGTTCCAACCTGTAAGGAATGGAGCCAAACCGAAGCAAGTACCCAAGGATTTACTGACCCCCACTACCTTCAATAGGTTCCAGGTGTTGACAGGATGAGTTTGAGACTCGCCTAGTTGGGGAATCCATGGTGCGTGGCCATCTGGTTGAGTTCTGTGGTCGTTCATCAAATGGCCGCAGAAAGCGTTACTGTTATCTAGGTGCCAGACTGGACGACATCTCTGCAGCGTGCGATGATGTCACGAGTAATGCCGACCGAAACACCCTCTTTGTCATTGACGCGGGCACAAATGACGTAAGGACAACCCGTTCTGAGGAACTGCTAGAGAAATACCGCCGCATGATCAATCAATATAAACGAAAAACGGATGCCAGTAACATCATAATCTCATGAATCCTCCCGAGGGTTAGTACCGAATCTAACTTTTTACAGTAAGGCCTTCAGCACAAACAACAGACTTCAGTCCCGTTGCTCAAAAGAAAGCGTCCAGTTCACTAACTCGTGGAACAGTTTTTAATTCGATTCTGATTTGTTCCTTGCCGATGGCATCCACTTAAACCCTGTTGGAGCAGCCCATTTTGGGAGGCTGCTCTGTGACCAAGTGGCTCTTCGAAAGCCAAAAACACGAATGTGAGAACACCAACAGCTCCACCGTGAGGGAGCACTCAACCCGCGCAACCCCCGACTCGAATCACATTAAAGTTTGCTATATAAACGCTCGTAGCCTACGTAACAAATATAAAGACTTAGAAGTCCTCGCAGCTACAAATCATTATCACATTATTGGAGTCACAGGATCTTGGATAGAGACTTCAAATAGAGATTTCATTGCGGAATATAGATTATCGGGTTATACCATTTTTAGTCATGAAAAAGAGAACAAACAGGGTGGAGGCGTTATCTTATATATCCACAACTCTCTCCATCCAGTATCTGTGAAAACAGATTTTATAACCAATGTGGACACGGTCTTCATTGAAATTAAAACTAAATCTCGTAAAATAGTAGTTGGACTAATCTATAGACCGCCAAGGCAGACTCTTGATATCGACCACGCATTAAGTAAATCAATATTAGAAACAAGCAGCAATTGCGAGGCAGTAATCGTGGGGGACTTTAACTTGCCAGGGAAAAGATGGGGCGAACCGTTGAAATTTCATACAGGGCTCGACCTGTACACAAATTTATCAGAAAGTGATTTACATCAACACGTTGAAGAACCGACTCGGGAAAATAATAGGCTATACTTGACCTTATCTTTTCAACGACAACTGGATCTAGTTCACGAAGTGAATGTTGGTCCAGTTTTTTGTTCTAGCGATCACCGAAAAATCCACATTCAGCATCAAGATGAAAGAAAGTAGAGTAACTCCTAGTAAAGAAAAAGTGCCAGATTATCAGAGAGCGAACTTCGTAAGACTCCGATCAATTCTAAATAATTCTGACTGGACTATAATTTCGTCGGAAACAGATATTGATAAATCGTGGGAGGCCTTCACCACAATATTGAACAATGCCATAAGCATATGCGTACCCTATCGTAACAGACGTTCAGCTTTTAAGAAGAAACCAAAATGGTGGAATAACGTAATTAAAAATAGCCTCTCTCTTAAAAAAAACGCGAATACAGTAGATACATATCAACCCAGAGTGAGGCTGACAAGCTAGGTTGGACAGAATTCGCCGTAACACCAAGAAATTAATAAAACAAAGCAAGAAAAATCTTGAAGAATGCATAGCAGAAACAAGTAAGTCTAACTCTAAAGAATATTTTTACTATGTAAATAATAAAAAGTCACTCACTTGTAGCATCGGCCCGCTTGCTAATGATAATGGTAACCATACGAACGATGAAAATGAAATGGCTACAATCCTAAATAACTTTTTCGCATCGGTATTTACCGACGAAGATTGTTTATCACCTAAACCGCCGGAGGTTAAAAGGACCAAAAAGATTTTAAATGGCGTGCTCATTGTAGAAAGTGACATTTTACGCACAATTGAAAAGATTAAAGTAAGCAAAGCTCCTGCTCCAGACAAAATTACCCCAAGGATTTTAAAAGAAATCCAACATCAAATTTGTAAACCGCTCTCTATCACATTCAATAAATCTTTAGCAGCTGCAAAAGTTCCGTCGGATTGGAAACTAGCAAATGTCACACCAGTTTTCAAAAAGGGGGACAAGTCTCATCAAGGAAACTATCGATAAATTAGCCTAACATCGAATGTTTGTTTAATGGAGACTATCATTCGCGACAATATTGTTGTGCTGGAAGCTTCCCCCGGGGTCTATGGGCCTCTGGAAGACTCTGGGAGGAGCGAGCAGGGGGGCGGGGAGCAAGGCACCGCCCTCACCCAGGCGCCAGGCGGGAAGTGTTGCCAACTCGCACATATTTTTTCTACATGTTCTTGTATGATCTAATATATACTGTAACGTTCTAGACTGTACTGTTCTGTATATATATATATATATATATATATATATATATATATATATATATATATATATATATATATATATATATATATATATATATATATATATATAGGAGAAGAGGGCAAGAAGAGTCAGTCCCAGTCATAGTAAGCTAGTGGCCAGTGAATTGTCAAGAGTGAATTCTACTACTAAGGAAGAATATTAAACTTCAGAAGCTGTGCAAGGTGTTTACATATCTCCCTCCCACGGAGTCTTGTGACGGCGACACGGAACCCAAGTTATACGTCCGGCATAACATTGGCGTCAGGAGTGTAGCCATTTGTTTTTTCGCCATGGAGACTCGTTCCCAAGCTGCCCAGAGGGACGACGTGTTGACTGAACTCTTGGAAGCTTTGAGACTACAGGGGGAGAAACAAGAAAGAGCACACCAAGAACTCAAAGAACAACAAGAAAGAGCACAGCAACAACAAGAAAGAACACTCCAAGAACTCAAAGAACAACAAGAAAGAGCACAGCAACAACAAGAAGGAACACTCCAAGAACTCAAAGAACAGCTAGGAGATCGCTTCACGGGATTACAGCAACAGCCACAAGCAGTACAAGATGGAAGTGAGTAAGTGCGAAGAGAAATGACTGATGTGACCACGAAGTTAGGACAACGCCTGATAGAAGTGGAGAAAGAACACACAAATCTTCAACAAGAGATGGAGGTGGTACGGGAGACGACACACAAAGAAATATTAGAAGTGCAGGGAAAGTTGAACCGTACAGAACAGGCAGTTTGAGACGTAAGTGACAGAGGGAAGGCCCTTGAAGACTGTGTGGCTGGAAACGGACAGCCAGTGCCTGCAGGGGCTATTTGTACCCAAGATGCTTCTCCTACGCAAGTCCGGGGTAGTTTGAGCACTGTTTCGCCTGAATTTATCCCCGCAAGAAGTTCCGCCAGTCCCATGAGTCTGCTGGGGTCGTATGTTTGAAAGAAGCCTCTGGAGTTTGATGGCAAGGTCTCCTGGGAGGCTTACCGCGCTCAGTTTGAGCTGTTGGCAGCTCGGAATGGATGGGATGACCAAGAGTGCGCGGTTCAGCTGGCCACTACCCTGAAAGGGGCGGCGCTGGAGGTCCTTGCTCAGCTCGACAATGCGACAAAAGGCAGCTACAGTGGGTTAGCACAGGCGCTGGAGCAACGATATGGGACCAAGCACCAGAACGAGCTCTTCAGGGTTAGGTTCAGAACCCGCAACAGGAAGCGCGGCGAGTCTTTTCAGGAACTCGCTCAGGACCTTGAGAGCATGGCGTACAAGGCATACCCAGGTGCCACCCCTGACCTGCTGACGGTTTTGCTGCGTGATCAATTCATCGATGCCCTGGACAGCCCTCAGCTGAAGATACAAGTGAAGCAAGCTAAGCCAACATCAATGCAGGAAGCTCTGGCACGTGCCATGGAGTTTGAGTCCCTTGTTAGGTCTAGCTTGTCAAGCTTCAGGGACGACTCGACTTCTGGCTTCAGGGCACGAAAGGGCGCTGTCAGTGACACAGACAGGTTCCAAGGAACGTGCTGGTACTGCGAGAAGGTTGGGCACAAGGAGAATGAATGCTATAAGAGGAAAAAGGAATATGAAGATGACGATAGGAAGAAGCCCAGGGAAGGACCCAAGTGCTGGACCTGTGGAGAAAAGGGGCACTGGAAGAATGAGTGTCGGAAAAATGTGCCCCCGGCGAGGGACCACCACTCGGGAACTATGGAGGACTGGTTCACGGGGGCAACGACCAGTCTGTCCTGTACATGCCCCGAAGATATCAATGTGCAGGAGAACCACCATGACGAACTGCCAAGTGGAGGGCAAGGTTTACGGAGTGTTGTGGCCTGTGGTCGTCGACACAGGCTCGGAACGCACATTGGTGCGGCCTGACGTGGTGAGTCATCGTCGGCTTCCTAAGACGTCGCATCGACTGTGCGGAGTCACTGGACACTATGCAGAGCCCAGAGGCCCAGTGGACGTGAAGTTTGAGCTCGGAGGAAAGGAAGAGTTCCTCTCTGTCTACGTGGCTGAAATGGACGACCCCTGCATCCTAGGTATGGATTATCTTGTCTCCCACAGGTGCGAGCTGGACTTCCGCGCTAAGCAGGTGACAGTAGGAGGAAGGAGGGTGCCACTGACGACTGTGCACAAGGAGGGCCTGCCAGTGACGGTCAAGCGCACCACCATTATTCCTCCGAGGTCAGAGATGCTGTTACCCTGTTATATTACGGGTGTCCCCCCGGATAGTCTGTGTGTGGTAGAGAGTGGAAGTCGATGCCCGGTAGAAAACGGGGTGATTGTAGGCAGTACTTTGGCAGACCCTACTGCAGCAGAAGTGCCTGTCGTTGTGGCCAATATCTCCTTCAGCCCAAAGAAAATAAACAAGGGACCATGGTGGGGTTGTGCCAAGAGATCGACCAGAAACCGAGAACCTGTGTCTGCAGGAGAACCCTGACGAAGGCCCAGGAGGAGCTGCCCGACTAACTGCGCAACCTGTTTGACAGGAGCTCCAAGTGTCTAGAGGAGCCCCAAGTGGAACAGCTCAGGGAGCTTCTCGTGAGGAATGCAGATGTGTTTTCCACAGGAGACCTGGACTTGGGGTGTACGGACCTGGTAGAGCACCACATCGACACAGGTAGCCACCGCCCAGTGAAGCAAGCTCCTCGAAGGATGGCACCAGCCCGTCGCAAGGAGGTGGATGAGGTGATGGATGATCTCCGGCAACAGGGGTTAATCGAGCGGTCCAGCAGCCCGTGGGCGTCTGCTGTAGTGCTCGTCAGGAAAAAGGACGGTTCCCTCAGAGCTGCGTGGACTACCGAGCCCTCAACGATTTCACCATCAAGGATTCATACCCACTCCCACGGATCGACGACACGCTCGACGCTTTGGTGGGCTCCAAGTGGTTTTCAACACTAGATATGAAGTCTGGGTATCACCAAGTCAAAATGTCGGAGCAGGACAAAGAGAAAACAGCCTTCTCCTACGGTCAAGGCCTGTGGCAATTTAAAGTCATGCCCTTTGGCCTGTGCAACGCGCCGGCCACGTTCGAGCGGCTGATGGAGAGGGTGCTGGAGGGATTTCACTGGAAGACGGCACTCATCTACCTCGACGACGTGATTGTCTTTGGCCAGACCTTCGAGCAGGAGATGGAAAGGCTATCAGAGGTTTTCGCCCGGTTTAGAGTTGCACACCTTAAACTCAGTCCGAAGAAATGCTGCCTCTTCCAAAAGGAGGTCCAATACTTGGGACACATCGTGAGCGAGGCTGGAGTACGCACTGATCCTGAGAAGGTGGCTGCGGTAAGGGACTGGCCGACACCCACCAACGTGAAGGAGCTGCGGAGCTTCCTCGGGTTGTGCTCATACTACCGCAGGTTTGTAAAAGGCTTCGCTACGATTGCTGCACCACTGCACCTCCTGACGAAGAAGGGGCGCAAGTTTGAGTGGACAGCGGAAACTCAGGTTGCCTTTGAGAAGCTCAAGGAGGCCCTCATCAGCTCGCCCGTACTCACCTACCCAGACCCCTCTAAGCCTTTTATACTGGATTGTGATGCCAGTGATGAGGGGATTGGTGGAGTGCTGTCCCAGGTATGTGCCGACATGGATCGGGTTGTGGCCTACTTCAGCAAGAAGCTCACCCCAGCCGAGAAAAACTATTGCGTGACTCGGAAAGAACTCCTGGCAGTAGTCAAGAGGCTTGACTTTTTCCGTGCTTACCTGTACGGTGCAACTTTCACCATCCTCACGGATCACGCTGCATTGCGGTCACTGAAAAACCCTGAGGGCCAGCTTGCTCGCTGGATAGGTAAACTAGAGCAGGATCACTACACTATTGTGCACCGATCTGGGCTAACACACGGTAACGCGGACAGCTTGAGCCGGCGCCCCTGCCTACCTGAGTGTCAACATTGCCTCCAGAGGGAAAGCGTCCAGAATATGTGCCGCCGCACTACAGTGGAACAGACAACGGAGGTCCCATGGGAAGACTTGGGAAAACTGCAGCGGGAGGACAGAGATCTGAGACCAATTATGGAGAGGCTGAGTCAGTCGTCAACGCGACCTGGGTAGGAAGTAATCTCGAGAGAAAGCCCTACCACCAAAAGTTACTGGACTCAGTGGGACACTCTTCGGATGGACAACGGGGTGTTGCAGCGACGCTGGGTTTCTCATGATGGTCTTGACCACTACTGGTCCACGGTGCTACCTATGAAGTCCCGGGAAGGCGTCTTGAAAGAAATGCACGACAGCTTGATTTTTTTCATTATTTTTTTGAGGTGTTTTATGAAAGCAGGATCAATAGCAGGAGCTGCCTTGTATAGGCAAACCGGCCTCTTGCAGACTCCTTACGTTCTTATGTACGTTATCTGGATTTTCAAAAGGCATTTGCACAAACGGTTGCTCATGCAGTAAATTATTGGCGCACGGTATCTCGGGTAACGTTCACAATTGGCTTGTGGACTGGCTCTCAGCGGAAACAGAGAGTAGTTCTAAACGGTGTTGCATCTAACTGGCTCGATGTCAGAAGCGGCGTACCTCAAGAATCAGTGCTTGGTCCCGTGCTTTTCTTAATTTATGTTAATGATATCAAGGATGGGCTCACTTGCAAAGTATCAAAATTTGCTGATGACACAAAAATTGCTAGTAAAGTAACTGCGACACTCGACGAAGAAGCTTTACAATCAGATCTAGATCGACTTGCACGTTGGGCCAATCAATGGCAAATGAAATTTAACGTTGACAAATGTAAAGTGTTACACATCGGAAACAATAACAATCGCGTACTGTACGTAATGAATGGCCAACAACTTTCTGCAGTAAGTAAAGAAAAGGATCTTGGAATCACTATATCAAGCGATTTAAAGCCCAGTCAGCATTGTTCAGAGGTAGTTGAAACCGCAAACAAATTGGCTTCATCGGACGAGTCTTAATAAATCGGAAAAAAGTAATATTAAAACTGTATAATTCGCTGGTTCGACCCCATCAAGAGTACTGTGTACAGTTTTGGTCTCCCTATTACAGAAAAGATGTAGAAAAGTTAGAACGGGTTCAACGGAGAGTAACAAAAATGATTCCTAGGTTGAGAAATTTATCTTATGAACAAAGACTTAAAGAAGTAAATTTATTCAGCCTATCAAAACGAAGAATGCGAGGCGATCTAATAGAAGTGTTTAAAATGTCTAAAGGGTTCAGTGATATTAATGCGGAAGATTACTTTACAATTGATCGATCAAATAGAACAAGAAGAAATAACAATTTCAAGATAAGAGGTAAAAGATTCTGGTCACACGAAGCTAAACACTTCTTATTCAATTGAGTCGTTAATGTTTGGAATTCTCTACACTGTGATGTCGTTGATAGTACAACAGTTATGGCCTTCAAGAATAGATTAAACAAGTATTTTGAATCCAACCAGCAACTAAGATATTATCATTGTCGTAATAACGTTAAGTTCTTTCGAATACTGGTGTCCTTGTCCGTTTTTATCGGCCGGTTAGTGGTAGTTCTTTTCTCTTTCCTGTATAATTTCCATGCAGTTTTTCCATGCTGCATGGTTCTTTTTCCTTTCCTGCCAGCTTTGGCTGGAAGGATGGGGGTTGGGGGTGGGGAGGAGCCTTCGCCTTTGCTATCCTTCATCTACCACCTTCGATTAGATAGTTAGTGTAACTTGTCACAAACAGCCTCGTAAGGACCATCAGGTCTGCTGTTGTTTGTTCTTTCTTTGTGTTCCTCCTCCTCCTCCTCTTCTTTCCCTCCACCCTGGCAACACTTACCAATACGATGCACTCACTAATCCAAAGCATAAATGCAATAATAATTATTGGTGACTTCAGCTGTCCTAGAGTTGACTGGGGCTAATTGACTCGGGACCAAGAACGTAACAGATTCATTGAAATGGTGGAAGATTCGTTTCTCTCCCAAGTAATAACTCAACCAACACGAGTTGAGACCATCCACCCCCAAAACTTTCCACATACATCAGCACAAAAAAGAAAGTAAAATCTAATGTTGTTTCTTTGACAGATGAAACCAGGACAGAAACACATGGCCAAATCCTCAGCAGTAACTCCACATCCTTATTCACGAGCGAGGACATCGAAATCATTACCGACGGCCCTCTTCCACCGAGGGGCATCACACCGGCTTCCGAGTGGCTTCCAGTCACTATTTTATGGTAGAGTAACACAATGGTCAGTGATGGTACTCAGTCTCTTATATATATATATATATATATATATATATATATATATATATATATATATATATATATATATATATATATATATATATATATATATATATATATATATATATATATATATATATATATATATATATATATATTATCGAATCAGAAACAAGACTGTAATCCTCCCTCTCGAAGTTTGCTGATGACACTAAAGGAGATGGAAAGCCCTCAAGACAGCCGATTGCGGAATCATCTAAAACAACCTTGACCAAATCATCCAATCGTCTGAAAAATGGGAAATGTCCTTTAACTTTGACAAATATGTTATGAAGTTGGGTTCAGAAATAGAAACCATACACACAACATGCATGGACAACTCCGGCAGGTCGTTGAGGAGAAATCGGACCTTCGGGTCACCATCAGCAGTGGCCTAAAACATACAAAACATTGTAATAAAACAACAAAGCCAATACTATGCTTGGGTTCATGGCGAGGAACTTCGAGGGCAAGACGCCGTAAGTAAATTTATCTTTATGCATTGTATAATTCAATGGTATGACCTCACCTTGAATATGCAGTACAGTTCTGGTTCCTCTAATTACAAGAAGGACATTGATCTACTGGAGAGTTCAGCGACGTGCTACGAAAATCATTCCACTCTTAAATGGCTCAACCGTATGCGGATGGACTCAAGCAACTCAATCTCTTTACGCTGGAAAATAGACGCTTACGAGAAGGTATGATTCAGGTCTTCAAGTACCTGAAGTTTAGTAGTGTCGGTCACTCCACGTTCTTTGAATTACAAGCCAACTCAAGAACTACATCGAGGCGATGTAGTACAGAGATTGGTAGGAGTTTCTTCTTAAACCGAGTCGTCCGCTATTGCTACTACCTTCCTTCTGAAGTAGTAAGTGCGAAAACCATCAACTTTAAAAATCGAATTGACCGTTATTTCGTTGCGTCAGGAGTAAACTGAATACCAAAGTGCCTTCGTTTACTCTGCAGGCATGGAGTGATAGATGAAAGATTTAAATCGCCAGAGCGGGCAACCTCATAATGAGCCAATAGGCTTCATATTGCCTGTATTTCCATGTGTTCCATGTTTCCTCCTCCTCCTCCTCCTTTCGGTAAATGCTCAAAGAGTTGCCCATCTCAAAATCTGATACACTGGCTATTTATTTCGGGCCAAAATATTGTGCTTTTTCATTTGGAGATAGTTTTTTTCTTCGGAAACTACTAAAAAGTGACTTATTGCAGTTTCATCATCCGCCGCCGCCGCCGCCGCCGCAAAATAGCTCGCAGAGGGTGTAGGGTGGGGGAACATATTTAAATTATCCCAACCGAACTTTACGACCTAACAGCTAACGGAGGGGTTTCGCCCCCCTCGAACCCCCTTCTAACCCCCCCCCACATGTATATGCGACTTATTTCTGCGAGGAGTTATTTCTCGCAACACCGGTTGCAGCGCCCCCGCTGCCGTCGCCAGAGCAGTCACACATGGCGCGCGTAAACAGTGGTAGCCGTAATTATTTCGTAAAACTAGAGAAGTACAACAGAAGTAGTAGAACACCGTAAAATTAACCTTACCTTACCAGGTGAGTGTGGGCCAAATTATTGAGAGTCGCACGCTATCCCTCCCACCCCCGGGGCCCATAACACCGCGGCCAGCAAAAAAAACACTAACTTTAAAAAAAATCGATAGCAGCGTTTCTATTAATTTGCGATGCATATATATGGGGCTCAAAATGCATAGAATAATGAGATCTAACCCATGGTTAGGGTGAGAAGTACCACAGTGAGATGGGCAACTCTCTGAACATTTACCCTCCTTTCTCCTTTCGTCATTTGAAGGCCCCTGTGTCGTTTTTTCTTACTTTCCCTCGCTGTTCCTGCACGCTCCACCTTCTTATGGGCTGTGGATCTTCTCTTCATTGTAGTTGAAAGAAAAACAAGAGAAAAACTAGTTTATTGTCGATGGAGACAGCTCGTCGGCCTGCCAAACTTCCTCTTCTTCTTCTCAAGGCATGAGCCGGGCTTGTTTACACGTTCTCTAAAGACTGAGACAGAGAGCAGGGTGAATGGTAGACTTCATAATTTCAAAAAACTACTTTCAGATATGAAAAAAAGAAAGGAAAAATTGTAGATTGAAGCGTTAGCCCTTTAACGCTGGCCGTAAGCTGTCAAACTAATGCCTTTTAAACTTTAAAGGTACATAGTTTGACGCGCGCAGGACTTTATAACATGTAAGGTCAAAGTGTTAAGATCATTTATATCCAATAATCCGAAAAAAAATTTTTTTTGCTTCATTTATCAAGTTAGAACCCTCCCTTAAATCGCCAGAGCGGGCAACCTCATAACGAGCCAATAGGCTTCATGTTGCCTGTATTTCCATGTTTTCCATGTTTCCTCCTCCTCCTCCTCCTTTCTCCTCCTCCTCCTCCTCCTCCTCCTCCTCCTCCTCCTCCTTTCTCCTCCTCCTCCTCCTCCTCCTCCTCCTCCTCCTCCTCCTCCTCCTCATGCATCAGAGTAATTATAGTTGATAAATATTCGTCACTTCCGTCTAATTAGAAGTAAAAGTTTTCATCGTGCTGATTTCATCTTTCCCTTTCCTTGATTCCCCCACTGAAGGCAAACGTTTCATCACTTTGCCACTTTTATGCCTATAAATGTTCTTGTTTATTATATTGTTATTGTGTTCCAATATGAAGTATTAAATTAATTTAATATATTCCTATAAATGTCTGGTGAGTGCGTATATAAATATTTATACTTCTCATCAGATTTCGTTTTTTTTTTTTTTTTGCTTTTTGATGAAGAAAAAATAGGATAAACTACGTTGTCAGCAAAAAAAGGAAAAAAATGCTTTCTGTATGTTTTTCATTAGCTTGTCAATTTGCAAATATTGTCTTTGTGCTAGGAAAAAAAGATAATTTGTCACGGACTGAAAAAAATCTGCACTGAATCTCGTTCGTCGTCACGCTGAGCAAATTAATCTGGAGGACGGCTGAAAAAAAAAAAAAAGTGAAGAGATGAAATGAATATATATTAGCATCAAATTATGGAAAAAGCGAGATAATAAAATTAGTCAATCAAAATAAATAAGATATCCGAGGAAAATTAATTACAAGAAATCAGAAAAAAATAAGAGAATTGACTGGAAGGAATTTGACTGTTTTCAATGTGCGTAAATAAAGAAGATGAATATAAACATATTAACAATAACAAAATAAGATGAACGAGAATGTAATGACAAAAGAATCCTCTCAGAAAAGACGAGAGATGATGAAAGTGATAATGTAACTATAAATGCTTAAATACTCAGACGTACAGATTCGACATACAGTGAAAAGTTTCGTAAATCTTTATGTGGCAATATTTCTGGCATGCTTTATTAGATCTACTCTGGTACCTTTTATCTGTTTTTAAAAACTGGAAATTAAACTTTTCTTATTCATATATTTTTTTAAAGTTCTACTGCTTCTGTTTTGTCTCTGATTGCATTTAGAAGTTTCTATGTTCTGCATCAGTAGTTTGGATTCTTATGAGAGTTTACAGTTTTTCAGTCTTTTAAAGTGCAATTTCTCTCTGTCATCCAGTGTGGAGGGGAATGTGCTAAGATGTGTGTCACGGAGATCCTTTATGCATTACGTAGCGTGCAGTGGTGTCTGTAAGGATTTTGGTGATGATGGCAGTAATAATGATGTAATGAAAAACAACAACTCATGAATGTCCTCCGTTAAAAAAAAAATTCAACGGTTTGTCAATAATAATGATGCTGGTAATTGACATCATCGATGACGACGAGGCTGAGGCTGACAGAGCAAGCCTTTTTGGCATCCCCTTTATTATAGGTCACATTTTTCTCTTGTTAGTGATTTTTTTTTTCACGCGTACGTAAAACTAGAATTTTATTTATCATTTTTCCGGGTCGAATAATGATTAAAAAAATATCATAGTTTGCTTCTCCTATTCTTATCTATGAATGCCGGATTGTGATCCATGTAGGTGTGTTGGGATTTGTCTGACCATTTTACTTCATTTGTCTCCTCCGATCCCGTGTTTGAATCGGGAATTTTATATTGCCATAATTTTCTCATTTTTCTACTATGATATTAATGGTAGTGGTGGTAATGGTCGAGTATGAGCTAGTTTTAAAAAGTTGAAAAAAGTATGTGCATATGGTTCTCTCTCTCTCTCTCTCTCTCTCTCTCTCTCTCTCTCTCTCTCTCTCTCTCTCTCTCTCGCGCCACCTAGACGAGATAAGCGAGAGAGAGAGAGAGAGAGAGAGAGAGAGAGAGAGAGAGAGAGAGAGAGAGATATGCACATACTCTTTTCAACTTTTTAAAGCTAGTTCATACTCGACCACTACCACCGTCCAGGTAGTTCTGGGTTACGAGTTCATCTTCATCATCATTAGAGTATGAGTGAAGAGAAGGAAGAAGAAGAAGAAGAAGAAGAAGAAGAAGAAGAAGAAGAAGAAGAAGAATATGAAGAGGATGAAAAGACTGCGAAGAGGAAGAAGAGTCGGCTGAGCTAACATTCTCCTTTCCCCGAGGAGTAGAAGCAATCCTTTACTATTTAAATTCGTGCGGCGCCGCGGGGCCTCAGTAATTATGGCTGAAGCGGATGCGTTGATTAGTTTCGTCAAGGCGGGGCGTCGGGGCGGGGCAGACGAGGCAGTGGCAAGGCACAGGCGTAGTGGCTAAGGCGGGGGAGGGGGAAAACGGGGCAGGGGAGTATAGAAAAAAGGGAAAAGGTTTGTAGGAATCACATGAGAGGGAGTCCAGTCGTTGCTGTATTAGTAAAATGTCAGAGAAAAGAGGATTAGAAAATAGAAAAAATCTCAGGGTTTCAGAGCTTCACTGGCTTTTCCCGCTCCAAGTAGTGTCCACGCTTTCCTTCTTCAAATTCGAATATTATGTAAGTTTTCTAGACGTGCTGTGTGGCTCCCATTTCTTCCCTCCGCCACACCCTTGACTGAATTGTTTAATTACACGCACTTTACTCCTGCCGTCCATCATTACCTCTGTCACAGATTCTCACCCCTTCTGTTCTTTCTTCACTTTTCCTTATCTTCTTTTCTTATCACACACTTCCTCTTCCTTTATTTCTTCATCTTTCCCTGCCTTTCCCTCACCCCAGACTTTCTCTCTTCCCTCGTCCTTGCTGTTTGACTCACGCCCATCCTTCCCTTCACTCTACCATAGACTCCTCTCATCTCTTCCCTTTTCCTTGCTATTCGGCCCTCTCACCCTTCCCTCCTCTCCCTATCCTAAATTAATTGCATTCCACTCCCATTGTCCCCCATGACCCTCTCAAGCGATCCTCTTTCCTGCTACCCATCCTCCTTTTCTTGTATGTCCTGCTCTCCCTCCAGCTCCTCTACTCCTCCCTATTTTCTCTTTTCTTCTTCTTTTCCAGTTTTTCTTGTTCAGTGTTGTTTACTGTCAATATTATTTTTATTCGTCTTTCCTGTAAAGTTTCTCCTGACTTCTGCTATCTATTCTTCCGCTCGCCGTATAATTTTTAATTTCTTTGAAATCGCTTCATCCTTTCTCTTCCGAGCTCGCCCTCCATCGTATTCTCTTCTCCCTTCCTATACCTTTGCTGTTTTTCTTCATCCATTTTTTCTATCGTATTCAGTCTCGATATAATTTTAATTTTTTTTTACAACAAAGGAGACAGGTCAAGGGCACACACAAAAAAGAAAACAATAATAAAAAAAAGCCCGCTACTCGCTGGTCCCCCCCAAAAATCAAAAGAGGTGGCCGAAAGAAAGGTCAATTTCGGGAGGAGAGGTGTCCTGATGCCCTCCTTTTGAAAGAGTTAAAGTCGTAGGCAGGAGGAAATACAAATGAAGGAAGATTGTTCCAGAGTTTACCAGTGTGAGGGATGAAAGAGTGAAGATGCTGGTTAACTCTTGCATAAGGGGTTTGGACAGTATAAGGATGAGCATGAGTAGAAAGTCGTGTGCAGCGGGGCCGCGGGAGGGGGGGAGGCATGCAGTTAGCAAGTTCAGAAGAGCAGTCAGGGTGGAAATATCGATAGAAGATAGAAAGAGAGGCAACATCGCGGCGGAATTTAAGAGGTAGAAGACTATCAGTAGGAGGAGGAGAGCTGATGAGACGAAGAGCCTTAGACTCCACTCTGACCAGAAGAGCTGTGTGAGTGGAGCCTCCCCACACGTGAGATGCATACTCCATACGAGGGCGGACAAGGCCCCTGTATATGGATAGCAACTGCGCGGGGGAGAAGAACTGGCGGAGACGATACAGAACGCCCAACCTCGAGGAAGCTGATTTAGCGAGAAAGGAGATATGAAGTTTCCAGTTGAGATTTTGAGTTAAGGATAGACCGAGGATGTTTAGTGTTGAAGACGGTGACAGCTGAGTGTTGTCGAAGAATAGGGGATAGGTGTTTGGAAGATTGTGTCGAGTTGATAGGTTGAGAAATTGAGTTTTTGAGACATTGAAGGACACAAGGTTCCTTCTGCTCCAATCGGAAATGATAGCAAGGTCTGAGGTTAAGCGTTCTGCAGCCTCCAGTCTGGAGTCGTGTACTTCCTGTTGAGAGGGTCTTCTATTGAAAGAAGTTGAATAATGCAGAGTGGAGTCGTCGGTGTATGAGTGGACAGGACAGTTTGTTATGGAAAGAAGATCATTGATGAATAACAGGAAGAGAGTGGGTGATAGGACAGAGCCCTGTGGAACGCCACTGTTGATAGGTTTAGGGGAAGAACAGTGACCGTAATCCACCGCAGAAATAGAACGTCCGGAAAGGAAACTGGAGATAAAGGAACAGAGAGAGGGATATAATCCGAAAGAGGGCAGTTTAGAAAGCAAAGACTGGTGCCAGACTCTATCGAGGGCTTTCGATATGTCTAGCGCAACAGAGAAAGTTTCACCGAAACGGCTAAGAGAGGATGACCAAGAGTCAGTTAAGAGCGTTATTTTCCCTACAAGCAAACTTTTACCCATTCTCCGAAGAGAAAACTGTACCGTCAGTGTATCCAGCTCACATACGGTTTAGAAACTTGGCGTCTTAATTAAAAGTTGTGGGGAGAAAGCTAAAAAGTGCAAGAGAAGTATACTGGATGTAACAGAGAAATATAAATCATATTGGAATAGGGAACAGACAAGGGTTGATAAAATTCTAAGGACTTTTGTCAATAAGAAATTGACTTAGGCATAGGCAGGTTATATCATGCGAAGTAATTACCTCCGCCAACAAAGTTGGAGGGGGTTATACTTTCGGTCCGGTCGGGATGTTTATTTATTTATTCGTTTGTTTGTTTTTTCGTGAGCAGTCTCCTGTGCATAATTTTGTGTATATCTCAACCAATTTTTCAGGGAAGCTTCGTGTCCATCCAGAATAGAACCCATCAAATATCTTTATGTCAAAGGTCAAAGGTCAAGGTCAAGGTCACACATAACGTCATTTTGGCCCTAGCTTCGGTTCTCGTCATCGTAGCGACTTCAGACTTGTTCATATTTTAGCTCAAGGAAAGATGCACCTTGCATGGCCTTGACCTTGATCTCGAAAAGTTCGCCCAACGTCAATGTTTCCAAAAAAATAGAGTTTCATAAAATTTCGAAACAAATGCCTCCATATGATGCACCTTGCATGGCCTGATGTCAAAAGTCAAAGGTCAAGGTCAAGGTCGCACAAAACGTCAGATTCACATATTTTTGGCCACAAATTCGGTTCTCTTCAACGTAGAGACTTCAGACTTGGTTCATATTTTAGCTCATGGAAAGACGCACCTTGCATGACCTTGACCTTGACCTTTGATCTTGACCTCGAAAAGTTGGCCCAAGGTCAATGTTTAAAAAAAATCATCAGATTTCGAAACAAATGTTTCCATATGATGCACATTGCATGGCCTTGACCTTGACCTTTGACCTTGACCTCGAAAAGTTCGCCCAAGGTTAAAGTTTAAAAAAAAAAAATCATCAAATTTCGAAACAAATTCTTCCATATGATGCACCTTGCATGGCCCTGACCTTGACTTGACTTGACCTCGAAAAGTTCGCCCAAGTTAAAGTTTCCAAAAAAAATAGAAGTTCATCAAATTTCGAAGCAAATGCTTCCATATGATGCATAGGATCACAATTGATACCCATACCAATTTTCAGGATGATCTTTGGCGGAGGCATGCACTCTCCGAGTGCTATGCGTCTACTTATTATTGTTATTATTATTATTATTATTATTATTATTATTATTATTATTATTATTATTAGCCGGAGTGGGATGTAGTACAATAACATCAGCCAGAAATATGGAGGACGTTTGGAAAGGCTTCAGTACTGCAGTTGGTTCATAGTTGCTGCTGCTGCTGATTATTATAACCTTTCAGCATTCTTTCCCTCGCCATCTCATCTTCTGCCTCCTATCTTCGTTCATGAATGCACCTTGTTATCACCGTGTCCGTGGCCACTCATCACCAACACTGCTTTTTCACTCTCCCGCGTACTATTGCCTCGCCTCTACGCTTGTATTCCTTATTTCCAGGCTTCAGCTCACGAGAGAGAGAGAGAGAGAGAGAGAGAGAGAGAGAGAGAGAGAGAGAGAGAGAGAGATACCCTGTATATGATACCCTAAGCCTAATATGTTTTGTTTTGCCAGCACACATCCCGCGCAGGCTGTTTACGTCTCCTCCCTCCCTCTTTCTGCTCTTTTTCTTTCTTTCTTTTCTTCTTTCTTTTCCTCTTTCTTTTTCGATCACCCATTTTCTTTTTTTCTCTTTTTCTCTTACTCCCCGTCTCTTTCTCTTCTTTCTCATTCTTTCTCTTTCTTGGTATATCTTTCTTTCTTTCTTTCTTCCTCTTTCTCTCTCTCTCTCTCTCTCTCTCTCTCTCTCTCTCTCTCTCTCTCTCTCTCTCTCTCTCTCTCTCTCTCTCTCTCTCTCTTTCTCTCTCTCTCTCTCTCTCTCTCTCTCTCTCTCTCTCTCTCTCTCTCTCTCTCTCTCTCTCTCTCTCTCTCTCTCTCTCTCTCTCTCTCTCTCTCTCTCTCTCTCTCTCTCTCTCTTGTGGCTTCATAACTTCTTCAGCGTGCATGAAAAAGGAGCAAGACAAAGTTTGTACATAAAGAGGAACAGTAAAGTGTCGAGACTGCCCCGCAATATGACTTCTCCTGAGGTCAAGGGTGTCGTTGTACAAGAACTTGGAGGCTGAAGAACAGTGTCCAAGTGTCGCGCCTCTTCCTCACCACTGCTTGGCGGCCAAACACACAACGGCAAGGAGCGTGTGTTGTCTAGACTCGGCCCAGCCAGAAGACCATGCATTGATCGGCGACGTGACGCAGGGAAAGAGGAGGAAAAGGGGAGGAAGAAGAGGAGAAAATAAGAGATTCTGGTGCTTCATGGCTGGAAGGAAAGAAGGGAATAGAGAAGTGTAAAAAGAACGAATGGAGATAGGGAGTGAGAAAAGAGAGAGGAGACGCGATTCGTAGTTGAAAATAAAGGAGTAAAAGGTAAAAGGAAAGGAAAATAAGGAGAAAAAAATATGGATGACAAGAGTTTTAGAGTGAGATTTTATAGCGCCATAGTGTTGAAGAGAGAAGGAAAGGATTTAGGAAGAGGGAGCTGATAGTGTGTGAGGTGATGGGAAGGGAAGAAGAGTCTGGCAGTAATGGATCGGATGGCAAGTAGAGGAAGGATGTCAGGAGTCATGCATTAAAGACGATTGTAGAGGGGGGGGGGGGGTTGTGGAAAGGATTTGGAAGAAGTGATGGGGGAAAGAATGGACTGGACATAAAAGGTACCGTTGCGGGGAGGTCAGATCAGAAGGTAATGATTGAAAGGGATGGCTGAGCGAGGAGGAAATGTGGAATTTGTGTAATAGTCTTTATAAGGGAAGGGTTTAAGATGGGAAAGGCAGGAAAGAGTTCTGTGAAAGTAAAGACGAAAGGGAAAGTTTTTAGGTGAGGAAAAGGGGCAAGCTGAGAAAGAAAGGTGGGGATTGTCGTCTTCTTCCTCTTGCTCCTCCTCCTCCTCCTCCTCCTTTTCCTGCCAGCACCAATATTCCATCAGCGTTGAGAAAACTCCCGTGGATATTCAAAGACTCCCTAGTGTTATGCCTCCATAGGGTAATGGTTAGCACGTCTACTATCCATATCAGACGCTATGACATGCCGTTTTTCGCAAATATCTTTCAAACAAAGACTCGGATCAGCATGAGACTTTGGCACAGATTGTTTCACACACTCCACTAATTTTTGACGCTATTGTGCAATGCCAGATGCGGTTAATTATGGCGTTTACTCCTGACTGTGATGGCAAAACCTGCGTGAGCCACTTACACATTCGAACAAGTGAGGCGTGACATATTTGTGACGTGTATCCACCACCTACCTCCACCCCTGGCCTCCCCTACTTCCATCCCTCCCTTTCCCTCCCTCCTACCCTCTCTCTCCCACAAACACTTGTGCTGTACACGAGATATGAATCCATGCACACGTATGACTTGAATTAATGGCAGATAAATATAAATTATATCCCGTCTGCATCAGCATCAACAGTGATGACGAGGATGACCTGCTTGTCGATGGTGATGAATGTTGAAGTAACATAGCCTGTGTGGTCAGTTATTTACATTATTAATCCACCCATCATATACTCGCTATCTATTTTTGTTTGCTATGACTTTTTAACATATCTACATGAACACATCATATGGCAGTCTTTTCCTAACATCAGAATAAATTATTCATATATTTCTCCAGTTTCGTTTCACGTTTTTATTCTGCAATGAACTCCCGCTTCAATTCCACCGTTATTCCTTTCCGTCTCTTACGCGATTTTCTATAAATGATCAAGCGTCAGCTACGTACTTCATCCCATCATACGCTCAACGTAACCTGTGGGAAGGAGGGTCATATACTCGTACAACTTTCAATGGTTGTATAATTGTCAAACAAACCTCACACAGCACTTAAGCAACATTCAGTTACGCTGGAACAGGAATCAAGGTCGTGTGCATAAAACACCCTACCATACTTAGCATATACTTTCGAGTTATCCGTCATTGTAGACAAGAGAGGAGAGAGAGAGAGAGAGAGAGGGGGGGGGGGAGAGGGGAGGTATGGGGGTGAAAGAGGGCTGGGGGAGAGAGTGCGGGGGAGAAGGAGGAGGAAGGGAATGGGAGGGATGGGAGTAGGGGGAGCCAGGGGTGGAGGTAGGTGGTGGATACGTCACAAATACGTCACGCCTCACTTGTTCGAATGTGTAAGTGGCTCACGCAGGTTTTGCCATCACAGTCAAGAGTAAACGCCATAATTAACCGCATCTGGCAATGCACAATAGCGTCAAAAATTAGCGGAGTGTGTGAAACAATCTGTGCCAAAGACCCATGCTGATCCGAGTCTTCGTTTGAAAGATATCTGCGAAAAACGGTATGTCATAGGGTCTGATATGGATAGTAGCTATGAATATGCGACCCCGGGTTCGAATCCCGGCCAAGGCAGTTTGCAGCAGTTGTTCATCCTCCCTTTCGGGCAGGTCGATGGAGAAACCTGGGTAAGGTAAACTGTTGTAACCTGGATGTTGTACTTGTCCCGTGTCCGAGGTAATGGATCTTTCCTACCCATCGTTGGCTCCAGAGGCAATGAGACGGAAACGAGCACCGAGGCCACGCGCAGCTTAGCGTAATTGTGCCTTCTTTATTATCAGGGAGCCCTTTTTCTCTCTCTCTCTCTCTCTCTCTCTCTCTCTCTCTCTCTCCCACGCCGCTGCACCGCCATGGCCGCGGCCACTCACTCAAGCGGCAGAACAGGGGAGGAAACGATATATATATATATATATATATATATATATATATATATATATATATATATATATATATATATATATATATATATACTTTTTTTTTTTTTTCAAGCGGCAGTGCGTGTTTTTTGCAGGAACGTTGCTATCGTGTTTTTTTAAAATTTACTTGTTTCAAATTTTGTTACCAAGTATTTTATTGGAAGGAATACGCAGTAGTTACATAGTAATTATTATTATTATTATCATTATCATTCTTCATCTTGTTTTTCTTGTTCTTGATCTTGTTCTTATCATCATCATCATCATCATCATTGAGTGTTATCATCAATGACAGGTAGCAATTGGTTTAAACTTGATAAATTCAGATTCAACAGGGACATAGACAAAAATTGGTTTACTAACAGTGGTAGATGAGTGGAACAGGCTGAGCAGTCCTGTGGTGAGTGCCAATACAATTGTCACATTAAAAAATAGATTAGATAAATTCATGGACAGTGATATTAGGTGGGGTTAGATTCACGGGAGCTTAGGTTCAAAGGAGCTGCCTTGTACAGGCCTACCGGCCTCTTGCAGACTCCTAAGTTCTTATGTTCTTATGAAACGTTTTTCCATCTGTTCATCTGATTATTGATATAGCTTGGCAACGTTCGTATGTGAGTCATTACACACTATATAATTTTCCATGGGCAGGAGGGCAGCAACTCGAGGTGTGCCTGGGGCGATCGAAACTACTGTCATCAAACTTTGAAGCAACAGCGCTCTCAGGTAACAGCGTCGTATCGTTCTCTCGTAATAGGCTCATATCTTCATAAGATAGGCTCGCAGAGCAGCCAGCTAGCATCCGACTGTAAAAAGAGCGACCAGCAGGTCTGCTGAGTGTGGCTGATAACTGTGTTGTAGAACCATCGCTCTCAAATGAACCGCCGTGTGATGTCACGCAGTGGCTCGACCGACACTTGCTTCTAGATGAGCCGCTCTCTCTCTCTCTCTCTCTCTCTCTCTCTCTCTCTCTCTCTCTGTTCATGGTCGGCTGGTAATGACGGTGCATCGAATGAATGAGAGGGAAAAGTAATAAATGAACAAAACTCTTGAGACTATATCAGATGCCTCTTTACTGCAACATGACTCGAATTCCTGAATGAGACAGGTCTCATTTGTGGCTCCCAGGAGTTGCCAGTTGAGAATGACTTATAAGATTAAATTTAGTTCCACTGATTGTCGTGATTACATATCTGGTTTCGTTCATGAGTTGTCCTGAAAGCCTTGTGTACATTGGAAGAGACAAAATACACAGGACTGAAACCGTTAAACACACGGCTTATCGGTTAATACAGTACGAAGAAAATTGAATACGGGTAACTCTGTGGGCAATGATGTAGCTTCTTCCTGTGTTTCTTTCTCCGTCGCGGTAACTGGCGCGTGCGAGTCCTTTCTGTTGTGAGCGTGAATTTAACGTTGTCCTCCTTTCTCTGTGAGTGCTGTAGCTGCAAGGCGTCCGCGTGAGGGGCGATGGGTGAGCCAGGCCAGGGCGGAGGCGTCAAATCGTGGTGAGTGTTTGATTGCTGTCGGAAAAGTGTTAGTGGCCGCCAAGGTGATTGGCGGCAGAGTGGCCGCCTCGGCTTGTGTCATGTCGAGGTGGCTGCGGTGGTGGCCATTGCTATATATTTTTCCCTCTCCTATTCCTTGGTTTTCGTTACCTCTCAACCAGTAATTTGTTTTAGCAGTGATCCAAGTGAAAACTGAATATTTGATTGCAATAATTGTGTGTGTGTGTGTGTGTGTGTGTGTGTGTGTGTAGGGCGGAGGAATGAAAGCGAAGGAGGTAGTCGGGACGAATAAAAACGTGATCTCATTTGGCAGTTGAACGTTCTCTTCCACGTTGAATTTTACCCGTGGGACTGACAACACACACACACACACACACACACACACCACTCCGTGGCGCAACTGGTAGAGCGCTGCGCTGCCAGGCTTCACGGTCTGACAGGGCGACGGTTCGAGCCCGCTCAGGGCGGATTCTTTCTGTTGACTGGGAGTGATTACTGTCCCCCCTTGAGCAAGGGGGATGAGGTGTGTGGTGTGTGAGGTCCTGGCAGTACCCACAGATCGACGATAAAGAGCACTTGCTCATGTCGGGAGGGTACCTGCTGGCGATTACGAGTACAACACGTGATCAGACCGTGGTGAATTACACACAAACAGACACACACGACTTTTAGAGAAATGAGTTTGTTTCCATGTGAATTACAGTGAATGGTAACGAGAAACATATCGTTTAGGAGGGCATTGGTAGCTTTGTCTGGTAGTAATTAGTCGGATGGTTATTGTGACCGAGCTGGACAGTCTGGCGGGATGGGACATTGTGGACACTGCCTCGGCCCATCAGCGAGGCGCGGCTTCATGACATCCCTTTGAGCAGCCCCAGAGGACCACCTGTTGCTGTGCTGTGTGGCGGGGCGGATCACACAGCGGGTCACGGACTCGAGGCTTTTACCCCTTCCTCTCCTCGCCTCTGCTCTCCTCTCCTCTCCTCTCCTCTCCTCTCTTCTCTCTTGCCTTTCCTCTCTATGTTCTCCTTCTGGGCTTTCTCCCTCTATGCTCCCCCTCTCTCTTAATGTTCCCCCTTTCCCTTTATGCTCCCCCTTTCCCTTTATGCTCCCCCTCTCCCTGTATGCTTCCCCTCACTTTATGCTCCTGAAACGCCAGAATTTTCTCTTTACTACACTCCCACACGACCATGTTACCCATATTTAAATGTTAATTTTAAGGCGCGAACTGTTATCTCTCCTCCTGGGTAATCCGTCCCCTTCCCCATAGCTTTTTTTTTCCTCAGTGCCACCCCGTTCCCTCCCCGCACCGCCCCATTGCTCCTCTCGCCCTGCCACCCTGTTCCCTTCTTTTCCCTCCCTCTCCCTCCCCGTCGCACTGCTCTTGTCTGTGGCACTCCATTCCCCCTTTTCCATCCCTAAGCCTTGACGAGTTGACAGCCGAGTTTCTCCTTCCTTTTGATGAATGTTCCCCCTTCCTCCCTCCACGGTAGATCACGTGACCCACTTCCCCCTCTCTGATATGTTCCTCCTCCCTGTTATAATATGACTTCCCCTCTTCCTTGGACGGGTGATGTTACCCCCTCCCCATTTCCCTCCCTATTGCCTCATTCTCCTTCACGAACGCCTGATGACCATTCATATTCCCTCCTCGAAAAGCTTGTTCCTCCTCCCTTCCATTGAACGGCTGTTACACCAATCACCTCCTCCACCAAAATAGGACACACTATTAGGACAAGGGAGGATGCTAGAGCACTGCAGGAGGATCTCAACAAACTTTCAGCTTGGTCAGAGAAATGGCAGATGAATTTTAACATCACCGGTGAAGTGTAGCATACTAAGTGTAGGAACACGCAACCCATTACACGGGTATAGTTTAGACTCCACAGCGATAGGTAGAGCAGTGTGTGAAAGGGATTTGGGAGTGTTAGTGAACTCTGACCTAAAACTAAAGAAGCAATGTATTAGTGCGAGGAATAGGGATAACAGGGACTTACTATCCATATCAGACCCTATGACATATCGTTTTTCGCAAATATCTTTCAAACGAAGACTCGGATCAGCATGGGACTTTGGCACAGATTGTTTCACACACTCCGCTAATTTTTGACGCTATTGTGCATTCCCAGATGCGGTTAATTATGGCATTTACTCTTGTCTGTGATGGCAAAACCTGCGTGAGCCACTTACACATTCGAACAAGTGAGGCGTGACGTATTTGTGACGTATCCACCACCTATCTCCACCCCTGGCTCCCCCTACTCCTATCCCTCCCTTTCCCTCCCTCCTGCCCTCCTCCTTCTCCCCTGCGCTCTCTCCCCCCGCCCTCTTTTTCCCCCATAACCCCCCCCTCTCTCTCTCTCTCTCTCTCTCTCTCTCTCTCTCTCTCTCTCTCTCTCTCTCTCGGTGTACATGCGATGTTAAGCTATGCACACATGACTTGTCTACAATGGCGGATAACTCGAAAGTATGTGCTAAGTATGGTATGGTGTTTTATGCACACGACCCTGATTCCTGTTCCAGCGTAACTTGATATTGCTTAAGTGGTGTATGAGATTTATTTGGCAATTATACAACCATTGAAAGTTGTACGAGTATATGACCCTCCTTCCCAGAGGTTACGTTGAGTGTACGATGGGATGAAGTACGTAGCTGACGCTTGATCACTTATGGGAAGTCGCGTAAGAGACGAAAAGGAATGAGTGGAAGTGAAGCGGGAATTCATTGCAGAGTAAAAACGTGAAAAGAAATTGGAGAAATATATGACTTTATTCTGATATTAGGAAAAGACTACCATACGATATTGGTTCATGTAGATATGTTAAAAAGTCATAGCACACAAAAATAGACCGCGAGTATATGATGGGTGGATTAATAAAGTAAACAACTAACCATATGTTACTTTAATATTGATCACTATAGACAAACAGGTCATCTTCGTCATCACTGTTGATGCTGATGCAGACGGCATATGATTTCTATTTATCTGCCATTCATTAAAGTCATACGAGTGCATGTATTCATATCTCGTGTACAGCGCAAGTGTGTGTGTGTGAGAGAGAGAGAGAGAGAGAGAGAGAGAGAGAGAGAGAGAGAGAGAGAGAGAGAGAGAGAAGGGGAGGGGGGAGGTATGGGAAGAAAGAGGGCTGGGGGAGAGAGTGCGGGGGAGAGGGAGGAGGGTAGGAGGGAGGGATAGGAGTTGGGGGAGCCAAGGGTGGAGGTAGGTGGTGGATACACGTCACGAATACGTCACGCCTCACCTGTTCGAATGTGTAGGAGCTGCCTCGTACAGGTCTACCGGCCTCTTGTAGACTCCTGCGTTCTTATGTTCTTATGTTCTTATGTAAGTGGCTCACTCAGGTTTGCCATCACAGTCAAGAGTAAACGCCATAACCAACTGCATCTGTCATTGCATAATAACGTAAAAAAATAGCGGAGTGTGTGAAACAATCTGTACCAAAGCCCCATACTGATCCGAATCTTTGTAGTAGGTAGGCTTTATTAACAGGACGGGAACCAACAAAAGTGCAGAGGTCATCCTCAGACTCTATGTAGCGTTAGTTAGGCCACACAGATTACGCTGTCCAGTTTTGGTGCCCACACTACAGAATGGACATCAACTTGCTAGAATCAGTTCAGAGGAGGATGACCAAGATGATTCAGGGGCTGAGGAACCTCCCATATCAAGATAGGGTGAAACATCTCAACTTATATTCTCTAGAAAGACGAAGAGTGCGGGGAGATGTGATAGAAGTATTCAACTGGGTCAAGGGTTACAATAAAGGCGATATAAGTAAAATACTGAGAATTAGCCAGCAGGATAGAACACGCAGTAATGGATTTAAATTAGAAAAGTATAGCTTTAGGAGGGAAATTTGCAAGCATTGGTTTAGTAATAGGGTGGTGGGGGAATGGAATAGACTCAGCAGTCACATAGTGAGTGCAGGGACGATAGCTTGTTTTAAGAGTAGACTGGATAGCTACATGGACGAAGATGACAGGTGGTAGTGTGGAGGAATCTGGAGCTGCCTTGTGTAGGCCATTAGGCCTCTTGCAGTCTCCCTATGTTCTTATGTTCTTATGTGACGTTGCTGTGACGTCTACACCCACCCACCACCTCCACTCCTGTCTTCCCATTCCACCTCTCCCTCCCTCCACCCTTTCTTCCTCTCTCACATGCATTATACATAATTACTATAAAATTCAGCCATGCATATGTTACTTTTCTGTAGTGACAGATTATTCGAAAGTATATGCTGAATATGGTAGGATGGTTTGTGCTAACGACCGTGATCGCTGTTTGACCGTTTCTTAAGTGCAATTATTATGATCTTTGTGGAATTATGTATCTACGGAAACTTTGTGACCCCCTTTTCCACAGGTTACGTTGAAAATCTGGTGGGATGGGGCAGCTGAGGTATGGGCATTTACAGGAGGGTGGGTAGGGATCGGAGAGGAGTAAGGGGGGGACACCTTAAATCGGCCAACCACGTTGGAACAGCGATGATCACGGTCGTTAGCATAATAGTGCATTCACAACCCGTAAATCACAATCTAACTTGTACTTCCTTCAATGTAACTTTCCCTTTATGTCCACTCGTGCCTTTGAACACAACTTACCCATTCGCTATTTACCCATGTTTCTTATATCTGTCGGCTCACCCACCTATTCACGCGTGCCGCTTACTTTAGTACCATTTTGCTCACCTATAAATCCACCCACCTCTTAATACATAGGCCGAGCGCAGCTATAGCATATGCCCCGAGCTTTACCCTTACTTTTTATAGTCAGATATAAATCGATAAAGACTTTAGAATAGACAAATTCACAGTTCTTTACCACAGTGAGCAGCAAAATATCGTACCGTACCACAAAAGTGTGCATACGTTAAGGAGGGAATTGTTGACCGCTTAATTACTATTGGTATAAAGTAAGGAAGTGGAAGGGAAGCAGGGTATGGTGATGAAAACGAATCTGGAGGCAGAGGGGAAAAGTGAGTGAGGGAGGAAAGGTGCTACAGTTGCAGAAGTAGGAGGAGAAAGCGAGACAAGGACACTACAGTGGGAGGGAGAGAGATCGTGAGTAGAGGTGGAGGTGCTATGTAGATATATTAAGGGAACCAGAAATACAGATTCTGGAGGAGAAAAGTTATGTTAAATAGGAAGGGAGGCAGAAGGAGCAGGAGGAGGAAGAGGGGCCACCAAATCACCGACACCACCAATACGTGCGAGTCTCCCGTCCAGGCGCCGCCAAGCAACCTTGTCATATTGCCTTACTCAGCCTCTTATATTTACCGACTTCCGACCCCGAAACTGTTTCGTGGACCCCAGTTAGGATATTCACTTATAAATATTGTTAAAATAGTTAATTCCTGGTGTTTCTTGGCAATAGTCAGGCGTCAGAAATCGGTAGATACTATGCTCTGAGTACGATAATCTGGCAACGGTGCCGCCCAGGGTCTAGAGTCTAGACTATAGAGAAAGACATCTTTCTCTGGACCCTGGGCGCCGCCACCGCCACCCATGCCACGCCGATCTGCCGTGACTCAGTGTGGATTTACGAGAAATTTTTTTTTATGCACGACTCGGTTTCATTCTAACCAAAATACATTCCTCCAATATATCGCCTTTTCATTCTCAACTCTTTCAACCCTTCCCCTTTCTCTTCCCTTACCTCTTCTTTATTTCCTTCCCCTTTCTTCTTTCCTTTTCACACACTTTTCCCGTTTCCATGCTCCTCCCCCTTAAGTTCTTAAGTTCCTTTTCCCTTCCTTTTTCAGCCTTTTTTCTTTTCGTTCTCCTCTCCTTCCTCTTTCTCTTCCTTTTCCCATTGCTCTCTACTTTCCCTACACTTCCCTCATCGTCCTCTTTTACTGCCCCCTTCCCTTCCCCCTTCCCTTCCCCCTTCCCTTCCCCCTTCCCTTTCCCCTTCCCCTTCACCGGAGGAATTATAGCAGGACATCCTTCGACAAAATTCAATAGGAAGCCCGGACTGGGGAGGGAGGCGTCAATATATGAACATAAAAACATAGGAACATATATAAGGAGTCTGCAAGAGGCCGGTTGGCCTATACAAGGCAGCTCCTGTAATCCTAACCCCACCTTACCTTACTTTCCATGAATTTATCCAACCTTTTCTTGAATGTATCTATGGTATTGGCACCCACAACATGACTGCCAAGTCTGTTCCATTCATCCAACACTCTATTGGTAAACCAATGCACATGAATATATAAGGGGCCGCCGCTCCCTCAAAGCTTGGCTGGGAATTACGATTCAAATTCAAGTGGAGGGTGGGAGAGGCACAGGGATTGTAGAGGGTAGGGATGAGGCATAGTGGTGATATGCATGCTGGCGGGCGGGTTTCTGGGCCGCAAGCATGCAGGTGGCACGAGAGGCAGAATGTAGGGGGTGGGGGTAAGGCAGAGTGGTGATATTCATGCTGGCGGGTTTCTGGGCCGTAGGCGGTTGGCACTGTAGGTAGCCGGTAGGGGGTGGGGGTGAGGCAGAGTGGTGATATATTCATGCTGCTGGGAACTTGGTGATGACGCTGGAGACAGGGGGGATAGAAGTAGGTAGGTAAAGTGCTATGTCGGAGATGCGCAGGGAAAGAGATAAGGTTGTGTAGATGGTTAGGGAGAAAGGGATTTAGGCAAAAGGAGATGAGTAGGAGGGGAGGGAGGGCGGGAAAGATCAGTGGGAGGGTAGATAGGGGAGGGAGGGCGCCGAAGGGTAGCGGGTGGATGCATGGCAAAAGGAACAAGGGCCACCGTGCATATTTCTAACTGGACAGACACCGCTTTAGGCAATGAGTCTGTGATGGGCAATAACATATTAGCCCGGGACACTGGGCTACTGTGAAATTCGGGTTACCACTGTTTACCGCGAGCGCCACGAAAATTAAATCATCGTTGAGTTCACAACCGTAAGAAGAGTGACTCAAGCGACTGAATACCTTTATGTTGGACACCACCACAAAGGGGTTTTATACAGGTCCTCAAGTACCTGAACAAGTTTGATGAGTTTTTTGAGCCCCAAACTCGTAAAACCTAAAATTACCGCTCAACCGATTCAAGTGAGGCGATGTAGTAAAAGGCATCGGCAGTCCTTGTCTGAACAGTTATGCGACATTAAAACCGTCTCCCCGCAGAAAAAGCGAGTGCAAAAGTGATCAACAACTGAAACACGCATCAATTATATATTATCATTCTCTCTCTCTCTCTCTCGAACACAAATTTGTATTCTCTCTGCATGCGAGGTCGCCTTCCTCCCCCCATTCCCTTTTAAGTCGACGTAATGTTATTAGAAGCGTTGAAGTTTCCTTCCTTCTCTTTCCCCCTCACTTCTCTTTTCCCACCATCATCCCCTTCCACTGCAACGTTTTTTCTAAAGCCTCTGTTACCCTCTTCGCCCCACAACTGTGCTGCAATCTCCTTCCCCATGCCTCCTCCCTCCCTTTTCCTTCTTTTCCCCTGCCCCGTTTAACATTCCCTTTCCTCACTCCCGTCACTTACGAATTCCATACCACGTCGCTTTTTTGTTTGTGACACACACACACACACACACACACACACACACACACACACACACACACACACACCGCTCCGCAGCTCAATCGGTTAGAGCGCTGCGCTGCCGGGCTTCACGGCCTGACAGGCGGCGGTTCGAGCCCCGCTCAGGCCGAATCTTTTCGTTAACAAGGAGTGGTGACTGTTTCCCCTTGAGCAAGGGGGGATGGGGTGTGTGGTGTGAGGTCCTGGCAGTAACATTGCCGTCTCGATATTGAAAAGGTCTGACAGCTTGCTGGATTCTTTGGCAATAAGTCATCCAAGTAAGGCCGAGTGTGTCCCGCGCTCCCCAACTAAAATGTTATTTTTTTGTGTTTTAATGCAGATTTTTGTGTTAAATATATTTTTTTCCTGTGATAAATAAAGGTTTCCCAACATTAATATCTTATAAACATCATCAAATTAGACATAAAAAAGAGGAAATAAATAAGATAGAGTATAAGGAGAGGGATAAATATTCACATACAAAATCATATAAATACATTGACAGTCGTAAGAGAGTAGACTCCTATTATTTTGATTTGCCACCGTTTCTAAATATCTCTGACATTCAAAACGCTCTCGTTACAATTACTATATTCAACAAGCCGATCCTCCACCCCAATACTAGGCAACCAGTCACCTGCTATCTGGCAACGTCTTCTTCTTTTTCTTCTTTTGACATGTAACGGTTTGTATCGCTTCTTAAGTCCTCCTCCTCTCGTTCCTCTTTTCTTCTTATTCACACACGTTCCTTTTCAGTATTATGTAACTTTCTTAACTGCAATAAAGTAACTTATTTTCACTTATTCACGCATTTGTTGACGCATTTGTTCATTCTTCTTCTTCTTTTGACCTTTAAAGCTTTGTAGCACTTCTTAAATCCTCCTTCTCAACACTTCTATACTTCACACCATGCACTAGTTACTTCACAGTACACACTTATACATATCTGCCTGAACCTATGTGTTTTTCTGTTCTTTTCTTCCAATGACTTTGCTTTTCTATGCACTTTTTTAATAGTTTCCACTATTACGGGGTTGTAGCAGTTGTAGTTGCCAGATACCAGGTGACTGAGTTGTCTAGTATAAGGATGGAGGATCGGCTTGTTGAATAATAGTAAATATAACGACAGTGTTATGAATGTCAAAAAGAGATGTTTAGACAAACGGTGACAAATCAATCTAATAGGAGTACCCAACCACGACTGTCAATGTATTTATATGATTTTTTATATGAATATTTATCGCTCTCCTTATACTATATCTGATTTATTTCCTCTTTTTAATGTCTAATTTGATGTTTATAAGATATTAATGTTGGAAAACCATTATTTATCACAGAAAAAAATATACTTAACACTAAAATCTGCATTAAAACACAAAAAATAACAATTTAGTTGGGGAGCGCGGGACACACTCGGCCTTACTTGGATGACTCATAATTTGAGCTGTCAGGCCTTCTCATCGAGACGGCAATGGCAGTACCCATAGATCGACTATAATGAGCATGATCTTGCTCTTGTCGGGAGGGTACTTGCTGGCGACTGCGAGTCCAGCTCGTGATCAGGCCGAATTGAATCACACACACACACACACACACACACACACACACACACACACACACACACACACCTCTCTCTCTCTCTCTCTCTCTCTCTCTCTCTCTCTCTCTCTCAAATTGCTTCAGTAATGCATTGAGACAGCAAATTAAGGGAACCGAATGCATTCATTGACCGAAACTTATTACTCAAGCACGCAGATGTAATATTACCATGATTTAAGAGTTAAGTCGGATCACTTCAAATTAGTACGATTTCAAAGAGGTTTGGTCTCCCCTAAATGCGAAGGACATTGCCAAGTTAAATGTTCAAGGATAGGTAAAATTTTTTTTTCCTTGCGCAGTTAATCTTAGGAGGAAAGGCTGTGATGTCCTAACGGATTCTAAGCGAGTGTTTCAAAATGTTTAGCCCATAAAGTGACGGAGGCAAGGAATGACGCGTGCCAAACTTCTGGTGCCGGGTAATTTTAGATTTTTTTGGGAGAGCTTAATCACTATATTATGACATAAAATCAATAAATATATGCCTTTTGGGTTCTGAAGTTGACATTTTCCATGACAAAATGGTTTGTTCAGTTACTGTATCGGGAGTGAAAGTCGGTGGGCTTTTTTGTTAGATATGGTGCAAGTTAAGGTATATAGCTTTATGACGCATGTACCCTCGTGTGAGGCATATTATGAAATTTTGAGTATATTTACGCACGTGCTCAAGGGAAACCATGCAAATAACTTGTATAGAAGGTGACGTAGTGGTATAGATTACATTGAAAACGTGACACATTTATTGTATTGTAGCACTAATAATTTTTACAAAAATATCTTAGTCTGTAATGTTATTACACTTGTGACATATTTTTTGTGCGCACTTATGTGTATGAACTATAACACTATTGAGAACACTCATATTTTAATAACGCGCGACATCGTTCCCAAACGACGGTCAAAAGTCGACTGACTTGGTTTCCCGGGAGGTGGCTTGGGTCAAAGGAGGGGAACGGGGGTGGGGGGGGGTGCTTGGCAGAGCAAATGCAGGTCTACAAGCCAAGCAAGTTTGGGCGCACTGGCTACTCTGCTTTTTGCGCTGCGATTTTTAAAACTGTGGTCCGTACGGACGGGGCACTGAGGGGACGGATCAGGTTGTCCGTGTATATACGGACGGACATAGAAGGGGTAAAGGAATTTATGAATGTGGATAAATTCAAACTGTTTGTAGTTGCTGATATGTTGCAAATGAAATTTAACAGCGCAAAACTTAAGAACAACTCCCCCAAAATGAGACTGCACGAAATTCTTTTTCACCAACGTTGTTTTACGCGAATGAAATATGCTCCCATCTTCAGTGCTTCAGTGCAACATTTATAAACAAACGACCGCTATTTTCTCCACCTCCGTATTCGCTATGGCAGAAGATGCAACGTATTCGTAACTTTGGTGTAGTTTCGTTTATGTAAAGACAGACAATAGGTTGGACCATAGGATCTGTGTGATGTAAAAATCTATGAAAATCTCTGTCGTGAGACTGAATCGAGGCCTGTTACTTCCTTTGGCCGTGAACGCCAACTCCGGCTATATTGGCAGGTGATGCGCTTCCCGTACGTTGATCCTGCTCATAGGATTGTTTCCGCACGAGACAGCCCTGAGTGGAGGGGACCAGGAGGACGCCCACGTAACTCACGACTTGGACAAATTAATCGAACTTGCTGGGAGGGGCTTGGAATGGAAAGTTTAGATGCGTGGAAACTTGTGCGGAGGGACCGCTAAGACGGCGAGTGAGTAAAGCGACGCGCCCCCGGGCGTATGCTCCCCGTTAGAGATTTAATATCATCTCTTCATTTGTCCAATACACGGAGGAAGTCGCCCACCAGTGAAAATGACTATTCTAATAGCTTTCAAGCCTCTTTCTTATGGAACACAAGATGGTTTCAGGTTCCAGTACACACACAACACTTCCCTCCCTTTTGACAACAAAAACATTCCTGACATCCTCCATTACGCCCTCTTCCTGCACTTATTCCTTCCTATTCTTTCAATTCCACATAAGCATTCCTGAGCTGCACGAACTCCGCAGGTCACAAAGCATCGCTGGCGGGTGGGCCAAACCCTTCCGTTCTGGCACACAAGCAACACTGAGCTCTGGTGTCTCCTCCTCAACTCTTTCACTCTTGGTAACGACAGATTTTGGGATAAAAACTTTGCCTTTTAGTAGCTCGTCAGCTTTCTTAATGTACAATTTGCTCCTAATCTCTGCAAGTAGAATCGCTGTCAGAAAACCCTTCGGACTGAAGGATCAGCAAGTCCAGTGTTGCCCTCTTGGGGATTTTCATTTACATTTACTTTCAAAGGTTTTGCATTTACTTTCCCATTTCCACCATAAAAAAAACCCATTAACTACGTGTGTGTGTGTGTGTGTGTGTGTGTGTGTGTGTGTGTGTGTGTGTGTGTGCTCGCGCGTGTGCGCGTTTGTTTGTTTGTTTCTTTGTGTACGAAATGCAAATGTGTCATTGTTGGCTTTCTAAATATTTGTCCAGGTAATGTTTGTTTGCAAGACGAGGACTGAAGGGAGAGCAGGGAGAAGGAGGAGGAGGAGGAGGAGGAGGAGGAGGAGGAGGAGGAGGAATACAGAGGAAGAACAGACACCAGAAAACCTGGCAGTCTATGGCGAAGGTGTCTGTCTACTACCGCTACTACTACA
Organism: Eriocheir sinensis; assembly: GCF_024679095.1. Lineage (NCBI taxonomy): Eukaryota > Metazoa > Arthropoda > Malacostraca > Decapoda > Varunidae > Eriocheir > Eriocheir sinensis. Next base: position 10,000,850 of record NC_066512.1, on the reverse strand, counting down.
AAAAAAAAGTAGTAATCTGCGTGTGGTAGGACAGGATAGAATAAATTAGAGTCCCTTGATAGAGAGAGTCCCGACAACCTAAGATTTGGACGCTATTATTGGCCCTGTTTTCGCCGCGCTTTTCAAATGCTAGCACACGCTCTCTTTTGTATTTCTGTTTTACAGCCATACGGGTCGTCCATTGAAACTGAGCACACTTGTGTCAGACCTGTACATCTTCCTCTAACAACCAGCAGGGATCCAGCAGCCAACGAGCTCTGGGATAATAAGAAAAGACAGTTGTGTCTACATCAACAGGTATCGCCAACCCACCATTACGCCCTTATACTTTACTATCATTTGATCACCAGCCGTTGTAATGTGCCGTAAGAAGGTGACAGGGGATTATTATTAGTCTTACGATCAGCCACTGTCTCAGAGGGTACTGAGAGAGTCAAGAGAGACTTCAAACAAGTCTGGGTGCTTCTCTTTGAGTGTTGCTGCTATATGATGGATGGATTTAAAAATATTTGTCGCTGTAAAACATTATCGGCAGCAGTTGGGGAAGTCTTTCTACTACCTATATATCCCTTCATCGCCTGACCCTTGTCATGGGCCACGTGGCTGACACACTACCCAAGCTCCAACAATGCAAAGGCACTTTGCTTCCTTTCCGTTACCTGCTTGCAGTAAACTTTAGCATATGGAGAGAAAATTAGTGTAAACTGATTATCTGGGGGTGGAGGGGCCCTGATTCCATTACTCGCCGTGCTGCTCTCTTTATTGTGTTAACACACACACACACACACACACACACACACACACACGCACACACACACACACTAGGATGTAGTTGCTGCAGTAATGTTCTGTGCGATTCCAAGGTATTGTGAAGATAAGTCATCAATGATTGTAGTTCAATAACATTTAATTTAACTTAAACATTTAATGTTGATTAAAAAATAATATAGTAAAATACTAAGGCCATGTAAACGTGTTTCATTTTGCTTGAAGGTCAAAATAGCTAGGTTTAGAGAATATTGTAGGAAAATGTCTTCAACACTGTGCAACCTTCTATATTAGGCTATTAAATAAAGATGGACTTATCCCAACCCAGAGGAGTTTCTAGCTGAAGACCCTTCACATGAACAAATAGTAACCTAACCTATCACCGCTGAAATAGTAATATATCCCCGCATTTTAAAATCTCAGAAACGAGTAATAGTAATAATAATGGAAACGGTTACCCGAGTGATGATTAGCATATACAATCTAAAAAAATAATGTATTAACTTTTAGAGTGAGTTAGGTGTGATTCTAGAATTTTACCAAGAAGGGTATGGCTCACCAAAAGCTAGCTTCTGTTCATCTAAACGTTTGTAATACGTCCATTTTATTAGACTGTGGCCTTGATGAGACTGAAATATCCATTGTGAGTCTGTTATAACAGCTAGAGCCCTGTGGGAGAGATCACATCCAATAATTTTGGCTGTAAGGGCCACAGCTTTCCTCATCAGCTTCGATGTCTGGACCTGAGGTGAACGATTGTTTCAGTCCTTGTAGCTGTGCCTCTCTCACAATGATTTCCATAGACAGTACAGAGGGAGGACGGCTATGACAGCAAGACACACACAGTGGCAGTGTGTGTGTCTTGCTGTCATAACCGATGGTTTCCTTCCAAGACGACTGACCTTTTAGCACACCTCTGTCTTCTCAGCTGCCTTGCAATTATTTTATAAACTTTTTATCCCCTCTGTGCCATGTTGCTACAGCCGAAGGCCAGATAGCAAGGCATTGCTACATTAAAAAGAAGCCGAATACGCTTCCAAAATAGGTAAAATTATGTTTTTAATACCACAGTTCAAAGTCGGCGCGGTGCTCGAAGGGCCAATAACGGCGCCCAGCAGCCTTATACACAGGGCTGCCGATGTCGGGACTCTCTATCAAGGGACTCTAGAATAAATGAAGGCTCCTCCCCACCCACCTCTCCCGCCGGCAACGCGCCGGCAGGAAATAGTTAGAAGTGAACACCATGTGCATTTAAGGAAGAAAGGGACATGAAAATTTTACAGTAAAGAGATAAATAAGAGGAAATTGCTACCCTTAACTTACTCTACTGATGACCTAAGCTGTGGGGGAAATTATTAACACAAAGTCTTCAGGTTGGAGCCGTGCTGCAGTGTGCCTGAAACATACGGAAAGGGTCAGTAAAATCCTATATCCCTGAAGTACTTATCTAATGAAAATTTGAAGCTATTGATACTCTGTGAGTTAACTACTGACGGCGGGAGTCTATTCCAGTGATCGAAGACTCTATTATTGAAATAACTAATGCGCGCAAATGTGTTACATGTATTTCCCTTTAACTTCATACCGTTGCTGCGTGTTATTGTGTTGGGGTCTCTCTGAAATAGACTATCTGTGTTAATGTTTTCGATTTATTAAGGATTTTGAACACTTCGATTAAGTCCCCTCTTACCCTACGCTTTTTTTAAGGAAAACATATATAAACGCTTTAAACGCTCGTCATACGGCAAGTTACGGAATGCTGGAATTTGTTTGGTTGCTCGTGTCTGTATCTTTTCTAGCAAAACTTGATCTTTGATATAATTTGGTGACCAGAACTGGACGGCGTATTCTAGGTGTGGTCTTACAAATGCTGAATATAATCTCTTCATTAGATCGGGTGATTTATAATCAAAGTTTCTTGAGTTTAATCCTAACATCATATTGGCTTTTTTACTCGCCGCTGTACATTGATCGCTTATTTTAGTTACTGATAATATCTTTTGTCCTTGAATCTGATATTTAAAGTTAGTTAAAACTCATTTGCCATTTTTCGCTCCTGTTCATTACCTCCTAATTTTGTCGTCGGCGAATTTGGCTACGATAGGATATCAGTTTCTAATTTTCACGTAAATTATGAATAGTGTTGGCCCCAGGACCGAACCTTGGGGAACGCCACTGGTGATGCTAATCCGATGCTTCACCATTAAGAACTACACGTTGTTCTCTGTTGGTGAGCCAGTCATGAATCCACGCACATAGATGGTCGTTAATACCGTGGGAACGCAGTTTAGAAATAAGCTAACGTGAGGAACTTTATCAGACGCTTTCTGAAAATCTTGTAAACTTACGTCATATGGGCTGGGCGTCCCAACATGTGTAAACATCGTTGAAAAAGTTAATAGGTTGGTAAGGCAAGACCGATTACTACGAAATCTGCTGACTATCAGTTATCAAATCATTTGATTCAAGGAAAGTGATCATTTTATCCCCTGATAATTTTTCGAATAGTTTAATTAGGACAGACGTAAAGGCTGATAAGACGATAATTACTGGCTTGTTTTTTTATCTCCTTTTTTTAACGATCGTAATATTGGCCTTTTTTCTCGAGAGGCATAATTGGCCTGTGCTAATGACTTATGTTGAATATTAATGTTATGGGTAATTTAGTTGTTGACTACATTCTCTCAACACGCGAGGAGATAAATTGTCAGGGACCGGAGATGTGTTTTGAGATATCTCATACGCACTCTCGCTGATATCAATTTCGGTCAATGCAAGCTTATGTCTCTTCAGGGCCTGTCTGAAAAATTTCTCTCTCTAATCTTCTGCTCTCTCTCTCTTTGTAAATACATTCTACTAAAGGTTGAATTTAGGACCGACGCCATCTGTTTTACTATCCACTCACCATCTCTCTCTCTCATAGCCACTTAATAGTAACTGGCCGATATTATTTTAGAAGATGAAGCAGGTCAGAATGTTAATAGAGCTTCGCACTGTTGCCTCCTTGCAGGAATTCATCCAGGCTAACGTTGCCAGAAAGCCAAACCTTCTCCAACTGGTCCCCTCCTGCCCTCAGCGGTACCTCGTCGACACCAGCGGACAACACCACGCAACGGGGAGGATGCTAGTATAGACCATGATGGCTTCACCGTCGTGAATGGAGTGAGCGCGTCAACAGCCACAGATGTTGATTTATCCTGTTCATTGCTTCAACAGGTTTGCCATTCTGGAGGAGGAGGACGAGCAGTGAGAGCACCTTCTGTGGTGGACTCCATGATTCCGCCTAAAGCAGGTCGTTGAAAGTTCTATGCGCAGAGTTCTCGTCGAAGACGCAGAATCTCATTACATCCTGTTGGGATCGACGATACATAACTGCTGCTCCTTGAGAGAGATTCTCCCCCAGGCTACCGCTAATGATTCACTGTTTGTTATTCACACAGGTACGAACGACGTCACCACGACCTGGTCTGAGGAACTCCTGGAGAAGTACTCGTAGGCCTCCATCCAGCAGTATAAGACTAAAATCCCTAACATTTTGATTTCCCAGGAGTTCTACCACTAATTGACTTGGGCGGAGAGCGGACTTTTTCAGTAAGGCCTTCAGCCTAAACAACCGGCTTACAGACCTTTTGTAGGGAGCTTGACGGGGAGTTCCTAAACGCATGGGACAATTTCTCGTATGGACACAAAAATGAGCTCTTCACAGGGACGGATTGCAATTTTCTCCCATCGGGGCAGCTTGTAGACTCGGAAGGCTCTTTCAACGAAGCAGTGCGTATCATCCGAACAAAAAACGAGTCACGGCCATTGTCCCTCCACCCTGCCCGTGTAAATAGACGCTGCATCATAACAAACCTGCAACCGTGATCCCGCAAGTACCACCACCTCTATTACCAAGCCTCTAGATAACTTAAAAATCCTAGTTTCAATGGCGCGTAGCAGCTTCTAAGAAACAAATTGATGAACTGAGAGATGGGTCTTTGCTTTTTAACAGAAAAATTTTTGACATAATTGCTATAACTGAAACATTTATCGACACCACAAATATTGATTTAAGTTCGAATACAACATCGATGGCTACAGACTTTTCAACAAAGATCGTAAACTGTAGAGGCGGTGGCGCTGCCTCCTTTATATGTCAAAAGCTACTTGCAACCCACTGACAAAACACTGGGAAACAGTAACGTTGAACATTTGTGCGTGCGGAGTAAACATTGCAAAAGTCAACCTAAATATATCTGTCACCTAAGAGACCCTCCCAAGCAATCACCTGATGACGACCTTGAAATGTACAGCGTCTTTTAAGGCATATAGTCACTTAATAACAGCGACCACTGATATTAGGAGACTTTAACCTCCCCCATATCGACTGGAAGGGGACACTTGTCAGGTAGCAGAAGGCGAGTCACATAGAACGTGATCGAATTTCTTAGAAGAAAATTATCTAAGCTTAAATGGTTTCTGGAGCCAACTCGACAAAAATAATATACTCGACCTTGTTATAACGACCCAAGATAACCTAGTCAGTAATGTCACGGTAGGAGAACACCTCGGTTCTTGCGATCATAAATTAGTGCGCGTCGACATTAGAACTCAATCATCAGTGACTGAAAATAAATTAAAGGTGCCCAATTTCAAAAGAGCTAACTTCGTAGAAATCCGACAAAAACTAACAGAAATACAACTATCAGATGACGGCAACGTAGAGGAAGCCTGGCTAAGCTTTAAAAATCACTTACTCACTCAGCAGAACACATTCGTCCCCTTGTGCGAGAAGCGAATTAACACTAATAAAAGCCAACCGTGGTTTAATAGCGAAATTAAACAGTCAATGAGAGAAAATTGTTTTACAGGTTAAAGAAAGAACAAAGCACGCCCGAAAACATTATTTTATAATGATGCCAGGCGACGAGTAAAAAGACTAGTAGGTCGGGCAAAGCGTAGATATGAAGAAAATATTGCAGCCAACTGTAAAAATAATCCGAAATCTTTCTTCAGTTACATAAACAACAGAAAGGCGATCAAAAGTGGTATTGGACCTTTAACAAACAGCGACGGTGCACTAGTGACTAACAGCCAACACATTGCAAACCTCTTAAACAATTACTTTTCCTCGGTGTTTAATACTAACAGTCTTCCTCTCGCTACCACCAACACCATTACTATTGTAAATCTCGAGCATGCATTGCCTAATTTTGAAATAACAACCGATGAAGTCCTTAAAGCTCTCCATTCACTTAAAACAAATAAAAGTCCCGGACCCGACAAAGTGTATCCTATACTGCTTAAAGAAACAAAGAGCGAAATACTCTCCTCCCTCACTACCGTATTCAATATGTCCTTGCGACAAGGCATCGTCCCTTTGGATTGGAAAAAGGCTAACGTGACACCGATTTTTAAGAAAGGAGACAAAAAAATACCAGATAACTACCGACCCATTAGTCTAACTTCAATTGTAGGTAAACTAATCGAGAGCATAATTAGAGACAAAATTGTGAGTTACCTCGAAAGCCACTCATTAATTGGGGATTCACAACATGGCTTCCGTAACAAAAGATCCTGCCTGTCAAACCTACTGACCTTTTATAACGATCTCTTCTCAATTTATGACGTAACCAAATCATTGGACGTAGTCTATCTTGATTTCCAGAAAGCGTTTGATAAAGTCCCACATCATAAATTACTTTATAAATTAAAGCAAATAGGCATTGACGGTCAAGTAAACCAATGGATCGCGAATTGGTTGAGCAACAGACAACAAAGAGTTGTGATTGACGGATTAAACTCAGAATGGGCGCCGGTCACTAGTGGCGTCCCTCAGGGCTCGGTTCTTGGCCCAGTGCTCTTCATTATTTACATCAACGACGTGGATGTTGGACTCAATAATCGCATTAGTAAATTTGCAGACGACACAAAGATTGGAAACTCGGTTCTCACTGACGAAGACAGGCAAAGCCTCCAAGAGGATCTGCACAAAATTTCTGCCTGGTCGGATAAATGGGAGATGCCCTTTAACGTAGACAAGTGCCAGGTCCTTCAAGTTGGAACAAAAAATAAGAAGTTCGATTACGAAATACGCGGCGTTAAATTCACAAGCGTTCAATGCGTTAAGGACCTGGGGATTAAAATCGCGTCAAACCTCAAATTCTCACATCAATGCATCGATGCAGCAAATAAGGCGAACAGAATGTTGGGCTTCATTAAAAGAAACTTTTTATTCAAGAATAAAGATGTAATACTTCCGCTCTACAATAGTTTAGTCAGACCCCACTTGGAATATGCGGTACAGTTTTGGTCTCCCCACCATGCAAAGGACATTGATAAACAAGGTGTTCAGCGTCGAGCAACAAAAATGATCCCTTCCTTGCGCAACAAATCCTACAAGAAAGACTTTCCACCCTTAACATGTTCTCTCTTGAGAAACGTCGCCTCCGAGGAAAACTGATCGAATGTTTTAAAATATTTAATGGTTTCACGAATGAAGACAGAACAAAATTGTTTATGATCGATGACACTTTGCGAACGAGGAACAATGGCACAAAACTCAAATGTAGACAAGTAAATTCAGACTGCACCAAATTTTTCTTCACCAACGTTGTAGTGCGAGAATGGAATAAGCTCCCACCATCAGCGGTCCAGTGTAACACGATTGACTCCTTTAAAAACAAGCTGGACCGTCACTTCCTTGAACTTAATATTAACTAGAGTAGAAAAGCAACGTTTTGGAGCCATCTGATTAATGTAAAATCACTTATGTTTATGGACAGACCACCTAGTCTGGACCATGGGGTCTGTGTGGTCTGATTTTCTATGTAAATCTATGTAAATCTCTCTCTTTTTATTAAACTGACGAATCTATTGTACACAACATATTTGTATTTTGCTGACGACACTTTATGCGATCGTTCGAGTAGCATATGTTTCACTGTGCACTTTTCAGGGCTTAAAATGTCACTTTTTCTTGTGCATTATTTCAAAAGCCCTTTACACTTGTTCACTGTGTATTTAGCATCACTAGTGGTGTGGGGCATGTTCTTCGCCACCTGTGAGCAGCCACTTTTACCTGCTGGGTGGACATATCCCTCACTGTTGGCTCTACTGCAGTGAATGTGTTCCACAGGCGGGACACCCTGGAGGTGAAGGTCCGCTGGTGCTGGCTGGCGCGTGACCTCGGCACCCCGACCTGCTCGTGGCTGGAGAGTACCGTTCTCGTATCTCTCACAGCCTCTCGCGGGGGGAGCCTCAGTCTCGCCAGGTGTGGTACTCCTTGTACCTGGGCCTTGTGGAACACCACCAGCGCAGCGACGTCCCGGCGGTGCTCCAGAGTGTCTAGATGTATAATATCCTGAGGGGACGGTTGGGGGTTGTTCTCCTGTAACAGTCGCTGCACCCGTCGCCCCACCTTGTCCAGTCTCTGCAGGTGTGTGGTAGCGCTGGACATCCAGGTCAGAGCCCCGTCCTCCAGGTAGGATCTTACCTGGGCCTTGTAGAGGAGCATAATTCCTCGCTTGTCGAGGAAATCAGCCACTCTACGAAGGGCAGAGACACGTAGGGAGGCTTGGTGGGCGACGTGTTTCAGGTGGCGGTCGAAGCGCAGCTCTCGGTCCAAGTCCACTCCGAGGATCCTGACGTAATCCTGGAGCGGGAGGGTGACGGAGCCAAACATCACCCTTCCTTTGACAGCTTGTGTGGCTGCCGGGGACCGAGAGATCACCATCGCCTGAGTCTTCTCAGGAGCAAAGTTCACCTGCCAGCGCTCCCCCCACTCCCGTATCAGCGTAGTTGCTGGTTGACCTCAGCAACCGATTGCTGGCTTTCTTGGCGAGGGTAGGAGAGGGAGAGCGTGCAGTCGTCAGCGTATGCAGAGACTGCTGGCAGACTCCTGAGAAGGTCGTCGATGTACAGATTCCAGAGGACAGGTCCCAGCACAGATCCCTGAGGGACTGAGGCACCCACTGGGAGGTCCTTGGACTGTTGGCCGCCGACGACGACGTGGAGGCTTCTTCCTTGAAGGTAGTCGCTCATCAGCATCAGCAGGTGTCCTTGGATGCCTTTGGCACGAAGCTTCTCCAGCAAGCCCGCGTGCCACACCCGGTCAAAAGCACCCGCGATGTCGAGAGCGACGACAATGGTATCCAGGCCGGTGTCTAGTGAGTCCTGCCAATCCCTGGAGAGGAGCAGCAGGAGGTCTGAAGTGGAGCGGCCAGATCTGAACCCACACTGCTGGTCAGTGATGAGGGCGTTGTTCTCGAGGTGGCGGGTGATGGCCTCCACCACTATTCTCTCGAGGATTTTTCCAACTACAGACAGGAGGGAGATAGGCCTGTAGTTGGTAGGGTCAGATCTGGCCCGCTTTTTGTGAACCGGCACCACGCGAGCCTCCTTCCATATAGAGGGCCAGGTGTTCTCCCGGACACAGGCCCCGAACACCTCCGAGAGGGGGCCTGCCAGCTCACTGGAGCAGTGACGCAGCACATGTGGGCTAACGTTGTCAGGACCAGTGGCCTTCCTGACGTCCACCGCTCTTAGAAGGCGCTCCACTTGCTCCCGGTGTACCGCAACCCCTGTCAGGGTCTGGTTGCATTCCTGTGGCAGTTGTGGTGGAGGTCTGGTGGGGTTGGCGACGGACATCTTGGCAGAGAAAAGGTCAGCCAGGAGCTCTGCCTTCTCCCTGCTGCTGGTGGCTGTGGTGCCGTCCTGCTTGGTGAGGGGGGGGATTGTTTCTTGGTGGCTGCTGCCTTGCTTTTCCTTAACAAGAGTCCACCAGGTCTTGCTGCCCACCCCTGGCCCGCACAGCTTGGCGCGGAGGTCTCTTTCCCACCTCCGTTTCGCCCATTTACTGGTGGCCACCATATTTTTGCACGCCGCTCGATGCAGGGCTTTGTTGCGGCGCGTTGGGGTCCTTTTGTAGCGGAGCCACGCAGAATATTTTCTTTCTGCAGCAAGGCGGCAGCGGTAACCAAACCAGGGCTGATCGGTGGGCTTGGAGGTGTGCTGGCTGTGTGGGATGTGCTCTCGTTGGAGAGCTTTGAGCCGTTCAGTAAAGGCCTTCGCCATGGGCTCTGCTCGCCCAGACAGAAGGGTGTGCCAGTCTGTCTGTTGCAGGTCTCTTTTAAGGGCGGGCCAGTCAGCTCTGTCCCACAGCCAGATAGTGTGGGAAGTGGCCTCATCCCGCGCCACGCCCACGTCTGCTCGGGTCAGGATGGCGTGGTGGTCAGAGCTGCCTACCGGCCCAAGCTGTTGGCACGTGACCCTGCCCTCTCCCAGGTCCGAGATAACGGGGTCCAGCGTCCCGCCTCGCTCATGGGTCGGGAAGATGACATGATCTGTCAGACCCTGCACCGTCAGGAGATTCTCGTAGGTGGCTCCCTCCATGTGCTGGTTTAAATCGCCCACGATTAGGACATGCCTGCAGCGATGGCGAGTCAGCAGGTCGTCCATTTGCTCCGTCAGAAAATCCAGGGGGGCAGGCCCTTGCCTTGGGGGGCGGTACATGGCACACAGGAGGAGGGCAGTGCCATCTGCCAAAATTACTTTGAGAAACACCGCCTCTGTCGTGGGTGGTGTCTCTACTTCAAGTCTCTGGGCCAGCACTCCTTCCTTGAGGCACACTGCCACACCGCCGCCTTGTCTTCCCTGCCGGTCTCTCCTGATCCAGTGGGTGTAGCCTGGAATCCTGCCGAAGGATAACTCCACCTCACTGTTGAGCCACGTTTCAGTCACCACAGCTATGTCCACGCGGTGCCTCAGGACAAAGCTGTGGGTCAGGTCCCCGATGTTGGTGCGAGGCCTCGCACGGTGGCGGAGAGTAGCACCAGCTGGTGACGAGTCCTCGGCGTGTCTGCCATCCTACCTGTGTTGGTGCTGGGTGCTGGAGATACTCTCTCTCTCTCTCTCTCTCTCTCTCTCTCTCTCTCTCTCTCTCTCTCTCTCTCTCTCTCTCTCTCTCTCTCTCTCTCTCTCTCTCTCTCTCTCTCTCTCTCTCTCTCTCTCTCTCCTCTCTCTCTCTCTCTCTCTCTCTCTCTCTTTCTCTCTCTCTCTCTCTCTCTCTCTCTCTCTCTCTCTCTCTCTCTCTCTCTCTCTCTCTCTCTCTCTCTCTCTCTCTCTCTCTCTCTCTCTCTCTCTCTCTCTCTCTCTCTCTCTCTCTCTCTCTCTCTCTCTCTCTCTCTCTCTCTCTCTCTCTCTCTCTCTCTCTCTCTCTCTCTCTCTCTCTCTCTCTCTCTCTCTCTCTCTCTCTCTCTCTCTCTCTCTCTCTCTCTCTCTCTCTCTCTCTCTCTCTCTCTCTCTCTCCTCTCTCTGTCTCTATCTCTCCCTGTTTCCTCTCTCTCTATCTCTCTCTCTCTCTCTCTCTCTCTCTCTCTCTCTCTCTCTCTCTCTCTCTCTCTCTCTCTCTCTCTCTCTCTCTCTCTCTCTCTCTCTCTCTCTCTCTCTCTGATATATCCCCACCTCCCCGCCATACACTTACTGCCATATTTTCCCAACGCAAATCCATCCCCTTACAAAACCTTCGTGCAACCTTTCCGCTTCCCACCACCCTCGCCACCACACACAGTTCCAACAAAACCACGGACTCACGAAACTGGAGCACTTGAATGAAACAAATAAGCGACTTCTGCCACCTCTTTTCCATTCTATATGGCTCTCTTCATCTTTAATTCTCTTTCCTCCTGCCTACCTCCCTCCCGCCTACCTCGCTGCCCACCCCCCTTCTCTACGACACTCCCGCGACAGTCACACTCCGAGGATTTGTGGACGAGGAGCGGTACAGGGGACGCTAGTCAGGGCTAGACAGAATAACGGCTGGACATTATTGTTTTGATGGTGAAAGCCAGGCACCCAGCTAGCAAGCCAGTCAGTCAGCGAAATAGCCAGGCAGCCAGCCAAATAGTCAGCCAGCCAGGCAGCCAGCCAGTCAGTCAGCGAAATTGACAGCCAGACAGCCAGCCAGCCATTCAGTTAGTCAGTCAGTCAGTCAGTCAGCCTTCAAACCAACAAGGTAGATAGACTGGTAGCCATCCAGCTATTCAACTAGGCGAACAATAAAAGAAGCTGGATTCAATTACTCAGTCAATCAGCCAGCCAGCCAGCCAGACAGACAGACAGACAAACAGACAGAGCCAACCAGCCAGCCAGCCAGCCATCCAACCAGCTATCCAGGTCAGAAGCAAAGGAAATGTCTCTGCCAATAAAGACAGAAGCAAAGCCGTCCTGCGCCCCTTTAAATGGAAATGTGTAAAGTGTTTATTAATTCTTTATATTTTCACGTGCTCATTGTTGTTTTCTTTTTCCATCATTTACCTCAGTCAAGAGGTGGGCATGTATTCGAATATTTAAAGGTATTTTTTTTTCTACACATGTCTTTCTCCTTAAAGGTGTATGTCAGGTGGGATGGTTCTTGAAAACTGTTTCTGTCCTTGAACAAAGAAACCGATTCGGCGCCACCAGAAACGAATGTTATTTTTACTTATTTGTTTGTATTAGTTTCTTAACCATGGAAGATAATGTAGTCATGGAAAGGTTCATGCACTGTGAAGTGAATGAAAAAATGTATATGATTCATAAAGAACCATTCAGTCGTAAAATAAATATTGGAAAGTTATTAAATTCAAATATTTTGGTGTCGCACGTCCTGGAAAAAAAACTGCAGCAGCACTGGGTTGCTGTGGAGGACTTCAAACGTTCTTGCTTGACTATTTTTGTGAGTATTGGCTGCTGGAAATGTTTGGTGGAGCAGATGCTTCAGGCTTCCTCCTCTTTCACTGCTTTTAATTTATATATCTTTTCAAGGTAGTGGCAAGGGTGGACGTCATATAGATGGCTTAGGTGGTGGGGGTGGTAGTGGCGGCGGTAGATGGCAGAGGTGAAGATGGAGGTGGGTGGTAGAAGTGAAAGTGATGGTGGGGGTTAAGGTGGGGGTAGGAGGGAGAGGTCAAGGTAATGGTGGTAGCGAAGGTGGAGGCAGAGGTTAAGGTAGTGGTGATGGTGGTTGTATAGGTAGGTGGCAGAGGTGAAGGTGATGGTTGTGGAGGTAGGTCGCAGAGGTGGTGGTGGTGGTGGAAGGTGGCAGAGGTGGTCGTGGTGGTGGTGGTAGGTGACAGAGGTTATGGTTGTGGTGGTAGGTCGCAGAGGTGGTGGTGGTGGTGGAAGGTGGCAGAGGTGGTCGTGGTGGTGGTGGTAGGTGACAGAGGTTATGGTTGTGGTGGTAGGTCGCAGAGGTGGTGGCGGTGGTGGTGGTGGGCGGCAGAGGTGATGTAGGTGTTGATAGGTCGCAGAGGTGGTGGTGGTGGAAGGTGGCAGAGGTGGTGGTGGTGGAAGATAGCAGAGGTGATGGTGGTGGTAGTTGGCAGAGGTGATGGTGGTGATGGAAGGTTGCAGAGTAGGTGGTTATGGTAGAGGTGGGTGGCAGAGTTGGTCGCAGAGTTGGTGGTGGTGGTAAGGTGGTGGTGGTGGTGGTGGTGGTAGTTCGCAGAGGTTGTGGTGGTGGTGGTATGGTGGTGGTGGAGGTGATGGTGGTACAAGTCAGCGGAGGAGGGTGGCCGTGCTTCACTGTTGTTATTTGTTTTCCCCATTTTGTTCCTTTGTGTTCCTTGGCCTCGCACGTTCCTTTCCGGTCCTCAGTCCGACTCCTCACCCCCTGAGTCTCTCCCTTTCCTCACCCTATTCACCTCCACCCGTAAGCCCTTACTCCTCTTTTTTTACTGTGCAGCAGGCTATGCCTTCTGCCTTGCTGCATTTATCTTCTTCTTGTCTCCTTTTTTTCTTATCTTGCTTCTGTATTTGTTCCAGACGCTTATCTTCCTTCACTTGCTACACCTAGCAGGGTTGGGTCCAAGTGCAGGCGACTGTACTGCCAAGTACAGTCGCTGCCAAGCACAGGCGACTGTACTTAAGTCCAAGTCCAAGTACCTGGATATTTTTTTAAGTGCAAGTACAAGTCCAGTCACTCTGGTATGTACTTAAGTCCAAGTCCAAGTACATGTTATTGTACTTAAGTACAAGTACTTTATGTGATAAAACGTTCCAGTCACAGATTCGTAAAGCACGAAAGTTAGTAGTTTTCGTATATACATATTAATGACATAATAATACTACACTACAATATCATAACACTCAGTGTACGTATTTACCTAATAGTATCATCACAAAGTTCACTAGAATCTATAAACAGTATATAACTTTTGATTAAAAACAATGTACTTGCTTGTACTTGGTATTTTTCAAGTACTTTGGGACTAGGTACAAGTACAATTGAATTTTTAAACTCCAAGTACATGAAAATCTGTGCTTAAGTCCAAGTCCAAGTACACGTATACGAGTATATCCCTCCTGTCTTTGTTTTCTTCTTCTTCTTCATCATCATCATCTTTTTCTTCTTCGCCTTCTTCTTCTTCTTCTTCTTCTTCACCACTGGCCTCGTGCAACGCAAACACTCGTGTCTTCTTTGTATTGTAGATTCTCGCGTCCTTCGCACCGAGAACTGGAAGTTTATTTTTAGCTTTTCGCCTCAGTAAAGCCGCGTTTTTACTTGCCTTTACTTTTTAAACTTGGAGGATATATTTAAAAAAAAAATTCTCATCTTTTTTTCCTTCCATTTTTCCTCAGGTCTTAATTGTAGTAAGATATATATTTCTTTTGTTTAAATTATGTTTTAAGAAATTTTATCTTAAAATCAAAATTATCTTAACAAAATCGTTTTATTTCCATTTGATTCTGTTTTGATAGAATGCACACCTATTACTTTCATATTTAATTTTTCATAAATTACTGTAAGCGTTCACGTTAATGTTACTCGTGTATCTCAACTTTGATACAAAGTTTGTATTTTCATTACTATACACACACACACACACACACACACACACACACACACATACACATATCCCACCTACCCTACACACATCCCCCCTCAGAGAGAGAGAGAGAGAGAGAGAGAGAGAGAGAGAGAGAGAGAGAGAGAGAGAGAGAGAGAGAGAGAGAGAGACCGAGAGAGAGAGAGAGAGAGAGAGAGAGAGAGAGAGAGAGAGAGAGAGAGAGAGAGAGAGAGACGTAACTGCAGCCTCGCTAATTAGTGAGGTGAGAGCATTGTTTGTGCTGCTCACCTGGGAGGGACGACCAGTGGACTGTGCAGTGTGCAGGCGATGTGATGAAATGTCCACCTTTGGCCAGGTGTGTGGGCAGGTAGGCAAGCACGGACAGTCAGGTAGTAACACAAGTACATACGAGGAGAACATACAGACATACACTCAAACATACAACCGGAGGCAAATAGCGAGATAGAATAAGAATATTTGTAAACAAACATGAAGGCAAGCACAGGCTGGTATACGGGAGGCAAAAGAGGCAGACACAGATAAACATATAAAAACATCTTGAGAGAGAGAGAGAGAGAGAGAGAGAGAGAGAGAGAGAGAGAGAGAGAGAGAGAGAGAGAGAGAGAGAGAGAGAGAGAGAGAGAGAGAGAGAGAGAGAGAGAGAGAGAGAGAGAGATTTAAAGCTTAAGGAAATTGATATATAGACAGAAAATAGATTCATAGATCGAACAGAATCAGATAGGAAGTAGGATTTCAACCAGATAGACTAACATTCAGACAAGGAGAAATACTGTTTGAGAGATACAGACAGACAAACATCCATATTGGTGTATGTATATATATATATATATATATATATATATATATATATATATATATATATATATATATATATATATATATATATATATATATATATATATATATATATATATATATATATATATATATAAGCAAAGGTAGACTGATACCCGAAACAGAGTCAGGCATTAAGGCAAACAGATAAAGACGGACAGATGAACAGTTGCAGACGAGGATGGAGAGAGACAGCTGCTAACTCTTTTCACACGTATGCCAGGTAATATCTGTTAACAATGGAGAGCTGACTCGTTTGACATGTCCATTAAGGTGTCAGTCTGTATTTATTTTATGTCTGGCTTTTGTATTGTTCTGGTTCTGCCACATCTCACTTCCCTTCCTCTTCCTAAATCATATCACTCCCTTACTTCTGAGTTGTTCAGATTATTTTTTTTCCAACACATTCAATCGTTTCTTTTTTGTTCCATCCTGCCACTCGTAATAAATACAACGGGTATGTAATATGTCTCCTTTACCTCCCTCCCTCGTCCCCTCGCCTTTAATGTTGCCATCCCGCCAGCCACTTCCTTGTCCGTTACCTGCGTCGGCGGCGAGGGAGTGTGACCGATAGTGTGGGGAAGACATAAATCTGCCTGGTAAATCGCCACCTGCATCCTGTAGTCCAGTGAACAACCAGTGATGCATAAAAAAATATAGATAACTTGCCTGTGCGCGCGTGTAAGCGAGGCGAAATATGAAAATAGATAAATGAACGATAGGAGGAGGAGGAGGAAGAGGAGGAGGATGTTTACTAGAGGAAGCGAGAGATAGGGAAACGGGGAGTAGGAGGGTCAAGGATAGGAAAAAATATGATTTTGCTTGTATAAATATCAGCTCTGATTCCTATCAGCTTACTCATTAATATAACTTTGTATTATTGGCTGGTTGATTATCTGTCTGGTTGGTGATAACAAAGGTATCATTTGTATGCTGGTGAGGAAGATGGTGAGGATGGAAAGGCGGGGATTGTTTTGAAAAGGAGAACAAAGGAGGGGGGGAGGGGCTGTCTTGTCACTCGTGTCTGGCGTAGTCTTTAATTTTCTATTACTTTGTTGGGGTAAGTTTAGTTTGGTTTGTTGCTGTTCTTGTAAATAACAGAACCATTTTTTTGCAGAGTCCACACCCTGCGCTGTGTCCGGTTGGCCATTAAGTACCCTCTCACCATTTGCGGTACCACCGGATTAGAAGGATAAAAGGGCTCACGGCGTGACAGGGTGCTGCACACCCACGGATATTCTGTGATGCCATTCACCACACACTAATGCTTCACCTTAGCTTCATGCGGCACAGTCAGTCACCTCGCCGCCATCAGCCACCCAGTGACACACTCCGCGATCCAGACCTCAAGTCTCCTCACCTGAAAAGAGAAGGTAAGTTATATAGTTGTTTTTTATGTGTTCAGTTTACGTATACGCATGTTTTTATTTACTAATTTTCTATCATTTCATAAATATATCTCACCTTTTAATCTCAGGTAATTTAGTTGTATTTTATTTTGCTATTATGTCTTGGAACTGTCGTACCACCTCCACCATCGCAATCAACTATTTCATTTTTAACCCGTGATGTTTGCACGTACACTGATGTTTGCATGTCCAGAAACATTTACAAAGATAAACCTGACCACCACACTTTATCTGGGTGTATAAGACAGTCAGGTGTTTCCATGACATTCTAAATTTATTGAGGCCAAAGGGTACGGCGATAGGAACTGGAATATGACCGCTCACCCACTGGCTTCATCTTTTCCCGTCATTGTTCTTGTTTCCTTAACTCTCTCTTGTCAGCACCTAACTTCATTCTCTTAAGTGGATCCCTTATCTGCGTTAGAAGTGACATCAGGAAGAAATTTCGGATAGACATTAAGTTAAAATCTTTATTTCGATGCCTTAAAAAAGAAATAAAACTAAATCTTTGAGGTCATTTCAAGCCATCTCGCTAAACAAGATACTAACTCATTCCTGAAGGAGACTAGTAGGGAAAGCAGAAATCAATGTCTACATAATCTGAAATGTTATAGAAACGTATACTGGAACGGCGTAGTGGGGAACCTAAAATTCAAATATTTTCAAAACCTTACAGGATAATATTTTCACCCTGGCGGGTACAGAGTCCACTTACAGGAACCTTGTGAAAATGAGCTGCAATAACTAAATAAAGTGGTATGAGCAGCACATGCTATTCTGTACGCTTAAGAGGGACAGAATTGATCCTAAGTTGATGACGCCTAGGCCTAAACACGAGGTGGATCTAAAGAGGGAACTTAGAAGCGAATAAATAATAGTTAAATCCTTCTAAGAAACAGGTATTCTGAATTAGGTAGATCAGGAAGGAGATACTTATAGAAAAAAGGGATATTAAGATAGATGAGAGGCCCAAAATGATCCTAAGGGACTTTTTAAAGATGTTTAGGAAAATAAACCCCGGAGAAAATGGGATCTTTTATAACAGACGTAAGTAGGTTTATTGACAATGGAGAGTTGAGTAAAATGATTATTGATTACAACCTCTCGGTCTTTACGCAGGAAAACTCTGCAACTCTGCCACTTTTTTAGACGAGGATAATGACAAGTTGAGGGATGTTATCATTCGTATGCTGGCAGTCCTAAATAAGTTTGACAGGTTAAAGAAAAATAACGTTTCGTTCTGATAAAATATTTCCGCGGGTTCTGAAGGAATGTAAGGCCATCAGCCCATTAACCAGCATGTCACTCAGTTATGGTTTTGGGTCTAGTTTATGGAAATAGCTCGTCTCTATAAAGAATGGGGATAGGTCTGTCACTCCTAATTTCACCCAAATAGCTTAAATTTTCTAACTGGCAAAATTTTTCGACTTCACAGTCTCTTGGAATATTCATCATCACCTTTGAGAGTGATAGATTAATTCGCAGATCTCACCAAGGGGATATTATGCCTCACCAGTCCTTTTTTACTTGTATAATACAGTAGTAGTGTTGTAGATAAAGGTGACTATTATTGTTACGAACAAAATTTTAGTGAAGCATTCAATTGATCACCATCGTCGGTCATAACTAGTTTACTGCAGAACAAAGGCCTTTTCCAACATACTTCACCTCTTCCTGATGTAATTGTGCTCCATCTTGCTCTGGAAAATGCCCTAATATAATATCTCCACCTGTTTCTCTTATCTCTCGAGACTTTTTTTATACTTTCTGGTTTGTCACTCTCTAATTTTGGTTATGTATACCTGATATAAAATCTAAGCACATGACATGTTCTATTTCATTTATTATTTGTAATCGTTATCCAATATCTACGACCTTTGTCTCTTTCCTGGTCCATGATGCTGTTCAGTGATTTTTAGTTGACAGAGAGAGAGACAGAGACAGAGACAGAGACAGAGACAGAGACAGAGACAGAGAGAGAGAGAGAGAGAGAGAGAGAGAGAGAGAGAGAGAGAGAGAGAGAGAGAGAGAGAGAGAGAGAGAGAGAGAGAGAGAGATCAGCATGGTGCTTTGGCACAGATTGTTTCACACACTGGTAATTTTTGACGCTATTGTGCATTACCAGATGCGGTTAATTATGGCGTTTACTCTTGTCTGTGATGGCAAAACCTGCGTGAGCCACTTTCCCATTCGAACAGGTGAGGCGTGACGTATTTGTGACGTGTATCCACGAACTCCCTCCACCCCTGGCTTCCCCTGCTCCCATCCCTCCCTTTCCCTCCCTCCTCCCCTCCTCCTCCTCCCCCGCACTCTCTCTCTCTCTCCCCCCGCCCTCTCTCTCTCTCTCTCTCTCTCTCTGTGTACAAGAGATGTTTTTTTTTCAAAGATTTATCCCCTAGTATTACTCGGGGAAATGGGCCCTTGTCCGGGAAAAGATTGCTCCCTCCATGCACAGGGGAGCACGATTTAAAATGGAATCCATTTTTTGTTTTATCGAAAATTGATATACTCTTGAATTTTGAAGCAATTTTTCTTCCACTTGTCTGTTTTTTTCTTTATACATGAGGGGCTCGGCTACTGTGTGGAGGTTTTCGTTAGTGTTCGGCGCCTCTGAAAAGGTTAAGAAACACTGGACTTAGAAAAATCATGATTTTTTTCTATCCCTGGTTTTCAATCATTGGCACATCAGCTTTTTATTTCCGCCTCTAGACAGCCGCTGTGGTGTAGGCGTCTCTTTCAACGTTAGGTCAAGGAATGCTGTGTGCCTCTCCGATGGGCCCTTCCGCTGGCACGGTTGTGTAGCCTATTTGGCCGATGGCGCTGGGCACAGGATTCAAATATACATTGCTTTCTGCCAATTGCTAGGTAACTGCTCGAAACATTTAATTTTTCTTTCAAAATGTGGGTGTTGGTGCCGGATTGACATTTGGTTATTGCAACTCAAACAGCTTTCGACCTCCGGTGTTATGAATTCAAAATCAAACTCCCCGCAAACAGTTTAATCAAGCGAAGCTCGCAGGACAACAAACAACGTAGCCTCGCCCACTCGACTTGTCACAAACATTGCAATTACTGGAGCAGGAGGGGCCAACAAACACGCCCGACTGGCGTCTGTCCTCTACGGGCTGAGTGGCGAGGCGTGGGTGGCCGTGGCACCTACAGTTGATCGTTAGCAAACATTATTTTTGAACACTTCCCGTTGGTGTCTTCTGTCTTCTAATTTTCTGAATATGTTGTGGGCAGATTTGTGTTTGTCTTCGCGGGTCATGCAGCATGTCTCTGAATTATTCAACCACATAGTTTTGAAACAAATTTACCATTTTATGGACCTTTATCTATATATTTTTTTTAATTTTAAGTTTACTTTCTTTCAATTCAAATTTATTTTTGAGCGGTTGTTGGTTGGGTGTTAGAGTACTTGGCCCAGTGGTGATATGTGAGAAGTGGGGCTTTGCTGTAGAATTGTCATTGTGCATGCATGGAGTAGGGTGTCACCTTTCATCTATTAATGATAGCAGAGACTCAGACTTAGAGTGTTATATTACTCTCAAGTAATTTTTTTTTACAGCAAGGGAGTCAGTTCAAGAGCATAAAAAAGGAAACATATATGAAAAAAAAAGCCCGCTACTCACTGCTCCCAAAAAGTGTTAGAGGAGTGGCCGAAAGATAGGTCAATTTCGGGAGGAGAGGTGTCCTGATACCCTCCTCTTGAAAGAGTTCAAGTCGTAGGCAGGAGGAAATACAATGAAGGAAGATTCTTCCAGAGTTTACCAGCGTGAGGGATGAAGGAGTGCAGATGTTGGTTAATTAACTCTTGCGTAAGGGATTTGGACAGTAAAGGAATGAGCTTGAGTAGAAAGTCGTGTGTGGAGAGGCCGCTTGAATGGGGGAGGCATGCATTTAGCAAGTTCAGAAGAGCAGTTAGCATGAAAATATCGATAGAAGATAGAAAGAGAGGCAACGTGGCGGCGAAATTTAAGAGGTAGAAGACTATCAGTAAGAGGAGGAGAGCTGATGAGACGAAGAGCCATAGACTCCACTCTGTCCAAGGGAGCTGTGTGAGTGGAGTCCCCCCACACGTGAGATGCATACTCCATACTGCTAACGTTTTTGTTCATGGATATTAACGTAATAACCTCTAATTACCCTGCCATTAGAAGCTTTGTCAATCCCAATCATTTTGTATAATCTTCTTATTTTTTCTTTCTCCTGAGAAACTTTCCCTCCGCCGTTCATCCTT
Organism: Eriocheir sinensis; assembly: GCF_024679095.1. Lineage (NCBI taxonomy): Eukaryota > Metazoa > Arthropoda > Malacostraca > Decapoda > Varunidae > Eriocheir > Eriocheir sinensis. Next base: position 9,979,767 of record NC_066512.1, on the reverse strand, counting down.
CTCTCTAAATTTCTTAAGCATTAAGCTCACGAAAAAAAAAAAAATCTTTAGTTTTCCTTTTTTTGTTGCAAATCCCTCCACCCAACAACCAGTTTCAGCTTTCGTTGTTTCCATGTTCTTCACGTTTTATTAACAATTAAGGCCACACACAAATGAAAAAAAATACATTAGGTCGCCTTCCTTCTCTTCTCGCCCAACCTCCTCACCACCGTTGGGACTTCTGCCGTGTGACGGAAACATTTATGGTGATGGTGACTTGACGTTCACGAGACGGACTGTTGATGGAGCACATGACTGACAGCCGGGATTGTGTTTGGCCGCCGAGGAGCCGCCACCAGGAGGCTGCGTCCTAGATAACGTGGTGGTGTTAGGGGCGTCTGGCCACATGAACGCTTAGACACGATACCGAACACGTGTGCGATGTTTACTTGTCCTTGTGTTTTATCTTTTAGGGTGTAGAATGTGTATTTTTTTCTTGTAACATGATTTATTTGCAAGTCTGTTAAGGTTTCACGAAATTCAAATATAACGTCTCAAGTCCAAATAACGGGACAAAAAAGTAACGCGTATGTGAAGGTGATAAGGTGCAGTGTACGGCTTGACGCCTGAACGTGTTAGTGAACTTGTCGAGCTTATAACATTCCTCTTAAATCAAAGGATACTGTAGTTATGCTTGAGATTGATATAAAACCTCTTGCTATGAAATGTGAGACAGATGAATAACGTTAAAAATCTACATGGACGATGTGAAAAAAAAGTATGATGATGATGATGAGGATGAGGAGGATGAGGATGAGGATGAGGATGAGGAGGAGGAGGAGGAGGAGGAGGAGGAGGAGGAAATATAAAACATGGACGAGCAGGCAGCAGAAAGCCTATTGGCTAATTGCGAATCTGTCTGCTTTCAGTGATTCAATTACTCCATCAGCTACAGGAGTGGCCCGCGGGAAGGATTAAATTACTACTGAACGTATTCGTGGGTACGTTCAGTTCACTCCCGACGCAGCAAAGTGACGGTCAATGCAATTTTCAAAGGAGTTGATTGTTTCTGCACTACCTACTCCTGCAGGAAGGCTATTCCAGTGGCAACGACTCTGTTCGAGAAAAAACTCATGACGATATCCGTGCTGCATCGCTTCACTGAACTGTTTTACCATTTTCTTTTTCTCGGGTTAATCTGTAGCGTGAAACGTTTGGTGTGATCGATGTTGCTAACTTGTTCAGGTACTTGAAGAGTATCATGTCTTCCCCAATCGCCTTTTCTCTAATGTGAAGAGGTTGAGTCGTTTGAGTCGTTTTTCGTAAGGTTGCGTCCTCAATGATGGTATTATTTTCGTAGAGCGTCGCTGTACTCTCTCGAGTAATTCCATGCCTTTCCTGTAATTAGGAGACCAGAATTGCACGGCGAATGCCAGGTGTTGCCTTACCAGCGAATTATACAAAGATAACGAGAAAGCTCCTCCCTGTCATCACTCGCTCCCGTCCTCCTCCCTATCATCCTTCTCCCTCTTCTCCTTCCTCTCCTCCTTCCTCTCCCTCTACCTCTCCTCTTCCGCCCTCTCCTCCTCCATCTTTCCCTCTTCCTCCTCTTCCCCTTTCTCTTTCTCTCCTCCTCCTCCGCCTCCTCCTCCTCTTTCTCCTCTTCCCTCTCCTTCACCTCCTCCTCTTATTCCTTATGTCCCATCCTCTCCCTTCCCCTCCTCTTCTTCCTCCAACTCCTTCCTTTTTCCTTCTCTTATTGCTCCCCCCGCCTCCTCCTCCTACTCTCCCCCCTCCTCCTCCTCCTCCTCCTCCTCCTCCTCCTCATCATCATCATCATCATCCTTCCTCCATCTCCTTTTCCTCCGCCTCCTCTTACTCCTCCTCCTCCTTCTCCAATTTGGGCGGCTTTTCCGATACCCTACGCCCCTGTTCACCCAGCAGTGAATGGGTACCAGGTATTAATCGGGGTTGTGTCCTGTCTCCTGGGATCTGTTCCTTCTCTCCTATAATTCCTTCCCCTCCTGTCGCTCTCCGGTATATGACCACAGATGTTGCGCCGTCTAAACGAAACTTTCCAACTTTCCTCCTTCTCCTCCTCCATCTCGTCCTCCTCCTTCCCCTCCTCCTCCTCCTCCTCCTCCCTCCTCCTCCTCCTCCTCCTCTTCCCCTCCTCCTCCTCCTCTTCCTTCCCCTCCTCCTCTCGCTCCTCTTCCTCCTCCTCCTCCTCCTCCCTCCCCCTCCTCCTCCCCTCCTCCTCCTCCTCTCCCCTCCTCCTCCTTCTCCTTCTCCTCCTCCTCCCTCCATCTCCTCTCCCTCCTCCTCCTCCACCTCCTCCTTCTCCGGTATGCGGACGAAGTGTTTTCATCTCAGAGAACTAGTCGCCCCTGCCTTGCATAGTCTCAGGTCACCCTTGGACAAGATGTAATACCTGATCAGTCTTCCGTGCCAGGGACATGGTGAAGCATCTGGGCAGCAGCAGTGGTGGATTGGACTCAAGGCAGAGGATCTCTTTATGAGACAATGGCTGGAGTTCCAGGATCCTTGTTACCTGGACCGTGCCCTAGTTATTTAGGCCTGCGGTTTAGAGGAGTGTGGCGACCTCTTCACTAAAAAAGCCTCCCTGGGAACCAGTTGTCGGTGTGAGCTCCTCGTCCCTCCCCTCTAACGACGGTACTTACATCCCTATTCTGGATAGCAGCTGGTTCTTGTTCTTTTCTCCTGAAAGAGATGTCGTCCGTGGGCCTTTTGAGGTTGTACCTCCTGGCTTGTAGGTGGAGTTTTTGAGGGTTTTTCTTATACTCAAGGAATATTTCAGCTTTTGGTCTCTCTGAAAGAGCGTCTGACACTCTCTAGAGTTGGTGGAAAACACCTAGTGACAGGTGCCACTGGCCAGGCCTCGCAAGGGTCGCGGAGTTATGTTAGACGATTCGGAAAGTGACAACGAATTGTTGTTCCTCTCCTCCCTTGCCAGCTTTGCTCTGGGTGACTACGCCGGCCCCGTTCTATGGGACAAAACTACGAGTACAATAGCTGAAAAGCGCCGGGTTGTGAAGGTCTCTCTCGGGACCGAGGCTCAGGACAAGCGATTGGTCTTTGAGGCGTTTCCAAGACCCTGTGGGATCGAACTCCCAGTGTTGGAGGCATCTAATAAAGCAGTATCTAATTTCCATGCACTTTCTTTATGCAATTCAATATATGGTCACTCTAAATAATTTCGAAAGCGCTTTTTGATATTTTCCCAAATTGTGAACCTGCATCAATTTCTTACAATGACTTCGACACTCCGTAAGTGTGACGTCTGTTCCGGACGATTTGCAGCTCATTACTTCCAGCTGAGTAGAACTTGTCGCCGCTGTATTCAAAGATTAAGACTTACGCAGGCTGTGACCGAATGGAAAAACAAACACCATGATCTTCAAAAGAAGTTTGAAGCCCTTCAGGAATTTGTCGCTAGCAATGTGGCAGTGACTCCACCATCGATGGTGGAGAGGCCCTCCACCGAGATTGTGCCCCCTCTAAACGACCCTCCTGCTTCACGGGAGAACGCGTTACCTGCCTCACAGGTTAACTCTCAGCCTGCCTCACAGGCTAACCCCCAGCCTGCCTCACAGGCTAACCCCCAGCCTGCCTCACAGGCTAACCCCCAGCCTGCCTCACAGGCTAACCCCCAGCCTTCCTCGCAGGCTAACTCTCAGCCTGCTTCACAGGCTAACTCCCAGCCTTCCTCACAGGCTAACCCCAAGCCTGCCTCACAGGCTAACCCCAAGCCTGCCTCACAGGCTAACCCCCAGCCTGCCTCACAGGCTAACTGCCAGCCTGCTTCACAGGCTAACTCCATGCCTTCCTCACAAGCTAACTCCCAGCCTGCCTCACAGGCAAACTCCCAGCCTGCCTCACAGGCAAACTCCCAGCCTGCCTCACAGGCCAACTCTCATCCTGCACCACATAACGCTTCTCTTCCTGCTTCACAGGATAACGGACTCCAACCTGTAAGGAATGGAGCCAAACCGAAGCTGGCAACGAAACATTTACTAACCCCCACTACCTTCAATAGGTTCCAGGTGCTGACAGACACCATGGAGGATGAGTTTGAAACTCGCCTAGTTGGGGACTCTATGGTGCGTGGCCAGCTGGTTGAGTTCTGTGGTCGTTTATCAAACGGCCGCAGAAAACGTTACTGTTATCCAGGTGCCAGACTGGACGACATCACCGCAGCGTGCGATGATGTCACGAGTAATGCCGACCGAAACACACTCTTTGTCATTCACGCGGGGACAAATGACGTAAGGACAACCCGTTCTGAGGAACTGCTAGAGAAATACCGCCGCATGATCAAGCAATATCAACGAAAAACTGATGCCAGTAACATCATAATCTCTGGAATCCTCCCGAGGGTCGGTGCCGAACCTAACTTTTACCGTAAGGCCTTCGGCATGAACAACAGACTTCAGTCCCTTTGCTCAAAAGAAAACGTACAGTTCGTTAACTTGTGGAACAATATTTACTACGATTCGGACTTGTTCCTTGCCGATGGCATCCACTTAAACCCTGTTGGAGCAGCCCGTTTCGGGAGGCTGCTTTATGACCAAGTGGCGCTTCGAAAGCCAAAAAACGCCAAGGTGAGAACACCAACAGCTCCATCGTGAGGGAGCACTCAACCCGCGCAACCCCCGACTCGAATCACATTATAGCTTGCTATAGAAACGCTCGTAGCCTACGTAACAAATTTGAAGACTTAGAAGCACTCGCAGCTACAAATCATTATCACATCATCGGAGTCACAGAATCTTGGATAGACACTTTAAATAGAGATTTCATTGCGGAATCTCGATTACCGGATTATACGATTTTTGGTCACGAAAGAGAGAACAGAGAGGGTGGGTGTGTTATCTTATATAATTATCCACAACTCTCTCCATCCAGTATCCCTGAAAACACATATTATAACCAATGTGGACACGGTCTTCACTGAAATTAAAAATAAGTCTCGTAAAATAGTAATTGGACTAATCTATAGACCGCCAGGGGATTCTCCTGATATCGATCACGCGTTAAGTGAATAATATTATAAACAAGTGGCAGTTGCGAGGCAGTAATTGTGGGGGACTTTAACTTGCCAGTGAAAAGATTGGGCGAACCGTTTAACTCTCATTCAGGGCTCGACCTGTACACAAATTTATTAGAAAGTGATTAACATCAACATGTTCAAAAACCGACTCAGGAAAATAATATACTTGACCTTATCTTTTCAACGACAGCTGATCTAGTTAACGATGTTGGTCCAATTTTTAGTTTTAGCGATCACCGAATAATCACATCCAGCATAAAGATGAAAGTAAAGTAATTGCTAGTAAAGAAAAAGGTGCCTGATTATCAGAGAGCGAGTTTCGCAAGATTCCGATCAGTTTTAAGTAATTCTGACTGGCATGTAATTTCGACGGAAACAGATATTGATAAATCGTGGGAGCCCTTCACCACGATATTGAATAAAGGCATAAGCATATGCGTACGCTATCGTAACAGACGTTCAACTTTAAGAAAAAACCCAAATGGTGGAACAAAGAAATTTAAAGTAGTCTCTCTTAAAAGAAATGCATAATCAGTAAATACATATCAACCCAGAGTGAGGCTGACAAACTAGAGCTGTACAGAACTCGCCGCGAAATCAAAAAATTAATAAAACGAAGCAAGAAAAATCTTGAAGAATTTATAGCGGAACAGGTAAATCTAATCCTAAAGATTTTTTTAGCAATGAAAATAATAAAAACTCACTCACTTGTAGTATCGGACCGCTTGCTAATGATAATGGTAACCACACGAACGATGAAAATGAAATGGCTACAATCCTAAATAGCTTTTCCGTATCCGTATTTACCTACGAGGATTGTTTATCACCTCAACCGCCGGAGGTTATAGAAGGACCGAAAAGAATTTAAATGGCGTGCTCATCGTAGAAAGTGACATTTTACGCAAAATTGAAAAGATTAAACTAAGCAAAGCTCCTGGTCCAGACAAAATTACTCCTTGAATTTGAAAACATCAAATTTGTAAACCGCTCTCTATCTTATTGAATAAATCTTTAACAGCTGGAAAAGTTCCGTCGGATTGGAAACTAGCAAATGTCACACCAATTTTCATAAAGGGAGACAAGTCTCATCCAGGAAACTATCGACCAATTAGCTTGACATCGATTGTTTGTAAGTTAATGGAGAATATCATTCGCGACAATATGGTGAAATTCTTCGAAGAAAATAATACAATAAATAATTCGCAACATGGTCTCCGTGGTAAACGTTTGTGTTTAACTAACTTACTTGATTTTTTTATTATATTTTTGAGGTGTTCGATGAAAGCAGATCAGTAGATATCATATATATGGATTTTCAAAAAGCATTTGATAAGGTCCTCCACAAGCGATTGCTCAGTAAACTATTGGCGCACGGTATCTCAGGTAGCATTCACAATTGGCTTGTGGACTGGCTATCTGAGCATGAACAGAGAGTAGTTCTAAACGGTGTTATCTAACTGGCTCGATGTCAGAGGCGGCGTACCTCAAAGATCAGAGCTTGGTCCCATGCTCTTCTAAATTTATGTTAATGATCTCGATGATGGGCTCACTTGCAAAATATCAAAATTTGCTGATGAAACAAAAATCGCTAGTAAGTCAACTGCGACACTCGACGAAGAAGCATTACAATCAGATCTAGATCGACTTGCACGTTTGGCCGATCAAGGGCAAATGAAACTTTACGTTGACAAAATGTACAGTGTTAGCTACACATCGGAAACAATAACAATCGCGTTCAGTACGTAATTATTATTATTATTATTATTATTATTATTATTATTATTATTATTATTATTATTATTATTATTATTATTATTATTATTATTATTATTATTATTATTATTATTATTATTATAGGACAAGAATGTCAGCCTCTCTGGAGAGTTCATGGAACAATATACCCAGTAAGGGTCCCAGAGGGGGGAACATTGACCGTAGGAAAAAGCAAGTTACCCTAGTAAAAAACTATTAATTCAGTTCTTGAATAATTCCAGGTTTTCAGCTTTAGCTAACTACATCATTTGGATGCAGGTTCCACAATTTAGTTATACAGGGAACAAAGCTTCTAAAAAATTGGGAATTATTAAAACGTACAGCTGAAAATGCCAAATCTCCTCTTTAAAAGAGGAGATAAAAGACAATCAGTAGTTATCGTCCTATCAGCCTTACGTCTGTCCTAATTAAACTATTCGAAAAAATAATGAGGGATAAAGTGATCACTTTCCTCGAAACAAATGATTTGATAACTGATAATCAGCACGGATTTCGTAGTAATCGATCTTGCCTGGAGTGTACTGGAGTGTACGCCCGTACCGAAGGTAAACAAAGATCAAGCCTCTACCTGTAACCTGTGAAACTACATCTCACCCCATCGTGAGGAGTCCAATTAAAAGGATTTTTACCCGTTTAGAATCTAGTAACTAGTCTTACGAAGCCGATGTAAGGAAACTAGCTTTTAGAATACTAGCTTTTATAATGTTTTTAAGAATCAACTACATGCACTGTTTATTCTCACTCTAATTCAGCTTCACGACTGTAGTGTATTCTTACTCTGATTCTACTTCACGACTGAAGTGTTAAGGGTAGTAATTTCCTCTTATTTCTCTCTTTACTGTAAAATCTCCATGTCCCTTTCTTCCTTAAAGGCACATGGTGTTCTCTTCTAACTATTTCCAGCCGGCACGTTGCCGGAGGGAGAGGTGGGTGGGGAGAAGCCTTCATCTATTCTATCCTGTCCTACCACACGTAGATTACTAGTAGTAGCGGTAGTAGACAGACACCATAGACGCCATAGACCGCCAGGTCTATGGCGTCTATGGTGTCTGTTCTTCCTATGTATATTCCTATGCATATTCCTCCTCCTCCTCCTCCTCCTCCTCCTCCTCTTCCTCTTTCTCTTTTTCTTCCTCTTCCTCCTCCTCCTCCTCCGCCTCTTGCTCCTCTTTTTCCTGCTCCTCCTTCTCCTCCTCCGCCTCCTGCTCCTCTTCTTCCTGCTCCTCCTCCTCTTCCTGCTGCTCCTCCTCCTCTTCCTCCTCTTCCTCCTCTTCCTCCTCCTCTTCCTCACCCTCATCCTCCTCGCCCTCGTTTTCCTCCTTCTCTGTCGTCTCCGCGTCCTCCTCGTCGTCGTCGCCCTCCTCCTCCTATTTGGAGACTTCAACTTCTTCAACGTTAATATGGGCTGGATGAATGGGGAACAAGACAATAACTTTCTTATCCAAATGGTGGAAGTTTGATTCATCAGTCAGGTTTTTACTCAACCAACGGAAGATTATAATATACATACATGGTTTATGTTAGCCTTACTGTTAGCTGTTTTTACTTTTCTAAGTAGTTGGTGTTAAGTGTTATAGTTAATGTTTAAGGCGCGAACTGCTATCTCACGTCAGGTCCGGTGTACCGTTGTCTGTGTTCTCCAGTTGATTGAAGTGGTTGAGACAACACAATAGCCTTTTAGTTAAGTGATGTGTGGCCGAGCGGTAGCCGTTATAAGTTCACTTTAGTTTACTTTAGTTCTCTCTCTCAGGTTAATACAAATACCAAATGTATTTTAACTATATCAAGTTGTATACAAAGTTTACAGTTTACGTGAGCGAGTCACACGATTTGAGAGCCAGCCACACCACAGGGCGCGGGGCAGCAGAGCACCGCTCACCTGCCCGTCACCCGTCTTCTCTGCCTTCTCCGCTTTGTTCGCCCGTTTTATTTGCTTGTAGTTCGTCCGGAAGGTTGATGACGGCTGATGAAAGTCATCATTTGCTGATCCTAGTGTCAGTTCATCACAGCTTCCCACGGCCAAAAGCACGACGTGTTGTTAGACATCCTGTTGTGCGACACCGACCGGGTGTCGCCACACGTACAGTCATACATTCACATGTACATTATAATATACACATTACATCGCTCGGTTCCCTAAGAGTCGCGACCTCGCAACTCATCCGACCTTTAAAGTCAGTGTACCTACCCATGTTACAGTCGCACAATGTGTACTAGTTAAACGAGGTCCTGTTATGGTTGCATTAAAAAAATATATACAAATCAGAGCCCGCCTAACGATACAACATCGGGAAATGCCAATGATAATAAAAATAATCATGGAAGTAACAAGAAATGGGCAAAGTACATACAGGGCGAGGTAAATAGGGCTAGAGTCGTGGACATGGAAGCTCAGTACTATTCCGAGAAAACAAAATAATAGCTCGAAAAACTATTTACATGATACATCCTAGTAAAATTAAATTGACTAAACTGTCATTAGGATACATGGTAATGGAGCTATTTGGAATAGTAAAAAGAAAAAGGAACAATCCTTGAAGAAGATCTGCTACACACTGAACCTTCGAGTCACACCTTGACACAAAACTGTCGCAGAGAAACACTCATCCGTTGCGTGACAATTAATTGCCAGTGTCGTTACCCTCGGCACGCCTTTGAGACGGGTTGGGTTTACAACAATAGATAAGGTTGTGTTATCCGTAGAGTCTCCTAATAGTTACAATGTGATAACAAGGACAAGTCTGGAGAACCTTAGAAACATCGGCAGTCAGCACCACTAACTCCTAATACTCAGTTTGTCAGGTCTACAGTACTGTAAAAGAAAATCCTGTCACCAAGTTGTGAAATCACTGTTGTAACAAATCTCACTGAAATATATAATTCCAGCATAATTGATTAAAGTAATTCCAGCATTAATAAACATCAAATGAAAAAGACAAATTTCCACCTATCCCTCGATCGTAACGACCGTGGATGACTGACATCTGTGACGCCAAAAATAATTCCCGTAACGGGTAACAGTGGTATGTCAAGTAAGGGTAAGTATGACTTGTCTGCTTACTTCCAAAGCTTACAGATATTCACATGCTGGTTACAATAAAAGTTAGGGACAGCATCTGCTTAAGTTAAGTTAAGTCTGTCATTGCAGAGAAAAAGTATGTTTTAAGCAGAAGCACATGAGTTTCAAGGTTAAATCGTACCTATCCCTATGCTAGTCTACACCCTCGGTTATTACGGCTCCAATTAAATTAAGAAGACTGACTGCCTTGCATCAACTCAGCAATAAAATAAAATAGTGGGTTAGAGTAAAAAGTATTAATCAAGCACTCCCCTTCTCGCATGAAAAAAGATGCAGGCAAAAGCTTAGGAACCAAACATAAATTAGTAGATGCGAGGATGCAGGTTATAGTCGTGTGGTGGAAAGATACACAAAGCAGCGTCAGGCTGAACCTCAAGCCGGAGCTAGTCTTTGGAGACGATCACTATGCACCCTTCTGCGCAAAAAAAAGATCGTAAAGCTCAAATTTCCAACCACCTATTTATCTGACTATTTCTGCCTAAACCACGGGTAAAAGAACACACCAAGGAATTTTTGATTACCGCTGGTGACACCCAAAAAGGTTTAGGTCAGAGGGTCGCGAAGGCCCCCCTCCCCGGCGAACGTGTCAACGGCAAACGAAGCTTCAAAAAGGACCCAAAATTACTTTAAATGCCATAAAAGTTGGCTGATAAAACCGTGTAGGTTGCCAGTGGGGCTGTAGTCAAGGAATACTGCACTCCTTCGAAGAGGAACTTTAAGGACAATCATGTACACAAGGAACTCTAGTAATAATCTAGCATTAGCTACAGAAATGGTTTCTCCATCTGTCCAGTTTCCTTGTTTAAAACACGAGATCAAATCAGTAGATAGCCTATATGCGTCCACTGGCCTGTTAAAAAGGCCACTCGTTTGCACAGTGTCCACAGCAAAATTTTATTCCCTTTACGAGGCTGTGTTGCCCATCTTCCCCAAATGTTTCAAGAAAAAGTGACCGAAACGCATCATAATCCTTCCGTCCTGTGAACCCGCTACTGTTTATGAGGGCCGGCGTTCCCGTTCCCGGGATTGACCTTCGAGCGGCTGAGAGATATTTTATCTCCCGGATTTGACACGAATGAAATGTCCATGACGATCTCACTTTGAAACAAGAAGTCCCTGGCCGAATAATCTGCCTCCCTTGCTACCCTGCGAAAGGCCTAACTGCTGTTACTGTTAGTGGGTGATTAGGGGCAGAAGCCACTGTGGGATTAGTAAGGTAAGTAAATACCTCTTGGTTGCTCATGCAGCGTAGAAGAAGGAGGAGGCACCCTTTGAAGACTGCTACAACTCCTTACATGACAACAGTTACCGTTATCCTAGACGTCACTGTGCATTTTCCTTTACCCACCCCTCATAGTCCTCGGTGAGAGCTTGTAACTGCGGGTCAGGTTTCTCTGCCACTAAAAGAGTTACTAGTAAAATGAGGAGTAAAATGGTAAAAGAAACAAAATATTGCTGCAAAAATAAGTTAAGTAATAATCATTCACCGCTAAGTATGTGCTCACTCCTCCCCGAAAAAGAATAATGAGTGAGGCTTAGCAAGACAAAACTTCTCCACTGTGCAATAAAACACACAAAAGAAAGGAGAAAAGAAAATGAATGATTATACATAAAATGCGTAACAATGTTACTCAAGAAAAATATTAAACATCCACACGCCAGAAAAATCAACAGCTGAAGAATCTAATAGATTAGATACGGCCCCACACGCCTAAACACGTGAACATAATAATAGTAATGCACCTGAAATAATGTTGCAAGTGGTTTAATTACTGGAACCGTATGAATGAGTGTCAGCTATAATGTGATAAAAACCTCGAAGACAGGAACTCGATACCACACTACTCAGCATGCTTGCGTCCTTCGCCTCGCCGGTGACAAGGGCAGGGCTGCAGGGGTGGCAGGGTCTGCCGTCTCCCGTCAGGTAGCGGGGAAGGTTCGGCTCGGGCAGACAATATACGCCCACCAGTCACCCTCAAAGGTCCGAGTTGCCTGGCGAAGATAAATGCGCACCTACGACGAGTTGTGTCGTAGGGAGAAACAAGTGCCGAGACACCTCCAAGGAAACTTGGTTGTGTGGAGGTGTGGGGCGGGGCGCGCGAGCTGTGTGGAGGTGCGGGGCGGGGCGGGGTGTGCTCTTGGGTGCCGCTGTGTGCTGACTCGACTCACTGGGGCAGGAAAAGCCGCGCGCTGAGGTCAGCGTTTGCTTGCTGTGTTCGATACCGTTCACTGCCCCCACACACTGTCACTGAAGTTACGTTTGAGAGAGAGATATAACAATTCGGAGTAGTTCGTAACCATCCTGCACATCATTTATGTTAACGTCTTTTTAAGGTGTTACTTTTTAACGTGGTTAACGACGAGGCGGCCACCAGCCACCATTTTATGTTATGTTATATTATAGAGAGATAGCACCTATATAACACTTCGGAGAGGTCCGTAAACCGCTGTTCACCACTTTTGTTAGCCTTTTTGTTAGCTGTTTGTACTTTTTACATGTACATTATAATATACACATTACATTTAGTTTTACCTAACTACCAACCATTTCCTCAAAAACTTCTGTGAGGTTTGTGTCAAACGAAGTGGATACGATCACCCTTTACTTCATGTTATTAAGTTTACCGAAGACAAACTAATTAGTATGGCCATGATGAAACACTTCAGTAAAGCTAATATTAACTTAACCTGCGAAATAATATTCTCCGCTGCAGCTTTGAATCAACAAAATTTCACTTCAATCAACGAGGCGTAATAGAACTCGATATCGAGAGCATAGAAGTTTCCGAGCAGTCTTGGAAAGTGAAAGGTATTCTGAGACCTCGTGGATCACTATGGAAGTCAAATGACCCATAAAGTTACATAAAAAAACTTAAAACTTGTTGAAAACAGACGATACGCCTGAAACTCTTGAACGGAACCAACGTAGTGTCTGATCTTGCTAAGCCGTTATCGATAGTAAACGTGGTATAGTACTTTGAGAAATGATAAGCGTGCGAGTCCGAGACCAACCCGAATCGTTTCTCGCATACATAAGAACAAAAAAAAGTAAGTATAAAAACTTAGCTCTCCTCTTAATACAGTAGACACATGGCCGGAATCCGAAACAAGAACATTGACTCTCTGTTGACAGTTAAGTAGACGGAGTCTGTCCACGAAGGTCTTTTCCGGTGGAGGGTGACCACAGCCTTGTAAATAGATTACTAAGCTAATAAGATGTGCACAAGTACCTGGATAATCTCGACACAGTAAGTTAACAGAGTCCGACAACTTCTCGCATAGGTTGTTATAAAAGATCTTAGCAGCATATATTGAAGCATTTTTAATGGGTCAGTACAACTAAACGAAGCCTCTGTAGCTGGAAATTTACTCTTCTTTTTTAGTCAACAACAGTGACAGACAACAGTTGCAGACATGATTCTCGAGGAAGTTATTAGAAACACTCATGTCAAGCTCATACAGGATAAACGATCATTCCCGAAAACCGGCATTGTTTCAGAAATACGCGCTCCTGCTTAGCCAACGGGTTGGTTTCATCCACGGTATTTATGAAAATTGGTATAAACATATCAATAGCAACATTATATATATCTACCTCGTAGTTGCCTGTTACTAGCGGAGTATGTACCACAAGGATCATGGGCTGGGACCTTTAATCCCTTTTTATTAAAGTTCTGCCTATGGAGGACCTATGGAGCCTGTAGGCTTTCTTGGTGGGGTCTGGTTGTAAGCACCAGACCATAATGGCGCAGGAAAGTGTTTTATAATGGTGCCATCTTGCTTGCCTCACTTTTTATCCTCTATTTCCTTTACATTTCCGCCCGTAATCGTGCCAAATCTATTCTTCGACTAACCAAAAACTCCTTTATCCGTAGCAAATGTCAACACCTAGCTTTCTCTAATTCTTCCAGAGACTTCTGGCACTTAGCCAAAAATATCTCCTCCAATTTCACTTCTTCCTCTTTCCCGCCTCTTCTTAACCCAGACGGCAGCACTGCCGTCTCATCTATCTGTAAGGCTGAACTCTTCACTCGAACTTTCAGTAACAACTCCGCTCTTTTTTTTTTTACGTGTACGCCTGTAACGCCGGTAGGCTCTCTTGAGGGCCTAGATGGAAGTCGGCCCCATCCCGTCATGGCGCAGGCAAGTGTTTATAGTGGCGCCATCTTCTCTTGGCTCATGCTGCCACCCGGAACTCCTTCTTGATTCACTTGGACGGTTTCCTCAAGAGTCCGGGTTGATGGGTGGTCTTCAGGACAGCAAGTTTGTAGTTTCAAGCACTCGGCGGTGACTGAAAAATCCGAGGTGGTAGCGTGGGGATTCGAACCTGCGTCGTCCATCACGCGGTGAATGTGGGCCCAGCACGCATCCACTCAGCCAGCTCAGCATATTCCTCCTACTCATCCCCGCTTTGACTCCTTCATGCCTGTTATTAAGATTCTTAAGAATGATGTTTTCTATGCCCTCTCTGGCCTCAACTCTCAGAAAGCTTATGGACCTGATGGAGTGCCTCCTATTGTCCTTAGAAACTGTGCTTCCGTGCTGACACTCTTTCGTCTCTGCCTATCAACATCTACCTTTCCCTCCTGCTGGAAGTACGCCTTCGTACAGCCTGTGCCTAAGAAGGGTGACCGTTCCAATCCCTCAAACTACCGCCCTATAGCTTCACTTTGCTGTCTATCTACAGCTTTTGAATCAATCCTAAACCGGAAGAATCAAAAGCACCTTTCCACTTCTAACCTTTTATCTGATCGCCAGTATGGGTTTCGCAAGGGGTGTTCTACTGGCGATCATCTTGCTCTCTTAACTGATTCTTGGTCATCCTCTCTTAGCAGTTTTGGTGAAACTTTCTCAGTTGCGCTAGACATATTGAAAGCCTTCGATAGAGTCTGGCACAAGTCTTTGCTTTCCAAACTGCCCTCTTTCGGATTCTATCCCTCTCTCTATTCCTTTAGCTCCAATTTCCTTTCCAGCCGTTCTATCTCTGCCGTGGTAGACAGTCACTGTTCTTCCCCTAAACCTATCAACAGTGGTGTTCCACAGGGCTCTGTTCTATCACCCACTCTCTTCCTATTATTCATCAATGATCTTCTTTCCATAACAAACTCTCCTATCCACTCATACGCTGATGACTCCACTCTGCATTATTCAACTTCTTTCAACAGAAGACCCTCTCAACAGGAATTACATGACTCCAGGCTGGAGGCTGCAGAACGCTTAACCTCAGACCTTACTGTCATTTCCGATTGGGGTAAAAGGAACCTTGTGTCCTTCAATGCCTCAAAACCCCAATTTCTCCACCTATCAACTCGACACAATCTTCCAATCCACTATTCTTCGACAACACTCAGCTGTCACCATTTTCAACACTAAACATCCTCGGTCTGTCCTTAACTCAAAATCTTAACTGGAAACTTTACATCTCCTCTCTCACTAAATCAGCTTCCTCAAGGTTGGGCGTTCTGTATCGTCTCCGCCAGTTCTTCTCCCCGCACAGTTGCTATCCATATACAGGGGCCTTGTCCGCCCTTGTATGGAGTATGCATCTCACGCGTGGGGGGGCTCCAGTCACACAGCTCTCTTGGACAGAGTGGAGTCTAAGGTTCTTCGTCTCATCAGCTCTCCTCCTCTTACTGATAGTCTTCTACCTCTTAAATTCCGACGCCATATTGCCTCTCTTTCTATCTTCTATCTATATTTTCACGCTGACTGCTCTTCTGAACTTGCTAACTGCATGCCTTCCCCCCTCTCGGGGCCACGCTGCACACGACTTTCTCCTAAAGCTCATCCCTTTACTGTTCAAATCTCTTACGCACGAGTTAACCAGCATCTTCATTCTTTCATCCCTCACGCTGGTAAACTCTGGAACAATCTGCCTTCATCTGTATTTCCTCCTGCCTACGACTTGAACTCTTTCAAGAGGAGGGTATCAGGACACCTCTCCTCCCGAAATTGACCTCTCTCTCGGCCACCTCTTTGGAATCTTTTTAGGAGCAGCGAGTAGCGGGCTTTTTTATTATTGTTTCCTTTTTTTTTGTGCCCTTGAGCATTCCATTGTTGAAAAAAGAAATAGAGAACATCTATAATCCGGGTTGATAGGTGGTCTTCCGGACAACTTGTGGGTAGTCTAAGGCCACTCGGCGATGACTGAAAATTGTCAGCTTGTAGCATCCGACGGGACTCGTACCCGGGTTCTCCAGTACGCCTCCCCCGCACGCTTACCACCCAGCCACTGTTTCCCCGCCTATTTATCATATATATCAATGTGTTTTATTTAGGATTAAAATCATTCTTATCGAAGTTTGCTGATCGAAGGGAAGGGAATAGCCGAACGTCCGATTCCGAAGTCATCCAAAAGGAGTATGAACAAATTCTTCACTGGTCTTAAAAATGGCAAGTGTCCTTCAGCTTTCATAAATGTGAAATGCTCTTTGGATCCAGAAAAAAATAACACACATACAACATGCGTAAGTAATCTCTGGAGATCAAGATGAATCATATATTCCAATCTTGTTATAAACTAGCACGATTTATGTTCCTTTCTCTTCCATGTTTTCTTGCACTATAGAGTAACCCAGAAAAGCCAAACTGACTAATTAGCTCCCCCAACGTGCTGTTTACCCTTCGCAAAAAGGAAATGACAACAAGGGTCACGAGAAAGAAATAGCTCAAAAATTGCGGCAGAAAAATTATCGAGAGCAAGAGAGGAACACACAATGCCAGTTGTCAGGGAGAAGAAATTCCTCTGAGTGCTGTTGCCCTCATCTTGCTCATTTTGTTTCTCCTCCTCCTCCTCCCCGTCCTGCCCCTCCTCCCCTTCCTTCTTCTCCCCTTCCTCCTCCTCCCCGTCCTCCTCCTTCCCTTCCTCCTCCTCCTCCTCCTCCTCCTCCTCCTCCTCCTCGAAGATATACTCCGTATCAGTAATGGAAAAATAAGTAATTTTCCGTCTCTTCGGTAAGATTAAATCAGCTGGACAAATTCTGGAGACTCGTGATCTTTTAACAAGAAATCCAATGTTGTGACCTTTGGGGAACGGAATGGGAAGGGTGTAGCGAAATGACTGGGAACGGGGAAGAAAGGATTGGGGTAAGGAGAAGGAAGGGGAAGGAAATTTAGACGAGTGGAAGGGGAGGGGAAGTAAGGGAATAGGAATGGGAGAAGAGGAAAAGGAAAGGAATGAGTAGAAAGGAGGGACGGAAAGGGATAGGAAAGGAAGGGGAATGGAAGGAAGGGAAAATGGTAAAGAATTAATTAGAAATAGTGGTTTGGATGATGATCGGAAAGGAGGAGAAAGGAGTAGGATGAAATGCATTGCGGATTGGAAATGAAATGAAGGAAGAGGAATGCGTCTTAGGAGATAAGAATATTGAGGGGGGGGTATGAAGAGAGGCGATGTTTATTGAAAATGGAAAACCTGGGGAGAAGAAAGAAAGGAAAAAAATATGGGAAATGAGGAATAGAATCGATAATGTACAGTTACTGTCGGCTAAATGAGAGAATTAAGAACAGGTTTATTTTTAGTTGTGCGAAGAGGAGCTGGGAAAAGGGGGAAGAGAAGGCAACTAAACAGAGGGATATGAGGAGGTTATTTATTTTTCTTCCAGCCACAACAGCTCCATTCCTTCACTCTTCCACTTGTCCTCACTTCCACAGTTATCTTCTCGGCCATCATCATGAGGAGCTTAATTTTATTTCTTACCCAACTCCTATTTCTCGTTTATTCTTTTCCCAACGATCTCTCCATGATTAAATGAAAAGTAAGGATAGGAGCGAGAAATGAAGGTAAGGAGGAAGGAGGAAATTTAGTGAAGCAATGAAGGACAGAGAGAAGGAGAGGCTGAGCTCGTAGCGGGTCAGATTAATCAAGTGTAATGAATGAAAAGATGTTTGGGGAGCAAATTATAGTCAGCATCCAATGAATGTAACTCTATTGTGCTTCCTTGTCCTAGTTATGTACGGAAAGTTACAACTCACATGAACGTCTGTTGTGGGGTTTCCGTTTCATCACAGTGAGTGATATTTCTCTCACTATAAACCGTACGAGTCTCTCCGCGAACAGCGCATTTCAGTGGTCGGGACGCGTTCTAAGCTAGATGCGGTGTTTACTAATTTCAAAATGGTACGGAACGATGCGGTAGAGACATCTGTTCATGCTTCCGCTCGCCGTGCTTCTGAGGTGTTCAGAGATTTCATGCTGCAGTGCTGTGTATCGGATTTAGCCACTGAGGACCTCCTTGCACTCTTTCAGAATCCGTGGGAATACTTCGTCTGGCCCCGGCGATTTGTTTTTCTTCAACCTACCAATCTCATCCTGGACTACTTGCCTAGTGACTTGAGAGATTGATAAACTTTCTGTACACTACCATTTCTAGTAGCATCTATAAGGATCACCACAAGAACGAGAAAACTGGCAAATTCTAACATATTAAAACCAGGATGTTTCCACAAAGCAATGCTAAATTATATGTAACAATTTTTTTTTTTTGTTTTTTTACGTCGCGGCCTATTGCGCCGGTAGGCTTCTTCCCGGTGGGACCCGATGGTCGGCCCAAGGCTTCTTCCCGGTGGGTCCTGATGGTCGGCCCAGCCCGTTCTGGCGCAGGCGAGTGTTTATAGTGGCGCCATCTTTCACTGGCTCATGCTGCCCTCTCGGAGCTCATCTTTAATCCTAGAATCTAGAGTCCGGGTTGATAGGTGGTCTTCTGGACAGCATGTGGGTAGTTTTAAGCCACTCGGCGGCGGCTGAAAAGTCCCAGCTTGGTGGCACCGGTCGGGGATTGAACTCGCGTCCTCCTGAACGCGGAGCCGTCACTCTGTCGACTCAGCCACCGCCTCCTACTAGAAGTATTTGCTCTCCATACTAGAGATGACAGTTGGGCAGTAAACAAAGTTGTAGACATGAGGGTTACGGTATGTCTTTAACTTTGTGGTACCAGTGTCCAGTAATTAATGAAGATTAATCACATTTACAGTTTATAAATAATCGGCCGATTAATCGGTATCGGCCGATTATTGGTTACCGATTAATCGGTAATCGGTAATCGGCCAAATTGCTTATCGGTGCAACCCTAAATTTATATATATATATATATATATATATATATATATATATATATATATATATATATATATATATATATATATATATATATATATATATATATATATATATATCAACTTTGCCGTATATTATTCATTTTTTTCACATCAGTTCATACAGCACTCAGGACAAGAAAGAAAAGTAGGAGGAGAAGGAGGACGTCGACGAGGGAGTTCAAAACGAACTATTACGCCATTTAACTCGCCCCATGGCGTCAGCAGTAATAACAGATTAGATCAAAGTTATTATGTTTAACTACAAGGCAGAACAGCAGCGAGGGAGGACAAAATACACACACACACACACACACACACACACAACACACACACACATACACACACACACACACACACACATACACACACACACACACACACACACACATACATACACACACACACACCTGCGTAAACAACTTCGGCAGCACCCAGCTCATCGACTGCGCTACCACAGCAAGCGCTGCCGCACGCTCCGCCGAGTCCCGGAAACGGCAGCGCTACGCCGACCTCGGTCAGCTATACGACTTCATGCCGCTGACGGTGGAAACGACCGGAGTCCTTGGTCCCGCCTTCAGCGACCTCATCAAGACCCTCGGCAGGCGCATCCGAGAGAGGACGGGGGAAAAGCGGGAAACCGAGTGGCTGCGGCAGCGGGTCAGCCTCGCAGTGATCCGCGGGAACGCAGCAGCGCTATGCCAGCAGCGCCCCACATCTGACTTAATCTAAGATCCAGCTCGACTTTTACTATGTTATTATTATGTATAATTCCTATGTTTTATGTAGTATTTATCTATAGTATATTAAAAGATATGGTTGAGGGCCACATTCATCGGCGTTCCGGCAGGGGCCGATGAATTGCAATGCGAACAATCTAACCAATTGTTCCCATCGTAACTCCCTTCCGGATGGAGGCCCCCATAAACACACACACACACACACACACACACACACACACACACACACACACACACACACACACACACACACACACACACATTATGTGGTACTGCTTGTTAAGTAAAATATTATTATCACCTCAGACTGTCAGCCAATTATTCATGACGAATTACTATCCCTCACCTTTCATCCTCTCTCTTCCACCTGCTTTTATCTTTCACCTCCTTCCCCTTTCCCCTCTCTCCCCTGCTTTCTCTTTTCTCGCGTGTCTACATCTTCACCTGGCCGTAATTAGCCCTGGTGTGCGTGTTCCTGCATACTGTCAGGTTTCTGTGCAGTGTCAGTAATGCTACGTAATTTTTAACGAAGTTTGTGGAAGCCTCAAATTTTCTTCAGGGTGTTTTTGGGACACATTTGATTAATTTCGGGATATTAATTTATTTATATATTTTAAATATTTGTAATACTTTTTCTCCCTGACCTCTCTTTTCACATTATGTACTTCTTTCTCTCATTTCTTGCTCTTCTTATTCGTAGTCTGATTATTACATACAGTGACATCTCAAGTAATGGACGGCGGACTATTGATTTTGCGGCGTCCTAGTCATTAAGCCGCGAATTTTGGAAAATCAACCGCTTTGGTGCGAATCGCCATAACTCCCTTATTTCTGGGGCAACAGAAATGTTTTTGTTATCAATCGACGGCAAAATGAAAGGGCTATATTTTTTTTAATAATAATAATGAAATGATTATACAAAAATAGTAACGTTTTATATAGATACCTTAAAATGATTTTAATACACGATAGTCAACATATTGAACTGTTCATAAATTAATTTTTATGCAGATATATTAATTTTTGTGGCGTCAAAAAGGTTTTTCGTCGCGGTGCGTGAAATGAGTCAGATTTGGCGAATTTTTGTTGCCACTACTGGTCAAGCTTGAGCAAAAACTACTGAGGCTTGGAAGACGTTCTTGGTGGCAAATGAAAGCTCTATTAATACAGATTAATAATCAGAAAAAAATGGAAAGCACTAAATAAATAAAAAAAGTTATGCAAAAAACTAAGACGTGTCCAAATCACGGCAAAAGGGCCGAAAAACAGGCTATTTTTTGACTGCTCGACGACAAACTTGAAATCGAGCTATCAAAAAACCCTTCGAGCTGGTCAAACTACATTGCCAAGAGGGGCCACTTACCAAATTTCAGCCTTCTAGAGGCAATAGCAATGCCACACTAGACAAAAACGGCAAAGTGTCTGGAGTTCGTCAAAATCGCTCTCATAAGAGTTTACGTTTTGAGCTGTAGAGACGAAACTACTGGGAGTAGGGAAATGTTATGCATTCATATTGGAAAGCATATTGGTAGGGCTAAATTATTTGTTAAATAAATGTTTTGAAATTCTAAAAAGATGAGTAGGTTTCAAGGTAGGGAACTCAAAAATAGTTTTTTTCTGAGTCGTTTTTTTGCGAATTTATCTATTTTTTACCCTTTCGAGTCGGTTTCTTAACCCGGTCGCTTATTAAACAATATAGCCCTTTAATTTTGCCGTCGATTGATACCAAAAATATTTCTGTAGCCTCAGAAATAAGGGAGTTATGGCGATTCACACCAAAGCGGTTGATTTTCCAAAAATGATTGGCCTGAAAAAAAAAGTATTTTATTTTTGACTTATAAAATTATGCGAAATTTCTTCTTTCTTTTGGTATATGAATTAATATGATGAAAAAATAATACAGTGGTATGCAACATGCAACGCAACGTCCTGCAATGAGCTTCCGCGAGGCGCCACTGGCTTGTAACCTTGTTTTCACCCTTTTTTAAATTTAGGGTTTTCTTTTCATGGTCTGTCATGGTACTCTTAGGTTCTCTCATACCACTAGTCAAGAAAATGGAAAATTTTAGCAGTCACTCATTATTTGTGAAAATCGATATATATATATATATATATATATATATATATATATATATATATATATATATATATATATATATATATATATATATATATATATATATATATATATATAAATATATATTTTTTACATAAATCCAACAAAACACTATGTATCCGCCTCAAATGTCTTCTGAATTATATTTTATTAATTTTACACAGTAGAAGACTGGTTTTCACTTTGAAATATGGTCAAAATCGAGTACATGTATTTGTGACCCCGTAAAAAAGACGTAACAATGGGTAAACAAAGCAGCCTGTGTACAAATCCAATGCAAGTAAATGAAACCATGCCTGCTTTTTTCTTCATATCCTGATGTATGTATCCTGTGGATTTCAAGTCCCCAGCTGGAATAGGTAAAATACAAAAAATATTTCAACTTCACCGCTTGATATCTCAAAACTATGATTTTGCAATTTAGAAAATATCTCCTCCGTTGCACTTCTTATTATACACATATCTCCTATTGCAGCATATGAAAGTATGTGTAAGGAATAGGGTTTGCTATCGGAAAATATTGTTTGAAGTTGATTTTGATTTCTGAAAAATATTTGTCATTTTTTTTATTATTTTATCGAACTTTAATTTTTTTTTACTATTGTAGAAAACGTACCGATAGCAAACGCTAATTTCCCATCCTTCCTGATTAGAATGCTTTTTTAATGAAAGAAATCGGCCCGTAAGTAAGGGAGGAGATACGCTTAGAAAATAAGGAATTTAACATGGGATTTGAGATTTTACAACCCCCCCCTAATGACAGGGCTGGGGCAAGTGTCCGGTCCATGGTGTAGGGTTCACTGTTACATAACATTAGCTTAAACTAAACAGGTTTGCGTCAGTGATGGTTGCCTATCTCTACATAGTTATGTCTTTCTATCCTCTTCTATCCTTTCTATCCTTTCTTAAATTTTTCTTACATATGACTCATCACAAATATTGCGTTAACATATTTATCTGGTTACTGATAGATTTTTTTTTCTATTTTCTCTTAATCTTCTTCTACAGGCTTTTTCCTTCCTTTTCCCTCATTACTTTCTCCTTTCTCTTTTGTTTCCATTCACCAAACCAGCGTCACAGGTGTCACGGTAACGGCTCACCACCTTTAACAATGTAATTACATTCATTGTGCCCGTTAGTTATTACCATAATTAGCATCGCTAATCGAAATTCAATTATGAAGCACAACGAATTGTTTTCCATCATCCTCGCCAATATCGTCCTCCTCCTCATCAGTGTCATTCTTGTCTCCATGACATATAGCAAAAACCCTTACGTCTCCAAGTGACGTTTTTTGATCGAAGGAATTAACCTGCTATAACTTTGGAATTTTGACATGCTTTTCTGCAAAAACATGATGAGCTGACAAATTAGAAAGAGGCGCCATGGCAGTTTGTATGCCTTGGCATGGTGATGTAGAGCAGAGGACGGTGTAACAGGGAGGTGGTGGTGGTTGTGATGGGATGGCGGTGGTGATGGTGGTGGTGGTGCTAGTGCAGAAGATTGACAGATGGACACACACACACACACACACACACACACACACACACACGAGTGGTCAGCGAGCGGGCGTGGTTAGCCCATGGACCTAGGTTCCAGTCCCACCGAAACACGCTTAATTTTCAAACCATCGCCGAGGGGCGGAAGATTACCCACATGCTGCCCAGATCTTCAATCAATTCTGACTTCAGCGACCTCAGTCAAGAGGAGCACCAGAGGGCAGCATGGCCCAAAACAAGTCATATATCAAGGCAACCGTTATAAATATAATTCGCCTGGGCCACTAACTGGCTGGGGTCGTCTAGGAGCCTCCCTAAGAAAGCCTACCGGATTATGTAGCCTGTTGTAATCATGGCAATTTCCTTTTTATTTTATTATTATTTTATTTTTCGCCCGTCCCCGGGCCTGGAAACACAAGTGTGTTTAATTAGCTGCCGCGTCGCAGTGATTAAACATTTCACTCAATTTATATTCCAAGCAGGAAGCACACGCAGAAGTTGACCTTTACGCACGAACCCTCCCGGCAACCCCCTCCTCCCCACATGCACACACACCACGGCGTTTACCTGGTGGGAGAGAACAAAGTTGTAACGCTTGGTCAGGCTGATGGCGGGTCGAGGGAAACGAGTGAAACATGTTATTACAGAACAAAAATTCCATTTGCGTGCGTGCGTGCGTGCGTGAGAGAGCAAGCGAGCTTTATAGGACAACTCGTTCAACCCTATATCCTGCTAATCCAGGCATGTTGGCAATGTAATGCGTCACTGTATTCGAGAGCTTTCTACCCTTTCTACCCTTGAGGTTGAGTGTGGGACTCAGGCTTTGGAATATACTTCCTACCGGTATTGTCTATGAAGTAAATTGCTACTTACAAACAAAATTGTTACCTTCCTAAGATAAATCCTTGCCTCCATTTTTTTTCCTTTCCTCTTTTCCGTGTTGTTCATGCCCCTCGCGGAGAGCCTCTGGGTATTGCGGTCTATTGTGACTTTTTGAGGCTCATGTTCAGTAAAGTGCAATAATAATAATAATAATAAAAATAATAATAATAATAATAATAATAATAATAATAATAATAATAATAATAATAACGATAATGATGTTACTACTACTACTACTACTACTACTAATAATAATAATAAGTATAAATATAATGATAATAATAACTACTGCTACTACTACTATACTACTAGTACTACTATATTACTACTACTACTATTACTACTACTATTACTACTACTACTACTACTACTACATAATAATAATAATAATAATAATAATAATAATAATAATAATAATAATAATAATAATAATAATAATAATAATAATAATAATAATTAATAACAATAAAAATAATTATAATGATTATTATGATAATGATACTACTACTACTACTACTACTACTTCTACTACAATTTCTACTACTACTACTACTACTAACAATAACAACAATAACAACAATAACAACAATAACAAGAATAACAAGAATAACAAGAATAACAAGAATAACAACAGAAACAACAGAAACAACAGAAACAACAGTAACAACAGTAACAACAAAAACAACAAAAACAACGATAACAATTACAACAATAATAATAATAATAATAATAATAATAATAATAATAATTCCACCTGTGGGTGTAGGTTAGTCTTTCGCAATCACGGTATGCGTTCAGTGTTTCACAGTGCTTCTTCAGTGTTCTGCACATAATTTATTAGGTCAGCTCGTTTTAGACAAAGAATGTTATGTTAGTTTTCTATTGTTCCGTTCCCTCTGGTTAATTGTTTTACTGCTCCATAACTCGGTTTATTTTATATTCTCCATACTTTACTTACTATATTTTAATATTTTTCCTTTTCCAGAGTCTGCATGAATTTTCCTTCCATTTTTATACATAGCCACTTCACTTTTTCCTAATTTCCCCGCCTCTCTCTCTCTCTCTGGATTGAGAGAGAGAGAGAGAGAGAGAGAGAGAGAGAGAGAGAGAGAGAGAGAGAGAGAGAGAGAGAGAGAGAGAGAGAGAGAGAGAGAGAGAGAGAGAGAGAGAAAATGAAATATAAAATGAATTCCCTGACCAAAGTTCATTAAAAAGTGGACGAAAACTTTCATCTTGCACATGTTTTTTTTTAATTCACAACAACAACAACAACAACCACCGCCACCACTACAATCACTACCATTAATTTAGATCACCACCACCACCACCTCTGCCACCACCGCCACCGCCACCACTACTATCACTACCATTAATTTAAATCACCACCACCACCACCACCACCTCTGCCACCACACCTACCACACCACCACCACCTCTGCCACCACACCTACCACACCACCATCACCACCACCACCTCTGCCACCACACCTACCACCACCACCTGCCACCACACCACCACACCACACCACCACCACCTCTGCCACCACACCCACCACACCACCACACCACCACACACCACCACACCACCACCACCCACCACCACCTCTGCCACCACACCACCACCACCACCACCACCACCACCTCTGCCACCACACCTACCACACCACCACCACCTCTGCCACCACACCCACCACACCACCACCACCACACCCTCTGCCACCACACCTACCCACCACACCACCACCACACCACCCACCACACCACCACCACCCACCACCACCCACCACACCACCACCACCACACCACCACCACCACCACACCACCACACCACCACCACCACACCACCCCACCACACCACACCCACCACCACCACCACCACCCACCACCTCTGCCACCACCACCACCACTACCACACCACCACCACCACCTCTGCACACCACACCCACCACACCACCACCACCACCACCACCACCACCTGCCACACCACCACCCACCACACCACCACCACCACTACCACCACCACACCACCACCACCACCACCACCACACCCCCACCCACCACCACCACCACCACAAACACAACCCCACCCCCCCCACCACACCACCACCACCACACCACCACCACCCACACCCACCACACCACCACCACCACCACCTCTGCCACCACACCTACACCACCACCACCACCACACACCACACCACCACCACCACCACCTCTGCCACCACCACCACCACCACCACCACACCCACCACCACCACCACCACCACCACCACCCCTGCCACCCCCACCACCACCACCACCACCTCTGCCACCCCACCTACCACACCACCACCACCACCACCACCTCTGCCACCACACCTACCACACCACCATCACCACCACCACCTCTGCCACCACACCACCACCACCACCACCACCTCTGCCACCACACCTACCACACCACCACCACCACCACCACCACCTCTGCCACCACACCTACCACACCACCACCACCACCTCTGCCACCACACCACACCACCACCACCACCACCACTGCCACCACACCCACCACACCACCACCACCACCACCACACCACACCCACCACCACCACACCACCACCACCACCCCACCACACCACCACACCACCACCACCTCTGCCACCACACCCACCACCACCCCCACCACCACCACCACCACACACCACCACCACCACACACCACCACCACCACCACCACCTCTGCCACCACACCCACCACACCACCACCACCACCACCACCACACCACCACACCACCACCACCACCACCACACCACACCACCACCCCACCACCACCTCTGCCACCACCACCACCACCACCACCACCACCTCACCCACCTCACCACCACCACCACCACACCCACCTCACCACCACCACCACCACCACCACACACCACCCACCACACCACCACCACCACCACCGTCACCTCTGCCACCCACCACCACCACCACCACCGTCACCTCTGCCACCCACCACCACCACCACCACCACCTCTGCCACCAACCACCACACCACCACACCACACCCACCACACCACCACCACCACCACCACCCACCACACCACCACCACCTCTGCCACCACACCCACCACACCACCACCACCCCTGCCACACCCACCACACCACCACCACCCCACACCACACAACCACACCACCACCACCTCTGCCACCACACACCACCACACCACCACCACCCACTGCCACCACACCCACCACCACCACACCACCCCCACCACCAACCCACCACCACACCCACCACACCACCACCACCACCACCACCTCTGCCACCACCACACCACCACCACCACCACCACCTCCACACCACCCCCCACCCCACCACCACCACCACCACCACAACCCACCACCACCACACCACCACCACCACCTCTGCCACCACACCTACCACACCACCATCACCACCACCACCTCTGCCACCACACCTACCACACCACCACCACCACCACCACCTCTGCCACCACACCTACCACTCCACCAGCACCAACAACACATCTGACACCACACACCCACCACCACCACCACTACCGTCACCACCACCACCACCACCACACCACCACCACCACTACTGTCACTACCATTAATTTAGATCACCACCACCACCACCACCTCCACCACCACCAACACCAACACCTCTGCCACCACCTCTTCCACCACCGCTACCACACCACCACCACCACCACTACTATCACTACCATTAATTTATAATCACCACCACCACCACCAACTCCACCACCTCTGCCGCCACCACACCACCACCACCACCACCACCACTACTATCACTACCATTAATTTATATACACCATTACCACCACCACTACAACCACCGCTAATACCACCTCTGTCACCACTGCCACCTCTACTATCACTACCATTAATATATATCACCACCACCACCATCTCGTCCACCACCGCCACCGCACCACCACCACGACTATCACTGCCATTGATTTACACCACTACCACCATCACTACAACCACCGCTAATACCACCTCTGTCACTAACGCCACCTCTACTACCACTACCATTAATTTATATCACCACCACCACCACCACCATCTCGTCCACCACCGCCACCGCACCACCACCACCACGACTATCACTGCCATTGATTTACACCACTACCACCACCACTACGACCACCGCTAACACACCTCTGTCAGCACCACCCACCTGAACAATCATTACCACTACCTAAAACACACCCACATGAACACCACCACCGTTATCACCACGAGCCACACCACCACAATTCCTTCTCTTGCTACTGTCAATAATTATCACCGCAACGTCAGTCCCACGGCCACTACCACCATCACTACGTTACTGTCACTTAATGATCACTAACACTAAAGAATAACACTAACCACTTAAATAATAGCGGAAAAGCAAAAACAAGAGCAACGAATAGAATAACCTCAATCATCGCCACCTACAACACCCCCTAGCTCACCACCTCCACAGCCGCCACCACCACCACCAGTCTTTCACCGAGAACCCCCCCCCCCCCCTCCACCACCACAAAACTCTTCGGTGTTGTAATTAGACCCTTTTACTTTTATCCTGCAGCGGTGATTGCATGGTTTCATTACTCGTGGTATTTATGTTATTCTCTCTCTCTCTCTCTCTCTCACTTGCATTCTCTCATTTCTCTCTCTCTCTCTCTCTCTCTCTCTCTCTCTCTCTCTCTCTCTCTCTCTCTCTCTCTCTCTCTCTCTCTCTCTCTCTCCATTTTCTAACGTACGTATGGGGTGAGGCAAGGCACTCATAATCCTTTCCTCCCCCGCCCCCACAGACTTACACGCAGCACACTGTTATTCGGTGTCTTTTGTTTTACAGCTCTCAGAGGACTAGGTTGTGTTGGGTTAGGTTGATAGGGAATCAGTCAGGTTTTCAGGCGATCACTCATGCAATTAAAAACCGTATTACGAAGAACATGTTTAGCTTGCCATATTGCCATAATTTTTTTAAAGACAGGCGCAATTATTCAGTCAGTTTTTATCGGATTTTATTAGATATGGACAAAGAGAAAAGCAAACAAAAAGATACGCGATAAAGAGACGGGAAACGACAAAAATATCGCCCTCTTCATAGGCTGCCAATAATGATCAAATCAGCCAATCAGAGAAACGTTTAGTCAGAGTTTTAGCTCGTCATTTTTTAAATTACTAGTCACTTACTAAAGCCATTTATTTACCTACTTAACCGGTTAGTCGTTATGTGATCTAACCCCTCATATTCCTGCTTCATCTCACAACTTTGGACTTCAGCCAGCCATTTTTCCCCTCTTCTTTCCCCTCCTCCCCACAGCAAAAAAAATCCCAACACATTTACTTTAGGACCAGCGAGTAGCGGGCTTTTTTTTATTATTGTTTTCTTTTTTTGTGTGCCCTTGAGCTGCCTCCTTTGTTGTAAAAAAAAAAAAAAAATACACTTTCCTCCCTCTTTCCTCACGCACGCACCACCCTTCTGTTCACGTAACTATTTACTTGCATGAGACAGCCAGTACAGCCTCCTAAAAAATCCTTAAGTTAACCTGACAGTGTTCCTTTAGTCCTCTTATTTTCATTATATCTTTCCACCCCCTGTAACATTATTTTCTTGTTCCTTAACTTCTTAATTTTCTTTCCTTTGTTTTTTTTCTTTCCATCCTCCTTTTTCTTCTCCTTGTTTTATGACTTTCCTTTCTTCTTAAATTTATCTTTTCTTTTATACTTCATCTTTTTATATTTTTTTCTTTTCTCTTTCCTTTTCTACTTACCTTCTCTTTTTTTTGTTTTTAACTTTTTTTTTTCTTTCTTAGTCATCTACCATTTCCTCTTCTGTATTATCTTTACTCTTTCCCATGCATCTTTCACTCTTTCCTTTCTTACTATTTTTCATCTTCACTTCATTCCTTTTTTTAAATATTTTCTATCTTGTTAGTTATCCAGTCTTTTCTGCATCCTTCTTTTTTATCTGTGCTTTCCTTTCTCTCCGACTTCATCTCATTTCTCTTCCTATTCCCATTGATTCCTTGTCTCACTCCATTCACACTTCATCTTCTCCCTCCTTTCCTTCTTTTTCTTCCTTCCTCCCTTCCTTATTTTTTCTCACCTTTCTTTATATCTCCTTCCCTTTTTTACCTTATTCTGCAACCCCCTGTCCTTTTTTACTTCATTACTCAATCCTCCCTTCTTCCCTTATATTTTTTTTCCTTCATGTCCCTTATCCCATGCTCCTGGACTCTCTCCCCTCTCATAATCATCTCCCTCTCTCTCCTCCCTCATGATTTTGTCTTTCCCTCATTCCCACCTCTTCCCTACCTTCCCATCCCCTCTGTCACCGTCCCCGCCTACCTTTTAGTATTTTTAAGTAAGGGAGAGAATTTCAATGTTCAGTCCCTGTATATCATATATTGCGTCATAGGACCGTGGAATTGCGATGCTGCTTCAGTGTGTGTGTGTGTGTGTGTGTGTGTGTGTGTGTGTGTGTGTGTCTGTGTGTGTGTGTGTGTGTGTGTGTCCGTGCGTTCGTGCCTGCGTGTGTGTGTGTGTGTGTGTGTGTGTGTGTGTGTGAGAGAGAGAGAGAGAGAGAGAGAGAGAGAGAGAGAGAGAGAGAGAGAGGCACAAATGAAAGTTTTCCCTATTGAAATATAGAGACCGGCAGAGCTAGAAATTGTAAGATCTAAAAATAAAGAATGGCTAAAAACTGCTCCCATTACAAGCTTCCCTTTCCTTCTGCTCCCCTTTTCCTCTCGCTCCCATTTCCCCTTGCCTTCCGTTGACTTTCTTACATTATCCTCGGTATATATATATGCTCTCATTCCACATTTCCTTTCCTTTCTCTTTCCTTAGTCCTCTTTCCCTTGTATGTCCAAGATGCACTAAATACACTGGTGCACTCCTGGGCATGAAGCTAAACTGTGCATGTGAAGAGAGAGAAAAAAAAACACAAGACAGAGCGAAACCAAGATGTGCGAGGAAGATCACGTGGAACATTCGAAGGATATTTTTTCTCGCTCTCCCTCGTTCACTTGCCGGTAAAGGAGGTGCAAAAAGTCAAGACAAATATCGTGCATTGTTCTTTTTCTCTTTCTGTCCTTGACTTCTCCCCGAATTTTCTCTCTCTCTCTCTCTCTCTCTCTCTCTCTCTCTCTCTCTCTCTCTCTCTCTCTCTCTCTCTCGTTCACTCACCGCTCAAGGAGAGACGAAACACTGTGACAAATATCGCGCATTATTCTTTTTCTCTCTCTCCGACTCTGACCTTTCCTCGAGCACAGACCTGAAAAAAAGAGAAAAGACATTTACTTTCTGCAGCTGTTTTATGACCTCAGAATCACAACATGAAACGTGCGTACATGGAAACATGGAAACATGGAAATGCAGGCAAAGAAAGTCTATTGGCTCATTACGAGGTCGCCCGCTTTGGTGATTTAATCTGCTCGACAGCCACTTGGGGCTTGAGGAGCAGATGAAAGCGCCTCGATATTCATTTTACTTCCGACGCAGCGAAATGAGGTCGATTCGATATTTGAAGGAGTTGATGGTGCTCGCATTTACTACTATTGAGGGAAGATTGTTCCAGTGGCGGATGACTCGGTTTGAAAAGAAACTCCTTACATATCATTAGCTCTATTAATTTGGGATAATTATTGGCAGTCATGTTTTAATGCACACACCTCATAATAAGATGAACTGACACCTGAAAGGCACGTGGCAGCTACCGTGGGTGTTGAATGGTGGTAGTAGTTATACTAGTAACATGATCAGCATAAATATTATAAGAATCAATAGTTATAGTAGTAGTAGTTTCTCATTAGTAATAGTAGTAGTGGTAATAGTAGTAGCATTAGTATAAGAAGCAGCACCAGCAGCAGCAGCATTTTTCAGTAACTGGTAACGTGGCAGCTCTTAAAATCGAGCAGAGAAACGTGATGGTGGTGATAAAACAGGTGAAGGCAGCGATGTCAGGACTGAGGAGGGAGATGAGGGAGAAATTGAGAAAATACAGTGGAATAGTGGAGTGAGTGAGAGGAAAAGGTAAAAAAAAGCAAATAATGATAGTGTAAAGCTGTTTTAGAAGAATACGAATAGAAAGAAAAGTAGCATTACGGATGAATCCAGAGAGTTAAAGTCTTGTAAACAGAAAAAGAAGGGAAAAGTAGAAAAAGGAGAAAGTTTAAGAAAAGGTGAAAGAAGAATGATTTGGAGTTTAAAGTGATGATGAAGAGACTCCAGTAGCAAGGATACGGTAATGAAGTCAAGAAAAGCAACGAGAGGGAAAGTCTGGGTAAGAAGAGGAAAATAAAATACTGAGGATTTGAATAAAACGAAAAATGACAGAGAGGAGATGACGAAGATGATTACAAGAACAGTATGAAAGTAAAAGTATTTCACTTTTTCACTCTTTCACTGACCAGCCTGGTGAACAAGCCTACAACTTTGCAATCCTTAACGATCTAGAGCAGTTTATTCAGCACCCTACACGTATTCCCGACCGTCTTGCAGACAGGCCCAACATACTAGACCTTCCTTATCTCAAACCCTTCTGCTTACTCTGTCAAACCGTTTTCTCCGTTGGGCTCCTCCGATCAAAACCTTATTTCTGTATCCTGTCCTTTCGCTCCTGTACAGCCTCTGGACCCACCAAAGAAGCGATGCTTCCGCTCGGTGGGACGACCTGAGGATGTACTTCTCCGATTCCCGTAGAATGACTATTGCTTCCTGGAGAGAGCCCTTCTGTGTGTGCCCAGCACATCACAGAGGTGATTGTCTCTGGAATGGAGGCACACATTCCACATACTTCATCTACTCCTCATGCTAAAAAGCCTTGGTTTAATCATGCTTGTTCTCGTGTTATCAAAGATAGAAAGGCAGCTCACAAAAGGTACCAGAGCATTCGCACTCCTGCTAACAATGATCTTTATATTTCTTCCCGGAATCGTGCCAAATATATTCTTCAACTTACCAAAAGCTCTTTCATTTATAGGAAATGTCAAAACCTTGCTTTTTCTAATTTTTCCAGAGACTTCTGGCACTTAGCCAAAATATCTCCTCCAATTTCACTTCTTCATCTTTCTCTCCTGTCCTTGACCCTGACGTCAGCACCGCCATCTCGTCTATCTCTAAGGCTGAACTCTTCTCTCAAACTTTCTGTAAAAACTACACTGGACGATTCCGGGCATATTCCTCCTACTCATCCCCTCTCTGACTCCTTTATGCCTGTTATGAAGATTTTTAAGAATGATGTTTTCTATACACTCTCTGGCCTCAACTCTCAGAAGGCTTATGGACTTGATGGAGTGCCTCCTATTGTCCTTATAAACTGTGCTTCCGTGCTGACACCCTGCCTGGTCAAACTCTTTCGCCTCTGCCTATCAACATCTATCTTTCCTTCCTGCTGAAAGTATGCCTTCATACAGCTTGTGCCTAAGAAGGGTGACCGTTCCAATCCCTCAGACTACCGCCCTATAGATTTACTTTCCCATCTATCTAAAGCTTTTGAATCAATCCTTAACCGGAAGATTCAAAAGCACCTTTCCATTTCTGACCTTCTATCTGATCGCCAGTATGGGTTCCGCTAGGGACGTTCTACTGGCGATCTTCTTGCTCTCTTAACTAACTCCTGGTCATCCTCTCTTAGTCGTTTCGGTGAAACCTTTGCTATTGCGCTGGACATATCAAAAGCCGTTGATAGGGTCTGGCACAAATCTTTGCTTTCCAAACTACCCTCCTACGGTTTCTATCCTTCTCTCTGTACCTTTATCTCCAGTTTCCTCTCTGACCGATCTGTCACTGCTGTAGTAGACGGTCACTGTTCTTCCCCTAAACCTATCAACAGTGGTGTTCCTCAGGTCTCTGTTTTATCTCCCACTCTCTTTCTGTTGTTCATTGATGATCTTTCCAAAACGAACTGTCCTATCCATTCTTATGCCGATGACTCTACTCTGCATTTCTCAACTTCTTTTGACAGAAGGCCAACTCAACAGGAACTAGACGATTCAGGGATGGAGGCTGCAGAACGCTAAATCTCAGACCTTATTATCATTTCAGATTTGGGCATGAAGAACCTGGTGTCTTTCAACGCCTCAAAAACTCAATTTCTTCACCTATCAACTCGACACAATCTTCCAAACACCTATCCGCTATTCTTCGACAGCACTCAGCAGTCACCTCCTTCACTAAACATCATCGGTCTATCCTTAACACAAAATCTCAACTGGAAACTCCCTATCTCCTCTCTCAGCTTTCTCGAAATTGGGCGTTCTGTATCGTCTCTGCCAGTTTTTCTCCCCCGCACAGATGCTGTCCATATATTTACATAGATTTACATAGAAAATCAGACCACACAGACCCCATGGTCCAGACTTGGTGGTCTGTCCTTAAACCTAAGTGATTTTACATTAATCAGAAGACTCCAAAACGTTGCATTTCTACTCTAGTTGATATTAAGTTGAAGGAAGGGGGCATTGTCCGCCCTCGTATGGAGTATGCATCGCATGTGTGGTGGAGCTCCACTCACACAGCTCTTTTGGACAAAGTAGAGGCAAAGGCTCTTTGTCTCATCAAATCCCCTGCTCATACTGAAAGTCTTCTACCTCTTAGATTCCACCGCCATGTTGCCTCTTTTTCTATCTTCTATCGATATTTTCATGCTGTCTGCTCTTCTGAGCTTACTAACTTCATGCCTCCTCCCCTCTCGCGGCCCCGTTGCACTCGATTTTCTATTCTAGCTCATCCCTATACTGTCCAAACACCTTATGCAAGAGTTAACCAGCATCTTCACTCTTTCATCCCTTACACTGGTAAACTCTGGAACAGCCTTCCTTCGTCTGCATTTCCTCCTGCCTATGACTTGACCTCCTTCAATAAGAGTGTATCAAGACACCTCTCCATCCGAAATTGACCTCTCTTTTGGCCACTTTTTACTTTTGTCTATTATGGGAGCGGTGAGTATTGGACTTTTTTTCTACACTCTTTTTGTTGCCCTTGAACCGTCTCCTTTCTTGTAAAAAAAAAAATATATAAAAGGGAGAAGAGGAAAAGCTTTCTTTTTATAATAGATGTCCTCCTTTCCTTCTCAGTCGTTCCCTTTCTTTTCTTCACCTTAACTAGTAAAAAAAACTACTTTTTTCCCATTCTTTCCCTTCTTTTAATAGTAGTCGTCCTCCTTTTCTCTTTTCCTATCTCCCTCCCAGTCCTTCCCTCTGTTTTTTCTGCATCCTAACTAACACACTACTTTTTCGTCTCTTCTCCCATTTTTTCCCTTCTTTCACCTGGCCCTTATTTCGGTTTCCCGTCTCCCTTACCTCGACTGCGCACTAACAAGTAAACTGTTCCTCTCCTCTTTCCTTCCTGGATACCGTCCCGTCAGTCCCTCCCTCTCCACCCCTCCCGCCTCAGCCCTCCCTCATCCCATCTTCCCAGCCACACCACCTCCTCTCCTCCACCCTCACTCCTTTCTACCAGAATATCACCTCAGGACACCTTTTCCCTCTCACAAACTTTTAAGGATCACCACCAGCACCACTGTCTCTATCGCCAATATCGACTCCTTTTACCACCACCACATTTTCCACCACTATTGCATTATACCACGTTCACCACCATCAGCACAATCACCATCATTAACAGCACACTCTCCACATCCATATTAATTCCCACCACTATTACCATCATACGCCTCCGTGGTATAGTGGTCAGCGTGCCTGGCTACCACTCCGCGGGTCCGGGTTCGAGTCCCTGCCTGGGCAGTCGGCATGGAACTCACCCATCTGTTCATCCTCCCTTTCGGGTTGGTCGATAAATGGGTAGCTGGAGAAACCTGGGGAAGGTAAACTGTGGCAATCCCGGATTTCACATTATCCTGGTGTAGCGATCTGAGAGTAGGAACGATCCAGAAGTAGTGATTTTTAAAGGGCACCAATATTGCCAATTGGCCGGATCCTAGCACGTCGCATCCTCGTGGAACGCCGACGTGAGTTTCGACAGGGGTTGCTCGCAGCCAATGTCGATCTCAAGAAGGCTTTTGACTTAGTGCATCGTGAGGCACTCTTGAGACATTCTGCGCATCCGTGGGGTTCCTGCAAGAATTATTGACCTGATGGCTGGCCTTTACTCCGGGACTGAAAGTGCTGTGAAGTGTGGAGGAGGCGTTTCCGGCTTCTCCTCTCTTAATTCAGGAGTGAAGCAGGGGTGCGTCCTTGTTCCATCACTTTTCAACACTTGCATGGACTGGGAATAAGGCAAAGTTGCTGATCAAAGTCGTTGCGGAGCATCTGTTGGGAACATCAAGGTCACTGATCTTGTTTTTGCTGACGATGCTATACTCCTCGCAGAATCGTTGGAGGTCCTGATGATGGATCTCGAAGTGCTGCATGAGGAGGCGAAGTCTCTGGGACTGGAGGACTCATGGGCCACAACTAAGGTCATGTTGTTTGGAGGTTTGCTGGATGACACAGTTCAGTCTGTCCATGCATATGATGAGGATATCGAAATCACCAAAAGCATCACATACCTTGATAGCGTAGTGCATAACAGTGATGGGTCTGAACAGGAAGTCACTCGACGGATTGGGCTGGCCCACGGTGTTACGGACTCGCTCAATGCGAGTGTGTGGCGTTGTCGATATTTATGCAGGCGGACAAAGATTCGAATCTAAGTTGCTTGTGCTCCCTGTCTTACTATATGGCTGTGAGACACTGACACTGAATAGTGACAGAAAGGGGTGTCGATACCTTTGGTACCAAGTGCTTTTGCAGGATCATGGGGTATCGCTGGGATGACTTTGTATCGAACCACCGTCTACTCCGTGAATCCGAATCGAGGCCTGTTACCAGCTGAGCTCGTGAACGCCAACTCTGGCTATATTGGCACGTTGTGCGCCCCTCGGTCGTCGATCCCACAGGGTTGTTTCTGTATGAGACAACTCTGAATGGAGGAGACCAAGGGGACGCCCACGTAACTCATGTGTTGGGCAAGTCAGCCGATCCTGCCGGGAGGGACTTGGGATGGACAGGTCAGTTGCATAGGAGCTGGCTCTGGAGAACCGCCGGGAGGATTGACGGCGGGTGAGTGAAGCGACACGCTCCCGGTCCCCATTAGTTAATGTTACCAGAAGGGAAATTCGTATCGATGTGTGGGAATGCATCCTAAGTTATTGTCTTGAGTTTTACAGTGACTTCATGGAAGAAATCCAAATAGATAGATATGGAGGTGATTAACAGAAGCCTATTGGTATGATATACGATAATGTGGCCACGTGTCTGTCATCTTCAGTTTCCAAAGCTCGGTTCCTCTTGACTCCTAAAACAAATCATAGCAGGAGTCTATACACACGCCAT
Source organism: Eriocheir sinensis (assembly GCF_024679095.1). Classification (NCBI taxonomy): domain Eukaryota; kingdom Metazoa; phylum Arthropoda; class Malacostraca; order Decapoda; family Varunidae; genus Eriocheir; species Eriocheir sinensis. The sequence goes on along the minus strand of NC_066512.1, from coordinate 9,942,180 downwards.
GGAGCCTGATGAGAAATTTATATTGTACAAGGAGTGCATGGATTCATCAAGTGTTACCTGATGTACTCCAAACCTAAGACGAGCAACGCAAAAATGGAGAAAAGAGTAGGCTATGTAAGGCGACAAACAACGGCCAGTATCAATTTGATGGTAAATTGCTGCATCAAATCTGGCTTTTTTTTATAGTAAATAAGCTTCCTTCTATGTAGAATATGACTTGGATTGGATTATATTAGGGTATAAACGTGGTCAGGCGAAGTAAAATAAGAATAGGTTAGGTTTAGAATGTCAGAATTATAAATGTGTAGATACGCTACGCGTCCTTATTCTTCGTCTTTTTTTTCCCAGATTTCCACATAACAGATTTCTAAGTGAAATTAAATATAAAAGGTATTGTATCCTCTCTCTCTCTCTCTCTCTCTCTCTCTCTCTCTCTCTCTCTCTCTCTCTCTCTCTCTCTCTCTCTCTCTCTCTCTCTCTCTCTCTCTCTCTCTCTCTCTCTCTCTCTCTCTCTCTCTCTCTCTCTCTCTCTCTCTCTCTCTCTCTCTCTCTCTCTCTCTCTCTCTCTCTCTCCAGGGAATCTCGTGTGTGTGTGTGTGTGTGTGTGTGTGTCTGTCTGTGTGTGTGTGTGTGTGTGTGTGTGTGTGTGTGTGTGTGTGTGTGTGTGTGTGAGAGAGAGAGAGAGAGAGAGAGAGAGAGAGAGAGAGAGAGAGAGAGAGAGAGAGAGAGAGAGAGATAACAGATGAAAAGTTGTTCTCTCCAAACTTAGCTTCTTCGCAACTGTCTTCACTTTTTCCTCTCCTTCCTTTATCTTTGTCCCACAATTTCATATCCTTCCATCCTTCCTAGTTCTTATTCGTCGGTTCCTGATTCTCTACTTTCCCTCCTTCCCGCACTCCCTCCCTTCCTCCATTCCTCCTTTTCTCCCTGTCTCTCCTTCCCTCATCTTATTTCTTTCCTGCATCTGCTGCCCTTTCTAATAACACTCCCTCGCCCCCTCTCAACTCCTTCCTTCCTCTTTAGGTTCCATCGTGGCAATATAGGAAGTTTGTTTTCACTTTGTCATCCTTGAAAATGCGTTTTATCGAGTTTTGATTTGACTTTTTTTTTTTAATCTGATGATAATCACGTCACATTTTAAAGGTTAGGGACTTTATTGTCCACTTTGCTTAATTTTTGCCATTGTTTTGATTACATTGGGCGGGGGAAGAGAATGACATGCGAATACCAAAATGCGATGGCAAAAATGGGGGGCGTTAATGAAAATAAAGGAAAAGTAGCCAAAGGGAGGAATGAATAACAGAGAAACGAAGAATAAAATAATGAATTAAGAGAGAATCTGATTTAAATAAAAGAAGCGAACAATGGAAGTGGGAACAAGGAGTACTGAGCAATCTGAAATGAGAAATTTGTACTCGGAACAGTAGAAGAAAAGAGTGAGTAAGCTTATGAGTAGGAGGAGGAAGAGGAAGGGAAGAACGAGAAAATGGTAAGGGTGAAGGAGCAGAACGGGTGAAGTAGACTTAAAGGCATACACTCATCTCCATCTCTTTGGTTCTTCAGCCTGTGGTGGGTAAGAACCATGGAGGTAATATGGTAAGAACCCATCAGGGCACGGGGACACAGGGGAGCTGTGACATTTGGGTTACTCAGTTTACCTTTCCCAGGTTTCCCCAGTGATAACGAACACCTGGGCAAACTGGACGCCAACTGCCCGGGCCGACATTCGAACCCTCGCCCGCGGATTTGTCGCTAGGCACGCTAACCACTGCACCACAGAGATGCGACAGGACAGGGAGGAAGGAGATTAACATCTAAAGTAATAAGGCAAGTTGCGCGTGGCGTCAGTGCTCATCTACGTTTAATTGGCCCTTGGGCCTGTGGTAAAAATCCATTACTCAGGGGCATGGGGCAAGTGTGACATTTGTGTTACCCGTGTTCGACTTCCTCAGAAGTCTGAACTGGTATACTCAGGTATACCAGTTCATAAACCATCCGAAAGGGAGGATGAGTAGCTAGTGGAAAAGGGAACCGAGTGGCCTTGGTCAGGATCGAATCGGGGTCCTCGGATTCGTAGCTTGGCGTATTGTAGAGGCCTTGTGGCATCGTTTTTCGTTTTTAACTAAGTAACAAAGTGTTGGATTGAGCTTATATTCAGGCAGGAGAGTTTCAGACCTTCCGCTAATATTCCCCAACTACATTATCAAGGAAAAGCGTATAATAAAGGCACTTCCCTCCTGAATCGTGAGGGGGGACTTCGGTAAACTCTCGGGCGACGCTTGGCAACCGAACACTATGACACCGTGACGTTGCTATGACGTCGTCAATAGGCCCCTCTCCTTAGGTACCGTCTGCATAAAAGGCATATTAACAAGTAAGTCCTGCAACCACTTTTCTGGACAGCGCTCACTTGTCAAGAACTTCTCTCATGAGGCACAGCCTGTCCCCCCCCCACGCCCTCGCCACCGCATCCTAGTGACATCTGATTGGTCTGTCATGATCCATTTCTTCCTTCAGCCTCATCACACAAATGCCCCATCATTATCCCCCCTCCTCCGTCTCTCTAGCCGACATACCGCCGCATTACAATAGGGTCGATTTGCCTATCCTTAATCACGAGAAGCTCAACCATATTCCAGGATCACGCACACACACACACACACACACACGAGCACCTGCGCGCATTGCTTTTTGTCTTCCGTTTTGTTTTATATTATTTATATTTAATAATGAAAATATATATATATATATATATATTTTTATATATATAGATATATATATATATATATATATATATATATATATATATATATATATATATATATATATATATATATATATATAGGTGTGTGAGAATTTCACCACCATCACCATCGTATTCAACTTAGTTCTGACCCATTACGTAAGTCTTCGAACAATTTGAAGCCAGATGAAGCAATAAAACTACCGTCATAAGTACCATTGCTTCAACTAACGTCACGTAACCACCTGAGTTAACAGCGGTGGTGGAGCCTAAATGATGACGTAACAGCAACGTCACGGGCACACAGTACCCTCGTGTATCTTGCCAGTTGTCTCCCGAGAGTTTACCGAAGTCCCCCCTTACGTTTCATGAGGGAAGTGCCTTTATGATACGCTTTTCCTTGATAATGTAGTTGGGGAATATTAGCGGAAGGTCTGAAACTCTCCCTGCCTGAATATAAGCTCAATCCAACACTTTGTTATTTAGTTAAAAACGGAAAACGATGCCACAAGTCCTCTGCAATGCATAGTAGGTATAATAATAGTAATAGTAATAATAATAATAATGATAATAATAATAATTGTGATAATAATAATAATAATAATAATAATAATAATAATAATAATAATAATAATAATAATAATAATAATAATAATAATAAAAAGAATAGTAATAATTTTAATATATAATAATGATAATAATAATAATAATAATAATAATAATAATAATAATAATAATAATAATAATAATAATAATAATAATAATAATAATAATAATAATAATAATAATAATAATAAAAAGACAGGAGACATTATCGTAAAAGCAAAACAATTATTCCAAATGCTTTGGTAAGCTATTTTTACTGTTTGCCCGGTGATATGTTTTTACCTCTACATAAGCTTACCCTCCAGGCGTAAAGGGGGAATGAGAGAGAGAGAGAGAGAGAGAGAGAGAGAGGACTGATTGTAGTGGAGGGGACATGGAAAAAGAAGAAAAGATTGGAAAGAGTTAATGGATATGGGAATGGAGGGAAGGATAAAGAAAAGAAAATGAGGGAAAGAGTAATATGATGAGAGAGATGAAAAGCCGAAGAAAGTATGATAACAGTAGAGGGAAAATGATAATGGGAATGACATCATCAGGAAAAGAAGCAAGAGAGAAAAGAATGGGACTAGTAAAAAAAAATCATGGAAGATGCTGAGAGAAAAGGGAGAAAAACTTGTAGAAAAGGACGGTTTTGAAGGAGCTATAGGATATATGAAGGTCACTAGGTCGAGACGGAGAGAGAAAGGGAAATGCGTAAAGTGAGTAAAAAAAAAGGGAGATGAAGGATAATGGGATAAATAGGAGATGGGCTGGAATGCTTGACGGGCAGTGGTGATAAGAAAATGCATTAAGCAAAGTGAGTGGGATCAATGGGTTGAGAAGAGAGAAATAAATCCATGCTGGGCAGAATAAATATTGCAAGAAGACAACAGATTTAGACCAAGGAAAAGGAAATTTGGGACGAGAGAAGAGGATAAGGAGTAAAAGCAGGAGGACAAAGAGGAGGATAATGAAGAGGAGGAGGAGGAGGAGGAAAAAAAAAGTAGGATGGAGACGAGAAAAATGTACAAGAAGAAAAGTAAATGGAAAAAAAATTATTAATTAAAGGTGATAATGACGATGAATAAAGATGACGAGAATATATAAAAATGAAGAAAAGAGCGAAAGAAGAATAGGGAAAAGATGATGATAATGAGGAGGAAGAGGAGAACGAGAAGTAGGAGGAGAAAATAACGGACAAGAGAAGAAATTAAACGGGAAAGAAAGCATGAGATGAGATGAGATGAGATGAGATGAGAGGTGATGTGATAGAGATATAGATAGATAGGTAGATAGGTAAATAAATAGATAGATAGAGAGAAAGAGAGTTACACATAAGGTAAAATATGGACGGGAGGGGATGAAGTTAAAAAGGGTGAAGAAAGGGAGAATGTTTGTGTGGAGTGATATCTGGGGTGTCCGCTGAGCCATTAAAAGGGGATGGAAGGGGAGAGGGAGAGGAGTGAACAAGGGGAAAGTAAAATGTATGCCTGAGTGTAATTTTAGATCGGCCGTTGATGCGTTAAGCGAAAGAGGGAAGGGTGTGGGGATGACGGAAGGCTTAGGGAAAATATAGGAGGGAAATAATGGTTGTGAGAGAGGGATTTTTTATTTTTTTTATTTTTACGTTTCGGCCTATGGCGCTGGTAGGCTTTTATGGTGGGGCCTGATTGTCGGCCCCAGCCCGTTGAGGCGCAGGCAATTGTTATAGTGGCGCCATCTTGCTTGGCTCATAGTACCCCCCGGAACTCATCTTTGAGCCTCACTTCAGAGAGAAAATCTAGAGTCCGGGTTGACAGGTAGTCTTCAGGGCACTCGGCGATGACTGAAAAATCTCAGCTCGTGGCTGCGGGCAGGGCGCGAATCCATGTCCTAGACGTGGTGCCGGCACGGTGACCACTCAGCCACAGGAAGTTAAAATTATGGGAGCTGTATAACGAAGGGAATTTCACCTTATTAGAGGAATAAATAGGAAAGGGTGAAAAGGGAGAATAAGAAGGAAAGCAGAGAGCGAGAGAAAGTGTTTCGGGTAACACTGAAATGGGAAGCATTCAGTGTAAAGAAAAAAAAAATATGAAGGAAAAAGAAAGAGGTAATGGTAAATGAAAGAAAATTGGATGGAAGTAGAAAAGAGAAGTTAAAACTAAGAGAAAACAAGGAAGAAAGAGAGGAGAAAGGGGAAAGATGCAGGGGAAAGGGAAGAGTGATAGGGTAAGGGAGTGGTCTTTCCCAGCTCTAAGGGATCTCACTTCTCGCCCTTATATAAAGAATTACTTCGTGTCTCTCTTCACCCTACCCCTAATACCCTTCCCCCTTTCTCCCCTCCTACTCATCCTCCTCTTCCTCTCCTCCCCATCATTTTTCTCTGTCCTCTCCTTCCCTCACTCCACTTTTTCCTCCTCGTCCTCCTTTTCTTCTCCGTCCTCCCCTTTTGGGGATACTCAATCCTGCTCATCTTTCGTCATCCTCACCATGTTTTTATTTTTTGGAAACCCTCATGACTAGTGCATGAGAGCTATAATGAGAGAGGGATACTCGCTCTCGATAAAACCTATAGAGAAAAAAGCAATTATCCCAACTTCTAGACTATAATGAGTCTAGGCTGCACTAGAAAAAAACAAATAATAACGTTTGAAACAGTCGAGTGAAGCAATCTAGCAGGGTGCTGGCAGCGCCACCTGGACACTGATAGAGAGAGGTGCCGCAAGCCCAATACTTCAATCTTTGAAACCGCCTCGCTCCCCTGCTCTACTGCCATAGTGAGCCGTGTGCCTACTTTTTCTTGGCCTGGTTTCCCTGTGCCTTGCTTAAGTTCCTCGTTCTTGGAAGCTGCAGGTTTCTGATCCCTTTCCCGGACCGGTCTTCCCGTGCCATAGGAGGAGAGGGGAGGCCGTGTTTTTGACGAGTGATTAGCGTTCATATATGGTTCGCTTGACCTACGTCCATTTGGTTCGCTTTCGTTCCTGGAGCCGCGGATCTCTATCCCCTCCCGGACTGGCGTTCTTTCTCTCCGTGTTACGGGCGAGAGGAGCGGCCATGTTTGTGACGAATGGCTTGCGTCGTTTTGGTTCGCTTTCGTCCCTGGAGGCGCGGATCTCTATCCCCTCCCGGACCGGCGCTTTCTCTCGCCGTTTTACGGGCGAGAGGACCAGCCGTATTTGTGACGAATGACCTGTGTCCATTTGGTTCGCTTTCGTCCCTGGAGGCGCGGATCTCTATCCCCTCCCGGACCGGCGTTTTCTCTCTCCGTGTTACGGGCGAGAGGAGCGGCTGTGTTTGTGACGAATAACCTGCGTCCATTTGGTTTGCTTTTGTCCCAGGAGGCGCGGATCTCTGTCCCCTCCCGTACCGGCGGCGTATTTTTTTTCCTGGCTACTTCCGTCCTATTCGTGATGCGGCAACGCTTCACTGCTGGACGTTTGGCAACGCGCCACACTTCTTCTCTTCAGTCTTTTCCATGCACTGAGCATTTAGCCACTTCGTTTTTCTGTCGTATGCAGTACGCCATCTTTTTTGCCATCAGGAAGCGTCTCCTGTATGCTGTACCCCATCTTTTTTGCTATCAGGAAGCTTCTCCTGTTGTCCCATGTTGGACACTTGCACTTCGTCTCCTACTCACACTCCTCGCCGCCACACTTCAACTCCTCAGTCCGTTCCATTCACAGACGTATAGCCACTTCATTTTTCTGTCGTATGCTGTACCCTATTTTCTTCGCCATCTTGGCACTCTCACCATGAACACCTTTTCTGTCACACGCGACTTAAAGCGTCTCCTGAATCCACGTACCAACAGTAACTTTCTTGATCCGAATTCCAGGGTTGGGTCCAAGTACATGTACTTGTATTTGGACATAAGTACAGATTTTCATGAACTTGTACTTGTCCTTGGAGTTTAATAATTTAATTGTACTTTTACTAATGTACTTAGACCCACAGTACTTGAAAAATACCAAGTACATTGAAATACAAACAAGTACATTGTATTTAATCAAAAGTTATATATTGTATATACAGTAGATTCTAGTGAACTTTTTGATGATACTATTGGGTAAATACGTACATTGAGTGTTATGATATTGTAGTGTAAAATTATAATCATGTCTCATTTTGTGTACATACGAAAACTACTAACTTCCGTGCTTTACGAGTCTGTGACAGGAACTTTTTATCACATAAAGTTTTGTAATTAAGTACAAAGACATGTACTTGGACTTGGACTTCAGTACATAGCAAAGTGACTGTACTTGTACTTGAAAAATATCCAGGTACTTGGACTTGGACTTAAGTACAGTCGCCTGTACTCAACCCTGCCCA
>NC_066512.1:9911334-9934438 GCF_024679095.1 Eriocheir sinensis | reverse complement strand
ACACGATCACACACCCACACGCACACACACACACTGGGAATACTGGGAGGATCGCGAAGCTCGGAGAAGCCTGCAGATATGCATGACGTCACGGAAATTGGAGGCGTGGGGGAAGAGAGGAATGTCGAAGAGACGGCAGAGAGTTGACTTCAGAGACGACGCGAGCAGGTGAGGACGCGTCTGGGGTCACGGTGTGAGGAGTGTAGGGTGTGGAGGTGTGTATGGTGATGGGTTTGAGTGACTTGTGGAGGATTGTGGGGAGAAATATGTTGTACTTCGGTGTGGGGGGAGAGAGAGAGAGAGAGAGAGAGAGAGAGAGAGAGAGAGAGAGAGAGAGAGAGAGAGAGAGAGAGAGAGAGAGAGAGTGTGTGTGTGTGTGTGTGTGTGTGTGTGTGTGTGTACAGGAGGTTTGGGAGAGATATGTGTGTTGTGTTAGCGTGGTGACGGAAGGTGTACAGTGGTACCTCGTGATTCGAACGTCTTTCAATTCGAACAATTCCCAATTCGAACACATTTATCAAACAAATTTTGTTCTCCAATTCGAATGTGCATCGCAATTCGAGCACAAAGAAACAGCTGCAGACGAAGCCACCAGTGTAGACAGGTCGGTGAATGTGATACTGCAGACTCCAGCCTCGAAAACCGCCAACCCACGACTGCCATTTTTTCCCGCACACTTCCTTGAAAAATAGCCCAATTCCGTGGGATAACAATGTGTATAACAGTAGTACTTAACACTATTTCATGTAAAATGACACCGATCAGGAAGAAAATTAAGCGACTAAATGCTTGTACCTAAACAAACTAGTGGATGGCTGTACATCAAACCTGACAACACGTGCAAGACACACTATGTTTCCTTAGTAGACAGGGATAATTGAGGTAAGACAGACCTTCTTCATAAAACTGTTTAACTTTGTTTGATTGAAAACACAAACAATTTATGGGTAATACTGAAGAGATATTGAAGAGATTGGTTATTATTCTATATTTACAAGTGCCTGGTTTTTTTTTTCTCCATTTTGCACCTATATTTTAACATTCTCACTTTACGTACGAGTTCAACAAACATTGATGCACATTCAAGTTTGAAATTTCACACTTCCTTAAGTTTTAAAATATACTAGAATATTACAATAACTAGACTTATGAATAATAATAATAATAAAGAAATATGATGCATGAACTTTATACCCGTTACCCCTCTGAATGTTGATGTCTCTGCCATGTTTGTTTACATCTCAAAGCAGTGCCGTCGAGTCTATAAGACAGACCAATTCTGGTAGGTCCCAGTAAATATTAAGGGTTTTAAATGTATTTATTTGAGTGATCTGGCCATAGGGCACAACATAAACCCATAAAAATGTAAAAAAAAAATGAGGATTTTTGGGCCTGGAACGGACCATTTTTTTGTACATTAATTTCAATGGGATAAATAGCTTCCTAATTCGAACATTCCCAATTCGAACAGCCCAAATGAACCAATTAATTTAAATCACGAGGTTCCACTGTATTTTGGTGTAACTTGTGGAGATATGTGTGTTATTGTAACATCTTAATTCTAAATATTAATGTTATTCTTGCAACTGTTGTTTGATTACCCCTTGTCAGAGCACAAACTGAGTGAAAGTCGACCTAGGTTTGCCCAGAATAGCATATTATTGTCTATCCCATACTGGGTTATTAACTGGCTACGTTAATTGTTGCAAATCCTACCTAACGTAATCCCAGCCTAGGTCATGACATAATTGCTCCGGTAGCTCAATCGGCTAGAGCGCCCCGCTGCAAGGCTTCACGGCCAAACAGGCGGCGGTTCGAGTTCTGCTCAGGCCGGATTCTCTCCGTTGACTAGGAGTGGTTACTGTCCCCCCTTGAGCAAGGGGGATGGGGTGTGTGGTGTGTGGTGTGTGAGCTTCTAGCAGTACTCAGAGATTGACAATAATGAGCATGCACTTGCTCGTGTCGGGAGGGTACCTGCTGGCGAAAGCGAGTTCAACTCGTGATCAGGCCGTGTTGAATTACACACACACACACACACACACACACACACACACTTCTATTTATGTATACGAACGGCTATGTATGAGTGACAGATTACGAGTATTAGCTAGGCTATTAAATGTAGTACGAAAAATATCTTTGATACATAACGTCGCCATTAAATCTTTGGTCCTCTAACAACGAAATGTGGAGGATGTCGTTTGAAGTACTTATCGATAATGGTCTTGTGTGTGTGTGTCTGTGTGTGTGTGTGTGTGTGTGTGTGTGAGAGAGAGAGAGAGAGAGAGAGAGAGAGAGAGAGAGAGAGAGAGAGAGAGAGAGAGAGAGAGAGAGAGAGAGAGAGAGAGAGAGAGAGAGAGAGAGAGAAGATCGCCTACGTTAAAGATGAAGTGGATGGTCCTATTTTTCCATTCTAAATAAGATGTCATTATTTGACTCGTGCCACAGAACTGAACTCTGACTCGCGAGAGAAAATATGTTGGTAGGTCAAAATTACTAAGGCTGCGCTTCCATAAATTCACATCCAGACCTCACTTTAGTAGCTATGCGACCCGCTAGTCAGAAGGACATCGTTTTGTATACGCAAGCCGTACACGTCAGTCGAATCTGCCTGTCTTGACTCTTACGGTGTGAACGATTTATTTTCTCTCTATACAAAACGAGCCAGGACTCACGACTCGCTGTGTCTCAACTCTACTCGACTGGACTCGTTTGATGTAACTTCTATAACCAGCGCTTGGGGACCGTCAGCTTGAGCCCTCCTGTATAGGTGCCGTGCAAAGGTTGATGATATTGTACGTAAAACTGTGTGTTCGTTAGATTGACAGCTCAAATGTGTGACGTGCACTCCGATAGAAAAGGGCATAGTTTGCTTCACATTTAGCTCTGTTTGATTTGCTTGGTGAGGGTCAGGCAGTCGCATTTACTGTCTTATCTGCTCAAGGTAGGTAGTGGACATAATAATAAAATTTCAGCAAAAATATATCTAGTTGGTTTGATATACATCGAGGAAGTTTAGTATATCACTTTGGTATTTTGATGGTTATGCTTGACAAAAGCAGAACATACGTATATACTTTTACCAGCTATTGTCAGTGTTAAAAGTTTTGGGATTTGATGGACTGATGTGGCGGGATTGTTTATGAGAAACGTTTTATCACAGTAATTATTTGATTTTTGTACCATGCTTCTTTAGGGCAACTGACTTCTCCAGGAGGTTTAAATTGTATTGTTTATCAAATGTAATTTTCTTGTTCTTAAACAGTGTGGCGACAAATGAGTTACAGTTTGCTGAAAAAAAAGTGAGTTCTTCGGAATGAGTCATGTTCACCTCGGTTAAATTGATATATTTATATAAACCTGATATAGTTTCCGTCTACCTAGATAACAAACTGTCATATATAAACCTATTTCTATGTAAAAAATACTTTGCGAAATTATTTTGTATATACGTATATATATCATATATAAATCTAAATAAGTCTATTCAGACTGCGTCGGCTGCAGCAGTGGTGGGCGAATGCGCAGGCGCTGGGCGTCGGACGTTCCAAGGCTGGGGTAAAAATCTTTCCCCTATTTTGATTATCTGGTAATGGCCTTTTTTGGGGTCCGAGGCGGCCAGGCTCTCGACGCTGCCATAAAGTCTCAAGGAAGGAACACCAAATGCTGCACTGCATCGTCTGTCTTGAGTGACAATGAACGACATGCAGGCTAAATGTGACCAACAGCGAGGTTCAATGACAGTTGGTCTTGCCTTTGTCTAGTGTGACGGGCATTTCATTATTAGTGGCACGCTCAAGATGAGACGTGGCTATCTCTCACACGACACTAAGTTAGAATCAGGAAAAAAATATGATTTCATTAGTTCCTGTTAACTAACTGCGAGGGTGAGGTGCTCCTCTCGAACTGACAACAGTCTTCAGGTATCATTGTGCACGCTTCTCAGTGTGCCCTTAACACCCTCCTGGCCTCATGCATGTCTATCTCACTCGACAACAGAACACTTTTGCAGCGCAGCCAACATCCCGATCATACGATTAGCTACTGGATTAATAAGCTAAATGCGTTTCTTTTCCTTTTTTTATTGTTGCACACACCTAGATAGCTCTCAGCAACACTCCTTTCATTGTGGATTTACGTTGAAGATATACTCAGTCGAAGGGTTATAATTGTTCCCCTTCTTACGCGACACAGGCTTAAAAGGTGTGCGATAAATATGATCTGTACGCTACTCTTCGTTGCCTCATTGGTGACGGTCAAGCCTTAATGCTGTGATTTAAAGTACACAAAGTAAATCATCTCAAAGTTTCCCAATATAAGCAGAGTTATGATGCCAAAACTGTTGGCGATTATTACTTTGCATATTATTGTATATGTATGTCTTCTTGGGCGCCCCCGTTCCATCCCTCCCCTCCTCCACCCACCCACAATTATACCGCGTCCCTTGCTCGTTCCTTCCTGGCCTCCGGGGCTTTTAATAAGTCAACAAACGATAACCAGCCCTGGGAGAGCCGCTAGCCACTACACACCCCACAGCTGGTACAGGTCAGGCGTGACCATCCTCACATTGCCCAGCCAAGGCAGACTGAGAAAACGAACAAGCTGCCACGAGCTTACTCTCCTACTCTGATCGCCTGGTTATTAGAGTTGGAAACTAAAGGACTCAGCAGCGGAGGTCATTAGCTCTGTAAGGGTTATTGGAGAACACTATTTTCCTCACTAAATGACGCCTAGTCGAGGCCAAGAAGTCTAAACACAGAATCCTTAGTCGAGGCTCGACAGGTCTGTAGTCACAACTGCTTCTGCGCCTTCCAGCACTCAAATAGGTGCGTACTCTATCGACTCCTAAGGGATAACAGTACTAATAATGAATTCATGACGTTGCCCTGACGAAGCAGGAGTTCCGCTCCCTCCGAGGCGAGTAGTGGCGTCACCTGCTGATGCCCCTGGAGTCGGTGTCTGAAGGGGCGGCGTCAGCGGGATTGAGAGCCGTGACGTCACACTGCAGCATAGCCTCGATGTTGTAGGCGATGGTGCCGTCCCGTCCACACGCTTCCGTGAACTCATCTAGCGTGATGACTCCGTCCTTGTTGAGGTCCAGTGTCTGAGAGGGGGAGGGGGAAGAGGGGCGCTGAATAACTTTTCAGAGAGAGAGAGAGAGAGAGAGAGAGAGAGAGAGAGAGAGAGAGAGAGAGAGAGAGAGAGAGAGAGAGAGAGAGAGAGAGAGAGAGAGAGAGAGAGAGAGAGAGAGAGAGAGAGAGAGAGAATTTCAGATAATACAACGATCGGGAATTCCGGAAAAGATGGTTATAAAATACCAAGTTTACTTTTAAGCAATTATTAAGATTCCTGGCGCCTAGGCAGGTTGGTAAAGTTGCAGCTGATTGGCTGCACCGTTCTCTCGCAGACACTAATGTCGGACCATATGCAAGATGGCGCCACTATGAACACTCGCCTGCGCCAGAACGGGCTGGGCCGACCATCAGGCCCCACCTGAAAGAAGCTTTGGGCCGACCATCAGGCCCCACCAGGCGCAACAGGCAACGACGTAAAAAAAAAAATAAAATCTTGTATGCTCGAGTGAGATGTTTTTATATTATATGCCATAGCTCGCCTCATACACGAGATAGCCAGTTTTGGTTGACGCCATCAGACTCAGCAGTGACATTAGAATCAAGATGTATTGTAAAAACTCGACAAAACAAAACAAAAAAAATGGTATTACGATGAGTTGAACTGTGAAGATGTTAAAAAAAAGTTTAAAACATGGTTTACTTATGCCCGCTGTTTTCAACAGTTGCTCATTAACTGCAGAAGTATATTATTATGTTACGTAGGAAAATCTCTTGTGAACACGACAGTCTGATCAGAATGCAGATAAAGCACCACGCATTGAAAACACAGAGTTATTTATAGCAACATGTCACTCGACACAACCATCACGGCGCGCGCGATACAAGGCGTGTCGAGGCAGAGTGAAATTAGGCACTAAACAACTGCTGATTAGAAAGTTTTGTTGTATAAGTATTGATGATGAGGAAACTGACGTTGAATGTATGTAACACGCCATTATCTTCTGAGTAAAATCAGATGGAATAAAGGAAGATATATACAGGAGCAGGCTACAGTTATTGCTACATAACATTTGAAATACTATGTACATCTTTATCATTACTCGTTTTTATTTAGTATTTGACATTATTCGCGTATTTTGCTATGATGATGAATCTTATGATGAAACTCTGACTTTGTTTTTTTCCTTCTTTGTAAATAAATAAGGACACACTAAGTATTCTATCCTCTTGAACACCTTTTATGTCTGAAAGTATCGCTGCAAATAACCAAAACGGAGCATTGATTTCCTTAAAGAAAGTGTTCTAAAGCACGAAAATACATATTACAGACAATACCACTTACATGTGATATTCTGATAATCTGCGAAAAGGAAATGTGCCACCAGCACACCAACAGAGCGGGAGATCAGCAGTTGTTTAGTGTCTAAACTTCAGTCTGCCACCACACGCCGAGTGTCGTGCGCGCCGTGATGGTTACGGCGAGTGACATGTTGCTATAAATAACTCTGTGTTTTCAATATGTGGAGCTTTATCTGCATTTTGATCACACTTTTGTGTTCAAGAGAGATTTTCCTACGTAGCGGTATAATATATTTCTGCAGTCAATTAACAACTGTTGAAAACAGTGAGCATAAGTAAAACATGTTATAAACATTTTTTAACATCTTCACAGTTCAACTCATCGAAATACCACAATCTTTTTTGTTTTGTCGAGTTTTTAAAATATGAGGTGAGCTATGGCATATCATAAAGAAACATGTCTCACTCGAGCATGCAAGATGTGGTCCGACATGAGTGTCTGCGAGAGAGCGGTGCAGCCAGTTTAATCAGCTGCAACCTTACCAACCTGCTAGTTTCAAGAACAAGGATAGTACGTAGATGGTGATGAAAAGACAGAGTGATCCTACCACTCAACCGACCGGTCAGGAAACCAGCTAGTCAATTATTTAAAAAGTCACTCCATTCTTTGTCACATCGCAATTCACTGACAGAATACGGCATGGAAAATCTACTACTACAAAAACATTTTTCATATATTTTTACATGTTACTACACTTATTTAGCAAATCGCCCATGTTGACGCGAAGGTTGTGTTGACCGTGTTGTGCTTACCGTGAAGAGGGTCTCCGAGATATGGACCGAGAGTATATTTTACCGCATGGACCGCTCGTCGTTCTAATCATGGATATTGCAATTCTTTAAAGACTGAGTTTTGATCTTAACTTGAAAAGTCTTCAATTTTTGGTCCATACACTGTCAATTATACTGAAAAATCGTGTCGTTCCTACTTTGGAGATGACTTTAATAATCATCTGAAGCTTGTGTTATTCTTACCGTGAAGAGCGTCTCCACCTTCTGTCCCACCGTCTGTTCGTCCACAGGGGTGTCGGTATGTTTGCCCATCAGATCATACACCGCCTGCACCACGTCCGTCATCTCCTGCCGCGTGATGCAACCGTCGCCGTTCAGGTCGTAGAGGGAAAAGATCCACTTGAGGCGGTCGTCCAGTGAGCCGCGGGAGAGGCGGGAGAGGAGTTTGATCATGTCCTGTCGGGGAGGAGAAGGGTGAGAGGGGTGGTGGTGGTAAGGGTAATGATATTGTGTGGAAGAAGCTTTATCGTAATCCTGCCAGGGAGAGGAAGAATGGTGGTGTAGAGGCTGATGATGCACGTGAGAAGCTTGATCATATCCTGCTTGGAAGAAAGTGGTGGTAGTGTGGTCCATGATTATGCATGTCGAGAGAGAGAGAGAGAGAGAGAGAGAGAGAGAGAGAGAGAGAGAGAGAGAGAGAGAGAGAGAGAGAGAGAGAGAGAGAGAGAGAGAGAGAGAGAGAGAGAGAGAGAGAGAGAGAGAGAGAGAGAGAGAGAGAGAGAGAGAGAGAGAGAGAGAGAGAGAGAGAGAGAGAGAGAGAGAGAGAGAGAGAGAGAGAGAGAGATATTGATATTGATATTGATATCTTTATTGGCCATTGATATAATATAATATGTTATAAACATAAACAGTAATAGTACAGCCCAGGTCTATTAAGCAAGAAGCTTTTGTATGGACCAGTTTTAATGAACAAAGAAAAATATAAGACATGCAAATGTTTTGGCCTAGTTGAAGACAGTATCTATCATGTATAAGACATAAATACTGCACATTTTAGTTTATTGCCAACTCACACAAATACATGTACATGCAGACCCACATATGTACATACATAATCACATACATTGATACATACATACATATACACATACATATACATACATACACACATACATGCAGCCTAGCATACATATACAAATACATACATAAAGAAATACACATATACGTTCATACAAACAATACACATACACACCATATACATACATATGGACATACATACAAACATATATACATACATACATACATACACATATACACATACATATACATATACACATACACACATTCATACGCATCCATATATATACATATGTACATACATACACACACATACATACACAAATACATACACACACACATACATATATACACATACATACACACATACATACATATACATATACATACACACACATATGCATACATAAACACACACATACACATACACATATACATACATACATACATACACATATACATATATACACACACATATACATACACACATATACATTCACATACACACACACATACATATACATACATACATGTATATATAGTATTGTAAATAATAATAGTAGAAAAAAAAAAATAATAATAGTAATAATAATATTAACATGTCTGATTATTGTTCATAACTTTGCGATAAAAATGATTTAATTTTGCCTTTAAATGTATTAATAGAAGTGAGTGATTTGATATCCTGTGGGAGGTTGTTCCAGTGTGTGACGCCCCGCACTCTCACACTGCGCTGAGCCTGGACAGTGCGACAGTACGGTACTCTTAGGTCATGTGGTCGTCTTGTGTTGATGTTATGAGACAGTGGCTGGAATATGTTGGTGGGATACACATGTAATGCTTTGAACACAAAGAAACAAGTCTGAAGTAATATAAGATCTGGTAATTTGAGAAGCTTGTAGTCACAAAAGAGAGGGTTGGTATGTTCATATTTTGATTTATATGACATTACCCTAATAACTTTTTTTTGTGCAACAAATAGTTGGTCTATAAGTGTTTTGAATGCTCCTCCCCAAACTGCTGAACAATACAATAAGACTGGATATACAGTAGAATAATATACTAGTTTTAGGGAATCTTTAGTTACATTATTTCTAATTCTATATATTACACCTGTGACTTGAGATATTCTAATACTAATTTGCTGTAGGTGAGCTTTCCACGTTAGGTTTTCGTCAATTGTTACACCTAGGAATTTTATGTTGTTGACTCGACTCAATGATTTATTATTTAATTGTGCATCAATATTGTCTTGAATTGAATGTATGGAACTAGATAGCATATAGAATGTCTTTGAAATATTTAGTGTTAATTTATTAGCAGTAATCCAATTTGATACATTTATTAGTTCTTTATTTAGAATTGCAATAATATCTTTAATGTTGTGACCCTGTACATATATTGTGGTATCATCTGCAAACAACAAAAAAAATAATTTAGTACTTGTGTATATTATATCATTGACATATATTAAAAAGAGAATTGGTCCCAGAATAGACCCTTGTGGAACACCGAACCTGACCGTACTGTAGGAAGAAGATTTGTTATTGTATACTGTAAATTGTGTTGTGGAGGACAAATAGCTTTTTAAAAAATTATGAGCTTTTCCACGTATGCCATATATACTTAATTTATGCAGCAAAATGAGAGAGAGAGAGAGAGAGAGAGAGAGAGAGAGAGAGAGAGAGAGAGAGAGAGAGAGAGAGAGAGAGAGAGAGAGAGAGAGAGAGAAGAAGAAGAGAAGAGAAGAGAAGAGAGAGAGAGAGAGAGAGAGAGAGAGAGAGAGAGAGAGAGAGAGAGAGAGAGAGAGAGAGAGAGAGAGAGAGAGAGAGAGAGAGAGAGAGAGAGAGAGAGAGAGAGAGAGAGAGATTTACAAAGATATTCAGACCACAGGACTAGGTGGTCTGTCCTTAAACCTACCGCAAGTGAAATTAAATGAAATCAAATGCCACCAAGAATATGCATTTCTAATTTAGTAAATATTAAACTGAAGGAAATGTTCGTCGAGCTTATTTTTAAATGAGTTAATCGTACTGTACTCGACCACTGAAGGTAGGAACTTATTACATTCTTGTACTACAATGTTGGTGAAGATAAAAGGGTGGTCTGAATTTATTTGTTGACACTTAAGTTTTGTGCCATTTTTTCTCGTTCGAAACGTGTCGTCGATCATAAACAACTTGGATTTGTTCACATTCGAAGACAGTTCAGTATTTTGAAACATTCGATCAGTTTTCCTCGGAGGCGAGTTTCTCAAGAACGAGCAGCTTATGAGATTAGAGCCTGCCATCGCAAGGTTTATTGCGCAATGGGATTATCGTTGTTGCTCTACTTAAACACCTTCTAATTTAGCAAGTCCTTCGCATGGTGAGGAGGCCAATACTGTACCGCATACTCCAAGTGGGGTCTGACTAAACTACCATACATTGGAAGTATTAAATCTTTATTCTTGAATGAGATGTTTCTTTTAATGAAGCCCAGCATTCTCTTCGCTTTACTTGCTGCGCCGATGCATTGCTGTGAGAATTTAATGTTTGACGCGATTTTGACACCAAGGTCCTTGGCACACTGAACGCTTTTGAGTTTAACGTCGCACATTTCGTAATCGAACGTTATCTTTTTCCAACTTGAAGAACCTGGCACTAATCAAAATTAAAGGGCACCTCCCATCTATCAGACTAAGATGAAATTTTATGCAAATCTTCTTGGAGTCTTTGTCTGTCTTCGTCTTAGAGGCCCGAATTACCAATCATTGTGTCGTTAGCAAATTTACTATTAAGATAATCAAGTCCAACGTCAACGTCGTTGATAGAAATTATAAAGAGCACTGGGCAGAAAATTGAGTCTTGCGGGAAACCATTATTATAGTGACAGGCTCCCACTTTGAGTGAACTCCTTCAATCACCACTCTTTGCTGTCTATTGTTCAACCAATTTGCGATCCTTTGGTGTACTTCAAATTCAATACCTACTAACGGTTTCAGGGGCCGTGTTCCCCTGTTTTTCGCAAATAAAACTTTAACAAAGCGTCGGACAAGGATGTTATTTTGGCAGTGGATGTTTGAGACCCCGACCTAGTGGGCAAAAATATGATTTGGTGTCACATGTGGATAATGAAGCACTTATAAGAGTAAATTTAGGGTAAACTTGGCTGAAAGTTAAAGGCACTGTGAGCGAGGCTAACCCCGCCCCGCTCATCTTCTCGTGACGTCGATGTGACGTTTAGCTCTGACGTATGAGTAATCATCCATCCAATCAGCAATTATGTCTTACTGCTTCACACACACACACACACACACACACACACACACACACACACACACACACACACACACACACACCGTAGCAATATTTAATCTACTGTAAATATGGATGTTCCTTATATGGACTATCAGTTGGGGAGAAACAGTTTTACTCGAAGGAAATTACTTATCCTTTACATGGAAAATGTGACTATTGGTAGTACATGCTGCATGTATGTAAGCGAGCAGTAGTTTCTGGTTTCATCCCTTGTTGGTTCACCAACCTCCCCCATACCCAACCTTTCCTTCCTCACACAATCATCCCCACCCAACTACCCAACAACACCTTTGTCGTTGGCGGGGCTAGCCTCGCTCACAGTGCCTTTAACTTTTAGCCAAGTTTACCCTAAATTTACTCTTATAAGTGCTTCATTATCCACATGTGACACCAAATCATATTTTTGCCCATTAGGTCGGGGTCTCAAACATCCACTGCCAAAATAACATCCTTGTCCGACGCTTTGTTAAAGTTTTATTTGCGAAAAACAGGGGAACACGGCCCCTGAAACCTTTAGTAATTGCTCAATTTTATTAAATAATTTATGGTGTGGAACATTATCAAACCCTTTTTGAAAATCAAGATAGACTACGTCCCGTGATTTGGTTACGTCATAGTCTGAGAAGAGGTTATTATAAAAGGTCAGTAGGTTTGATAAGCATGATCTCTTGTTACGGAAGCCATATTGTGGATCCTTAATTGATGAGTGGCTTTTAAGGTAACTCAGTTTTGTCTAATTATGCTCTCGAGTAGCTTACCTACTACTGATGTTAGACTAATGGGCCAATAATTGCTCGGTACATTTTTGTCTACTTTCTTAAAAATCGGTGTTACATTAGCCATTTTCCAATCCGAAGTGACGATGCTTTGTCCAAAGGACATATTAAATAAGGATGTGAGATGGGAGAGTATATATTTCGGTATTCGTTTCTATATGGTATGTATATTGTCTGGTCATGGACTTTTATATATTTTAAGGGATTGGAGAGCATTAAGAACTTCATTAGAAGTTATTACAAAATTGGGCACGGTATGAATGGGATTATCAGTAATACTAACGTCGTTGCTGATGATGGTGGTAGTGGCAATGGTAAGATTTTGACGCACAACATATCACCACAAGGGGGTGCGGGGACTGTTTCTGTCTCAAACGAGGGTAGACGGCCTAAACATTGACCTATTTTGATTTTTTTTGTTTATTTATATATGCCCCACGAAACATTCTAGAGTTAAAGTATGGGCTTATCTTTGTATTCATTCATAATTCTACGGTTTCTATTTCACATAATTGAGTGAAATTGTAGTATAATAAACACTCACAAAATCTGTCACTAGTAAAATTGAAAGCAATATTGTAAGTTACGCCTACATGAAATATACGTAAATAGATAAATTTGAATGCTCACGAAAGTCAGAATAAGGGGCATCACCTGTCTTGTGTAGTAAAAACATGCTTATTTGATAAATCTGATACCCGAAACATGGCGTGGGCTGCTTCCAGACATTCGAAAACATCGTAACTTAGTGCGGGGATTTCGAATGTGAAATGCTAATGCGAAGAACATGCCTACACATGCATGTGCTCTTGCCGACTGCAAGTCTTATTCATGGAAGAAACTAGATAGATGCTCATGTATGAATAGGCTGAAGGATAGGGCAACACCTCCATCCCAGAAAACACAGCCTCCTACAGGGTAAGAAACTCACTGAATCCACGTCTTGTGTGGAGATGTTGGGCGCGCATAATGTTTAACAAGTTTGTAATGTGCTGGCTTTCAGTTACTACTATGTATTTCAAGGCCCGCGACATATCGTTTTATTGCAATAGCGTCTAAACTAGGTTTCTGACACCGACGTAGTTAGGAAAAATATAACCAAGTATCTACTCTGCTTCATTAGGGTAGTTGTCTTAGAGACATGCCAGCAAAATCTGATAGAAAGGCGAGTCATCAAAAAGGCAAATGGCAACTGGGGCACTGGGAGCGGGCTGCTGAGATGTGTCTACCATGACGTATGGCCGTGACGTGTACTCTTGCCACGCCCACCAATCATTGACTACTAAATAATGTAAAACGTGTACTCAAATATATCGCTCTGTGATGGAGTTTAAGGATACTGAACCGTGCTTGTGTAGGAATGAATTCATATTCGACCTCAGTTGAGGCTATTACCCTAATACAATTAATTAAGAGGAAACTGTACCCTGCTACCCGGCCATTGATTTACCTAGGCATAGTATCTTATAATGTTATGTCATAATGGTATATATATATATATATATATATATATATATATATATATATATATATATATATATATATATATATATATATATATATATATATATATATATATATATATATATATATATATATATATATATATATATATATATATATATATATATATATTGTCGTTTTAGGGTAGTTATGATACTATTGGGATAATGAAACCTGCTGCATTTATAATAGACATTTTCTTGGATTATGCGGATTCTTGGAGGAGCATATACATGCGCTATGAAGTCGCCTGACTGAGGAATGGATGGAGTTGATGGGATGCTCATAATTCATTATGAACAGTTATTGCATTGTACATTAATTGCAGCACATAGTAGCTGAGCATTGTTACAATAACAGAGCGATATGACCATGCTTGGCAAAGTCAGTACCCATACAGTAAACAGGAGTGTAACACGTGCACCAGGCAACGATCGCTCACAACTCCGACTACCATCCAACCCCAAAGGCCAGTCGATGCTCAGGTGGCAGGGGTACGGTGCCCTGTTAATTAATTGTATTAGGGTAATTGCCTCAACTGAGGTCGAATATGAATTAATTCCTATACAAGCACGGTTCAGTATCCTTAAACTCCATCACAGAGCAATATATTTCAGTACACGTTTTACGTTATTTATAATAGTAGTCAATGATTGGTGGGCGTGGCAAGAGTACACGTCACGGCCATACGTCATGGTAGACATGTAGTGCGGCGACGGCCTGATGAACGAGCCTCCCATAACCCAATTAGCCAGTGGGGTACCTCTTTGGCCGACTCGGTAAGGAGTGGCTCTCCCGTCACGCTGGTTGCGGGTTCAATCCCAGGCAGCCGGGGAATACCCTCTCCCTGATCTTGATAAATTTCTCGTGTGTTTCGATACACGCAGAGGACGTGTGGGACTGAGAGAGTAATAGAAAAAAAAAAGAATAGAAAATCTCGTCATTAAACTGGTGGCATACGGTGGGCATCCTATTCTGCAGTTCTGTTGAGTTTCTCCGAAGGGGTAACAGGTAGGATGGCCCATGCTTTCCGAGGGTAATAGAAAATGGGAAGTGTTGGAGGTATGTCTCTACGGGGACATTGTGAAATTGTGCACCAAAATGGGTCACTGTCTAAAGGACTCAACACACAGATATTAATCTACATAGGGGGGAAAGCCGTGTAGTGCGGCGACGGCCTGATGAACGAGCCTCCCATAACCCACTTAGCCAGTGGGGTACCTCTTTGGCCGACTCGGTAAGGAGTGGCTCTCCCGTCACGCTGGTCGCGGGTTCAATCATAGGCAGCCGGGGAATACCCTCTCCTTGTTGTGATTAATTTCTCGTGTGTTTCGATACACGCAGAGGACGTGTAGGACCGAGAGAATAATAGGAAAAAGAGAATAGAAAATCTCTTCTTAAAGACACACCTCAGCAGCCCGCTCCCAGTGCCCCAGTTGCCATTTGCCTTTTTAATGACTCGCCTCTATCAGATTTTGCTGGTATGTCTCTAAGACAACTACCCTAATGAAGCAGAGTAGATACTTAGTTATATTTTTCCTAATTACGTCGATGTATGAAACACAATGTGTTTTAATGCCGTGTCAGTCAGAAACCTAGTTTAGATGCTATTGCAATAAAACGATATGTCGCTGGCCTTGAAATACATAGTAGTTCCCTGTTGCCGTCAGTTAAGGGTCCAGTCCTATTTTTTATCTCCTTTCTGTTGTATATGTAATTGAAAACAGACCGGAGTAGTTACACAGTTGGCAGCTTTGCCTGACATGCTTGTCTTTCACTCGTCGGCTGGCTTCATGATAGTCTAATATCTTCGGTCATGTGTTGCACTTTTTTTTTTAGCCTATATTACAATTTTTTTTCTTTAACCTAACGTTTGATTTCGCTGTTAAACCAAGGTGAACTTTTATTAATGTTGTGTCGCTTCTCGCAAAAGGAGACGAATGTATTCTGCTGCGTAATTTATTTTTAAGAGAGAGAGAGAGAGAGAGAGAGAGAGAGAGAGAGAGAGAGAGAGAGAGAGAGAGAGAGAGAGAGAGGTTGATGATCACATGGGGAAAGTTACTGTGGTGATAGTGTTGCTTGTGGGGGTAATGATTCTGGTGTTAGGTGTGATAGTAAAAATTGCTTGTCGACTCGGTGCTCAACACCGTTTCACTGGCCCTTGACCTTGTGGATAAGGACCTCATTACCCAAGGATACAAGGCCTGTGTGGCATCTAGGCTACCACTTTTCTCCGGGTATTCATTTACCGACCACCCCGAATAGATGAGCCATCTGGTGCGTTCACTACGCTAGGTGACGACTTTCGAGCCAGGATCGAACCTTGTCCGCGGATTCAATGCTAGGCGTTCTAACTATAATAGTATCTACGACTGAGGTGACGGCAGTAGTAGTGATGACAATGATTGTGTTAGTAATGGTTGTGGAATAGTTTGGTGACGGTGGTGTTTGTTGTGGCCGTCGAGGGGTGAGTGTTTTTCTGGTGATAATGGTGAAAATGAATATATTGGACAATGGGTGATTACTGAACGAGCTGATATGTGGGCGAGTGGGGATGTGGTGATACTGTCGGTTTGATTTTAAAAGGAAACCGACGGGTTTCGGACCTGTAAATCGTGTTTTGGTGGTACATGTGTCGCAGTTTTTCGATCGAGAAAGACAGAAATCCCGAAGGCCACCTTTATATTAACAACACCTGCAATTTTCATTTATCAGTGTCTTTACATTGATCCATATTTGTGGTGTAATTCATGAAAATACAATAAAGTGCTCAGTAAAATCCCCCCTTAATAACAACAATGAAGGAAGAGAACCCTAAACAATGTTTGAAGACTTTCCCGAGTGCTAGGCGTGACGTAGCCGCAACAGCTGCGTGAGAGATATATGCGTGACCGAGTACACATTATGTACTTATGTATTCATTACTTTGATATAGGTACACCGCAGTAGGTATGTTTTTTTTCTCTTGAGTAGTGAAATGTAAGGAAATATATTATCCAAAAAGAATGTGTTAGTCGTCCATAAAATTACTGACGTATATTGTTGCGTTTTCTGTCATGAAGGTATTGGCGGCGTTGCCATAGTTACCAAAGGAACACAAAGGAACACAAAGGAAGAACAAATAACAGCAGACCTGCTGGTCCTTACGAGGTTGTTTGTGACAAGCTACACTAACTATCTAATCAAAGGTGGAAGATGAAGGACAGTAAAGGCGAAGGCTCCTCCCCACCCCCCATCCCTCCAGCCAAAGCTGGCAGGAAAGGAAAAAGAACCATGCAGCATGGAAAAACTGCATGGAATTTATGTAGGAAAGAGGAAAGAACTACCATTACTGCTACCACTAACCGGGCGATAAAAGCGGACAAGGACACCGGTATTCGAAAGAACTTAACGTTATTACGACAATGGGTATTATCTTAGTTGCTGGTTGGATTCAAAACACTTGTCTAATCTATTCTTGAAGGCCGTAACTGTTGTACTATCAACGACATCACAGGGTAGAGAGTTCCAAACATTAACAACTCGATTGAAGAAGAAGTGTTTAGTTTCGTGCGACGAGAATCTTTTACCACTTATCTTCAAATTGTGATTTCTTCTTGTTCTATTTGATCGATCAATTGTAAAGTAATCTTCCGCATTAATATCACTGAATCCTTTGAACATTTTAAACACTTCTATCAGATCGCCTCGCATTCTTCGTTTTGATAGGCTGAATAAATTTACTTCTTTAAGCCTTTGTTCATATGACAAATTTCTCAACCTAGGAATCATCTTTGTTACTCTTCGTTGAACCCGTTCCAACTTTTCTATGTCTTTTCTGTAGTAGGGAGACCAAAACTGTACACAGTACTCTAGACGGGGTCGAACCAACGAATTATACAGTTTTAATATTACTTTTTCGGATTTATTATTAAAGACTCGTCCGATGAAGCCAACCAATTTGTTTGCAGTTTTAACTACCTCTGAACAATGCTGACCGGGCTTTAAATCGCTTGATATAGTGATTCCAAGATCCTTTTCTTTACTTACTGCAGAAAGTTGTTGGCCATTCATTACGTACCGAACGCGATTGTTATTTTTTCCGATGTGCAACACTTTACATTTGTCAACGTTAAATTTCATTTGCCATTGATTGGCCCAACGTGCAAGTCGATCTAGATCTGATTGTAAAGCTTCTTCGTCGAGTGTCGCAGTTACTTTACTAGCAAATTTTGTGTCATCAGAAAATTTTGATACTTAGCAAGTGAGCCCATCATCGATATCATTAACATAAATTAAGAAGAGCATGGGGCCAAGCACTGATCCTTGAGGTACGCCGCTTTTGACATCGAGCCAATTAGATGTTACACCGTTTAGAACTACTCTCTGTTTCCGCTCAGAGAGCCAGTCCGCAAGCCAATTGTGAACGTTTCCCGAGATACCGTGCGCCAGTAGTTTGCTGAGCAATCGTTTTTTTTTTTTTTTTTTTTTACATTGCAGCCTATTGCGCCGGTAGGCTTCTTCCAGGTGGATCCTGATGGTCGGTCCAAGGCTTCTTTCCGGTAGGTCCTGATGGTCGGCCCAGCCCGTTCTGGCGCAGGCGAGTGTTTATAGTGGCGCCATCTTGCATTGGCTCATGCTGCCCTCCCAGAGCTCATCTTTGATCCTAGAACTAGAGTCCGGGTTGATAGGTGGTCTTCTGGACAGCATGTGGGTAGTTTTGAGCCACTCGGCGGCGGCTGAAAAATCCCAGCTTGGTGGCACCGGGCGGGGATTGAACTCGCGTCCTCCTGAACACGAGGCCGTTACTTTGACGACTCAGCCACCTTATCAAATGCCTTTTGAAAATCCAGATATATGATATCTACTGATCTGCTTTCATCGAACACCTCAAAAATATAATGAAAAAAATCAAGTAAGTTAGTCAAACACGAACGTTTACTACGGAAGCCATGTTGCGAATTATTTATCATATTATTTTCTTCGAAGAATTTCACCATATTGTCGCGAATGATAGTCTCCATTAACTTACAAACAATAGATGTCAGGCTAATTGGTCGATAGTTTCCTGGATGAGACTTGTCCCCCTTTTTGAAAATTGGTGTGATATTTGCAAGTTTCCAATCCGACGGAACTTTTCCAGCTGTTAAAGATGTATTGAATATGATGGAGAGCGGTTTACAAATTTGATGTTTGATTTCTTTTAAGACCCTAGGGGTAATTTTGTCTGGACCAGGAGCTTTGCTTACTTTAATCTTTTCAATTGTGCGTAGAATGTCACTTTCTACGATGAGCACGCCACTTAACATCTTTTCGGCCCTTCTAACCTCCGGCGGTTGAGGTGATAAACAATCTTCGTCGGTAAATACGGATGCGAAAAAGTTATTTAGGATTGTAGCCATTTCATTTTCATCGTTCGTGTGGTTACCATTTTCATTAGCAAGCGGTCCGATACCACAAATGAGTGACTTTTTATTATTTACATAGCTGAAAAATTCTTTAGGATTAGATTTACTTGTTTCCGCTATATATTCTTCAAGATTTTTCTTGCTTCGTTTTATTAATTTCTTGGTTTCGCGGCGAATTCTGTCCAACTCTAGTTTGTCAGCCTCGCTCTGAGTTGATATGTATCTACTGTATACGCATTTTTTAAGAGATAGGCTATTTTGAATTTCGTTATTCCACCATTTGGGTTTCTTCTTAGAAGCTGAACGTCTGTTACGATAGGGTACGCATATGCTTATGGCATTGTTCAATATTGTGGTGAAGGCCCCCCAAGATTTATCAATATCTGTTTCCGCCGTAAGATAACCAAACTCATCCCTGCTGCAATCCTAAAGCTTGTTACTACTGAAAACATCAGTTGTGGTATAAGTAGCATTTGCCTTTTGATTTCTAGTAAAAAATAACATGGAAGAAACCAAAACTAATTTCAATATATTTTTCATTCATCTATTTATCGCATAGATTGGTACTGAACTTAGGAGTGCTTGACGTTGTCAGTGGACAGTGGTTAAGGACACCATGACCTCCACCCGCTATGACAGCTACTCTGACTCGCTATCATGTGCTCCAAAGTCGAGAGAAAGGACTTATTTACAATGTGAACAAGTATTTTTTTTTTAAATAAAAGGCTAACTGAGACTATTTCCATTTTCAACGGTAGGTTTATTAGCGCTGTGGCGAGGCAATACCCTATTCGGGCCCACCCAAAAGGACTTCATAGCCGAGTCTCACCACAGGAATGCTGAACACAACACTGCGGTTACGTTACGTGCCTCGGGTTAGCTCACGTTACTCCTATCCATATCACGATCACAAACCCTTAGACCATTTCATTTCATTTGTAATATGGCCTTATATAATGACGGTGTTGATGTATGGATGTTCTTGTGTTGTTAGTGGTGAGAGTGGTGGTGGTTCTGGTTGTGATGGTTGGAGTTTTGGAGTGCTGTTGGTTATTGTTGTAAATGAAAGCCGCCTGGTCGGCGTGTCGAAACCCCTCACCTCGTCCATCCACCCACATAATAAAAAAAATAAAAATAAAATAAACAAAATATAAATAAATAAAAAAATCTTAATTTCATGAATTATATACTATAGTGTTTTTCACACCAAAATGAAAGCATTATATGCCATCTCGCAACGTGTATGGTAAAAAAAAGTGTATATATCCATGGGAACTAGATTTTATTGGAGATAGATGCATAGATTAATTTCCGATATGATGGTGGTGGTGGCCGCATTTGGGTGGAGGAGAGGGATATGGTGTCTGTTGTAAGGGCCGTGATGTTTATTCATGGACTGGGGAAAATAAATACGAAAGTAACTAATTCGTAAACGACGAGAAAAATCATTATGTAAGTGACTGGCGTGTTTGTAAAGAGGAAAATTAGGCAACATGTTTACAGATCGACAAGGAAAAGTTGGGCTGTAAGGAGTAAGAACAAAACCTGGAATGAAAAGGAATGAAAAGAAAAATGTTGAGTTGTGTCATGTCTAAGTCAAAAGAGGAGGAGGAACTGCCGTAGTGAAGAGAGCGGGAATCTGAAAAGTTGTGTGTGTGGGAGTAAAGGGAACTTGTCAAACTGCAGGACTAATGTTGAGAGGGTTCGTGTGATTAATTAGCTGGGGCGCGTAGTAGGGCTGGTCG
Source organism: Eriocheir sinensis (assembly GCF_024679095.1). NCBI lineage: Eukaryota > Metazoa > Arthropoda > Malacostraca > Decapoda > Varunidae > Eriocheir > Eriocheir sinensis. The sequence goes on along the minus strand of NC_066512.1, from coordinate 9,913,485 downwards.
ATGAAATATGAGGGAGGGAGGGAGAGGTAACCAAAGGAGGGTTGAGGCAAGGGTAGGGATGATGCAGAAGGGGGGAGAAAGTGTTTACCTACCTCGAAGTTGATAATGCCCGTGCTCTCCTTGTCCAAGTTGTTGAAAACGTAGTGAGGGTACTTGCTGGAACTGGCTGTATGGAAAGGTGAGAGGAAAATGTTAGTCTCTCTCTCTCTCTCTCTCTCTCTCTCTCTCTCTCTCTCTCTCTCTCTCTCTCTCTCTCTCTCTCTCTCTCTCTCTCTCTCTCTCTCCACACACAGGCGGGGGTTGTGTCCGCTTCTCGGGGGGGTGTTGGTGTGATGTGAGGTTCAAGCCATACCCGTCACTTGAGTTCCAATGGCTGGCGATCGCGAGTTCAGCGTGTAATCAGACCATGGTCAATGATACTCTACGTCAGTGGTTTTCAAACTATTTAGTATGACGGCACACTAAGAAACACTAATATTTTTGCGGCACACCTTCCTTTATATATATATATATATATATATATATATATATATATATATATATATATATATATATATATATATATATATATATATATATATATATATATATATATATATATATATATATATATATATATATATATATATATATATATATATATATATATATATATATATATATATATATATATATATATATATATATATATATATATATATATATATATATATATATATATATATATATATATATTAAGGGTATATATAGGCAGGAGATTTTCTCTGATACATGTTTTGTTAAAAGTGATGGCTAGGTTGGCGTTTATTTTTTTCTTCAATGTACTTTCTTTTTGTCTTAGTAGTGTTCTATTCTCTTTTGATAAGACTCAGACCTATACACCGTGCGCTGGAAGAACAATGGGGCAACACAGACATCGACGCCGCATTGAAAGAGAACATAGACAAACTTTATAAGGAGATAATAGACCAACATAAAAGCTCTATCATCAGAGCTAACCAAATGAAACTGGTGAAACTAAATGGCGGCCACATCAAGCATCCCCGCCCCATTAAGGGCTACATCAACTTAACAGAGAAGACACTCACAGCAGATCAAGAAGAACTCCTTGACATGGGCCTAAATTGCCATATCATGTCAAAACCAAGAAAATTCCAGAAGCGGCTCGAGTGTGAAGTACTACTGGACGACGCGGAGAGACTTGCGAAAAAAGGCGAAATTACCATCGAGCCGACGTTTAAACAAGAAGTCATCGCGGAGGCGGGAAAAACAAGAGGACCCTACAACAGCAAGATAATTGAACCAAGACACCGGGACGCAGCAAAACAACTGAAAGCAGACCACAACATCACCATCAGGAAAGCAGACAAAGCTGCCACCTACGTCATCATGGAAACTTCCGAATACCTACAGAAGATTGACGACATACTCAACGAAACTACAAAATTCAAAAGAATAACCAGGGACCCAACGGAAGACCTCAAGAAAAAAGTAAACAAACTGATAGTCAAAAACAACATTGCCAGCAGAAGTATCAAACTAGAAAAGCTCTCTGGTGAGTTCAGCATGGGTTATTGTTATGGGAACGTCAAGACCCACAAACCAGGCAACAAACTCCGGCCTATCATATCCCAAATACCGACGCCGACCTACAACCTAGCGAAACAACTGTGCAGCCTCCTGACCCCCTACGTACCCTCCACACACAACCTACAAGCATCGTCAGATTTTCTCGACATCCTGAAGACCAGCAACACAAGAGGAAGAGTTGCTTCCCTTGATGTCGAATCGCTCTTTACAAACGTACCTGTGAACCGCACCATCAACTACATCATCGAACGGGTATACCATGACAACTCTAACACCCCCATCGACATCCCCGAAGCCGTCCGACGAGATCTCCTGGAATGCTGCACAAAAGAAGCTCCATTCACCTGCCCACGCGGAAACAAGTACTGCCAGATTGACGGAGTAGCCATGGCCTCACCCCTCGGAGTATTACTGGCAAACTTCTTCATGGGCTGCGTCGAAGAAGAAGAGCAATCCTTCAACACAGAAGTATTCGTCAAGCCCACAAACCCCGGACACTGCCTCAATGGAAGGAGTGAGTGTCCACAAAGATACAAAGACTCGACAATCGGCGCATATGTC
>NC_066512.1:9901334-9906334 GCF_024679095.1 Eriocheir sinensis | reverse complement strand
CCATGATCTTTATATATCTGCCCGGAATCGTGGCAACTCTATTATTCGACTTTCCAAACCCTCGTTCATATATAAAAGATGTCAAAACCTTTTTTTTTTCTAAATCTTCCCGGTACTTCTCGCACCTAGCCAAAAATATTTCCTCCAATTTCACTTCTTCATCTTTCCCACCTCTCCATAAACCTGACGGCAGCACCGCCGTCTCATCTATCTCTAGGGCTGAATTTTTTTTCTCAAACTTTCTGTAAAAACTCCACAGTGGACGATTCTGGGCATATTCCTCCTACTCATCCCCTGACTCATATATATATATATATATATATATATATATATATATATATATATATATATATATATATATATATATATATATATATATATATATATATATATATATATATATATATATATATATATATATATATATATATATATATATATATATATATATATATATATATATATATATATATATATATATATATATATATATATATATATATATATATATATATATATATATATATATATATATATATATATATATATATATATATATATATATATATATATATATATATATATATATATATATATATATATATATATATATATATATATATATATATATATATATATATATATATATATATATATATATATATATATATATATATATATATATATATATATATATATATATATATATATATATATATATATATATATATATATATATATATATATATATATATATATATATATATATATATATATATATATATATATATACTGTATGACACGAAAATCAAGAGAAATAAGGTGCTTTATTAAATATCGTGAGAACTGGAGAAAACCTGGGGAAAAAAAATGATATCATCGTTTTGAGCTGAAAAAGTGGCTTTGAATATATAAAGGCACAAAGAGCAAAGCCTTCAGGCGTCTTTTAGGCTAGTCCTGCCTCTGGATGTAGTTGAGGCATGAAGTTTAGTTCTGAGAGGCACAACAACCGCTAAAAGGAATTCGTACATGTATAATTTTTCGAAAAACAGTATTTCTCTCATTTACAATTTGAGAGATGGAAAAGGTTAAGGAGACACAGTTTATATTATTGGGATGAAAAAAAAAAGTCCAAAATCTCCGAAGGCTTGAAAAAGGGAAGGTCGATGTTGTCCACACATTTGTTGTAGCTCCTGTTGGAGTTTTAATCAGAAGTTTGTGGCGAATGAAAGTTGTGGCGGGGGAAGTTGTGCAGAGGTGGTGGTGGTGACAGAGTATAGTAGTGAAGAGGAGGAAGAAGAAGAGAGAGAGGTGGGTTGGGTGTGATGATGATGGTTGTTGGAGCCATGATGGGGGTGGCGTTGATGTTAAATAGTGTTGGAGGAGAGGCCGAGGTGTAGCAGTGATAGTGAATTAGTAGTAATGGTTCTGGAGTACTTGTGATGAAATAGTGACGGAGAATTAAAAATGAAGGAGTGTTGTAAGAGTAGAGATGGAGAGAAGTATCAGAAAGATGTGATGGACAAGTGATGGGGAAAACTAGTGATGGTGATTAAGTAGTTGCGATGGAGTTAAAGGAGCACTAAGGGGGAAGCAGCAACAAGAGCCGCTCCCCTCCCTCCCACCAACAACCTACTTCTACTCCTCCCTCTCTTTGTACTCATTCCAGAATCTTCAGTACCCTCAGCGAAGCCTCTCATCTCGATATCACCTTTTCAACCTTACTATCCTTTCTTTGAGGCTATAAGATTGGTGAAGGTCGCCCCCACACCACCAACAACAGCAGGCTCTACATGCTTAACAACCTTTCTCCACCTCTGTCATCTCTCCATCTCTTCATTTTACGCCCCTCCGCCACCTCGCCTTATATTCCATCCTCGCTTCATAAAATTCCTCTCCATAACTAGCAAGCTCTCCATCCTCAGTAGCCTTTCTTTATCATCTCTCCATCATCCCTTTCCCTGTTCCCTTGCCATCGTCCTTATCTAGAGTTAGCAGGGAAATCAAAGCTCTCTCAGTCCCCTCTAAGCTCTCACCTCCCTACAGCCTTTTGCCATCTTTATCACCTATCCATCTCTTCTCATCCCCAATGTTATCACCATCACCTCCTTTCCCTTCATCCACCCTTCACCATCAAGCTCCCCAAACCCTAGTAACTTCTCTCTACTTTTATCCCTCTTTGCTTTTATCACCCCTCCTACTCTTCCTTTACCCTCTTTGTCGTTATCTTCTTTCCTCATTACCTTCCTCGTTCTACCCAAACCGAATGTTACATCCAGTACTCAGAGCTAATACAGTCTACTTTGCGTAATGCGGTGCTGGAAACTCGTAGCTGCCCCTAATATTTGGGCTATAAAGAAGCTGGAGGAGGAAGATGAGGAGGAGGAGGAGGAGGAGGAGGAGGAGGAGGAGAGAAATGAAATAGGGCTGAAGTAGGAAAACCATGTGTGTGTTTGTGTGTATTATGCAAATATAGGAAGCGGTTTATCTCGTTGGTATCACTCAGCTATGTGTGTGTGTGTGTGTGTGTGTGTGTGTGTGTGTGTGTGTGTGTGTGTACAGATTTGCCATGTGTGTTTGCCGACACTCACACACACACACACACACACACACACACACACACACACACACACACACACACACACACACACACACACACACACACACGTACGTGGATGATTCTACAGTGGGCATCTCCATCAATAACACAGCCCCTGACTACACGCCCCTACAACACATGCTGGACCGACTGCAGAGCTGGACGCAAGATAACCACGTCACCATCAACACCAACAAGACGGTGGTGATGCATTTTCACACCTCCACCACTGCCGTCCCACCGCCAGCCCTGGAGGTTGGCCCTCACCAGCTGCAGGTGGTTGAATCCACCAAACTACTTGGAGTCACCCTGGACAGTAAGCTGAGATGGGGCAAGCACGTCACCACCATTATCAGGGCGGCTTCCTACAAACTTTTCATGCTGAGGCGCATGAAGGCAGTGGGAGCCCCCCAAAGGACGCTCAAGGACCTGTACACCACCTTCATCCACCACAGACTCCTCTATGCCTCTCCTGCTTGGGCTTCCTCCATCAACAAGACCCAGCTACGCCAATTAGAGAGTGCAAAGGCGTGCATGCAGACAGATTCTGGGCAGTTCTTACACTAACTACGAGCATGCACTCACCCAGCTGAATCTGCCCACCCTACAGGACCGATACCAGACAAACCTAACCAAATTCGGCACGTCCCTCCTCCCCCACCCCAGTCCTAGAGATCTACTCCCCGCCCTCCCCCCCACTAGACCCACAAGACACCACAATATTCTCGTCCTATCAAAGCTCGCACGAACAGATATCGGGTTAGTGCGATACCGACGCTTGTGAGGGTCATTAACACCTCCATGATCACATGACCCCTCCACCCCAACACACACACACACACACACACACACACACACACACACACACACACACACACACACGCCCACATCACCCTTCCCCACTTCACTTTTCTCTCCCAACCATCGACACCCTTCTTAATTTCCCTTTCTTCTCATGTTTTTTCTTCCCTTCCCCTCCTTCCTCTTACACTCAATTCTTCCATTTATCATTGTTTTCGTCACCACCAACATTCCCTTCATTACCTTCCTCTTTTTTCACCACTATCTTAAAATTTTTGCCTTATATATATATATATATATATATATATATATATATATATATATATATATATATATATATATATATATATATATATATATATATATATATATATATATATATATATATATATATATATATATATATATATATATATATATATATATATATATACACGGCTTTCTTAATTTCCATTAGTATTCTTTAGTGTCCATTTTTTACCTCCACGAATACCCCTTGAGTCTGTCTCCCGCACTTCCTCCTTCTCTTTTACACCTATTCTTTCATCCTCTTACAAACATGCACCATTACCCATCCCCTCATCCCTCCTTTCCTTCAGTCCCTTGCACCTACATACCTCCCTTTGGAAACATTTGAAAGTAGAGTTCCTTGAAGGCGTCCTCGCGCACCACCCCCGTCGGGCACCTGTCTTTGAAGCTCCGGTAGAGGCGCTGCAGCTCCGCCCGCGTGAAGTGCGTCGTGCGGCAGAGTGCGTTGATGTCCTCGGGGCGGTACCGCGGCTCCTGCTCGATCGTGTCCAGCTCAGCGTCTGCGGGTGTGTGGACAGAGTTAGTGGCGAGTAATCGGTGTGTGTGTGGGGGAAGGGGGGGGGGGGGGGGAGGGGTATGGGAAATTGAATGGGGGAAGAAGTGTGATATGTGTAATAAGTGCGTGGAAGGAGTCTGCTGATGAATGAATGAATAATGGAGTAGGATGGGAGTGTGTGTGTGTGTGTGTGTGTGTGTGTGTGTGTGTGTGTGTGTGTGTGTGTGGAGTGGAAAGGCAGGGGTGTAGGAGGAGGTGGGAGAGGGAGAAGAGTTTGCGAGTGCGTAGGAAGATAAATGGGTGTGATGTAGAGGTAAAGAGTGTATATGTGTGTTGGGGGGGAGGGGGGAGGTGGCGTATTATAGCGGGAGGGAGTGTGAGAAAAACGTTTGTAAGTGTATGTGAATAATATAGGAAAGGATCGGTGTGCGGGATGGTGCAGAAGTGTGTGTGTGTGAGTGTGTGTGTGTGTGTGGGTGTGTGTGTGTGTGTGTGTGTGTGTGTGTGTGTGTGTGTGTGTGTCCACTGAAAGAGTATGACGAGGGATCCGTGTGTGTGGAGGGGGGTGGGGAGCAAGAAAAGGGATGCATGGTGTGTATAAGGGCAAATGAGGCTTTAGGTAGTGTGGGAAGTATACAGTTGACGATACAGATGGACGTTTTTAGTTAGGGTGAGTAGGTGGGATGTGGCGTGGAATATGGTCAGGTATATGTGGGAAAGATTATTATTTTTTTTTCAAGAGACAGGAGGCATAGCTACGATGACTAAATCTAACAAGAGGAATGAATTTTGATG
>NC_066512.1:9853834-9896334 GCF_024679095.1 Eriocheir sinensis | reverse complement strand
TAAGATCGGATATGTAAGCGGGAAGAGGGTCAGTGAGGCGTCAGCAATGAAAATTCACCTCCACCTCCTCCTCTCTCGCTCTTACTTCTCACTCCTCATCCTCCTCTCTCCTCCTCCTCCTCCTCCATTTTGTTCTTTTTTAGGCATTCTCTCTTTGTTTTTTCCCTTTATCCTGCAACTCGACTAAAATAGTAAATGAGATTTCTTTTATCCATGGCCAAGGTTGAATTTCTCATACAGAGTTAGTCTGTTCTCAGATGCATACCAGTCTGTGCGTGTGTCTGTTTGTTTTTCATTGTCGTCCTAGTTTTGTCTTTATTTACCTTCCTCACTATCCTTACTTCAGGCATGGCATGACCCCACGACCCCACACACACACACACACACACACACACACACACACACACACACACACACACACACACACACAGGACTGGCACGAACTTTTGCTCAAGGCCCTGTATACTACAAAATAAGGAAACACACACACACACACACACACACACACACACACACACACACACACACACACACACAGGACTGGTCAGAACTTTTGCTCAAGGCCCCTATATACTACAAAATAGGGAAAACACACACACACACACACATACACACACACACACACACACACACACACACACACACACACACACAAGACCCAGTTATAGTCATTACCATACATATTATACCTTCCAATATCTTCTTCCTGATCCTCCTACTCTTCTTCCCACTCCGTATCCATTCCATATCCTCTTCATCTCCTGTATCCCTCGTCCCTCTTGTCCTCCATTTTTCTCCACTTTCATGTATTTGTATTATATTTCACATTTTTTTGTGTGTTCATTTTTCTTCTTCTTTCTCCTCCTCCTCTCCTTCCTCTTTTCCTTCATTTTCTGTTTTTCCATCCTCATTCTGTTTCTTATTATACTTACATTATTTTTTTCTTAATTTTATTTCATTCACTCTCCTCCTCTCTCTTACCCTCCTAATATTTCCCCTCCTTAATTCTCTTTCCTCCATCTCCTCCCCTCTACTTACTCCTCCTCTACCTCATCTTATCCTCCTCCTCCTCCTCCTCCTCCTCCTCCTCCTCCCTCCACCTCCTCTCTCCTTCTCCTTCTGGCCCCATCATCAGTAATGGGACAACAACTAGGGTGTTTGTTGGGTGTGTGGGGCACTTAATGAAGCAATGTTGTGCTCACCTACATTACCGATAATCAATGTCACACATGATACCTGGTGAGCTTGCTTGGGAGGGAATTAGGGTGGTGAAATTGAAACAGGAAGGAGAAGAAAAAGAAGAGGAAGGAGAAAAATAAAATATAAATGTTAAAATAAGAGTTAGAAAATAATAGAAAAGAGAGTAATAGTAATAGTAAGTAATAGCAGTAGGAGGAGGAGATGGGGTATTAGTAGGAGGAGGAGTAGGAAGAGGATGAGGAGGAGGAAGAAGAGGAGGAGGAGGAGGAGGAGGAGGAGACAAGAACGTGTTAATGGTTTTAGTTTTGTGGTTGGGTTGGACATGATGATGATGGTGAGAGAGAGAGACAAGCAACAAATATACACAAAGACAGATGGAAGGTGAAAAATAAGATAGTGAGCAAATTCAGGTCCTACTTCAAACAAACAACACCAAATCAGTCCTCTTTCAGCACCTTTTCCAGCCGTGTCCTTCATTGGAGTCCCTTTTAACAATCTCACTTTGGGTCACCCGCCGCCTCAGGCACATCAGTATGCGTAGCCGTGGTCCCTCATGGCTCACCCAGACACCCTTACTTTCACCTTAGTTTAGGCTCGCCAAATACTTTTAGTTTTTTGGCTCAAATTCTGTGTCTCTTCTCTCTCTCTCTCTCTCTCTCTCTCTCTCTCTCTCTCTCTCTCTCTCTCTCTCTCTCTCTCTCTCTCTCTATCTCTCTCTCTCTCTCTCTATCTCTCTCTCTCCTCTCTCTCTCTCTCTCTGTCTCTCTCTCTCTCTCTCTCTGTCTCTCTCTCTCTCTCTCTATCTCTCTCTCTCTCTCTCTTGCTCTCTCTCTCTCTCTCTTGCTCTCTCTCTCTCTCTCTTGCTCTCTCTCTCTCTCTCTTGCTCTCTCTCTCTCTCTCTTGCTCTCTCTCTCTCTCTCTGGCTCTCTCTCTCTCTCTCGATGTCTGTTTTCTGCTTTTATTATTCTAGTTTTCCTCTCTCCTGCGTTCTTTCCCCCTCTGTTTGGTTACTGTTTATATTCCGTCTCACCTCTCTCCCTTCTGGCTCTCTTCCCCTCCATTCCAGCCCCAATCAGTTCTTTCCTTCTTTTCATTTTTTGTCTCCAGTGTCAGATTTTATTTTATCCTGTTTCCTCTCTCCTATGTTCTCTGCTGTTTCCTCCTTCTCTGATTCTCTTGCTTACCTGTAACCCTCCCTTTCTATGTCATCCTCTTCATCTCATTACTTTCCTCTCCTTCTTCATCCCTCTAAATTTGCTCTCCACCTTTCTCTCTCTTCCCATTGTCTTCCTCCCCTTCCATAGTGTCAGTCTCTTACCGCTTCTCCTCCTCTTCTATGCCTTCATTTCACTTTCCCTCTCCTCCTCCATCTCACTCTTTCCCTCCATCTCACCTTCCCTCTCCCTATCCTCCTCGTTCTCAGCTCTAGTCCCGCATTCTTACCTTTCATCTCGTACATTTCCCTCCTCTCGTCTTCTTTCTCTTCCTAGTCCCTTTCATTCTCATCCTTGTTTTTCATTGCACACCTTTCTTCCTCTCCAATCTTTCATTTCTTTAACTTTCCTTCATTTTTTTCTTTCCATATCTCTCCTTGCTTTCCACAGCCCTATTATTGCCATCCCCTCCTTCCTTCCTTCCTTCTTTCCTTCCTTCCTTTCTTCATCCTTCTAGCCCCGCTCCTTCCTATCTCCTTTCTTGTGTTTGCTCTCATCGACCTTACCTCTTCAATTCAGCTCTCTCTCTCTCTCTCTCTCTCTCTCTCTCTCTCTCTCTCTCTCTCTCTCTCTCTCTCTCTCCTCTCTCTCTCTCTCTCTCTCTCTCTCTCTCTCTCTCTCTCTCTCTCTCTCTCTCTCTCTCTCTCTCTCTCTCTCTCTCTCTCTCTCTCTCTCTCTCCTCTCTCTCTTTATCTATCTATCTATCTATCTGTCCTCTATCTCTATCTCTCTCTCCGTGAAGCTGAAATACGACTCAGTTATCTCAAATATTAATCTCAATAGAACTTCAAGCCTTCCCTGCTCTTACATTGATTACCTTCCTTCTATCCTTCCTCCTCCCTTTCATCCTTCCTTGTATGTACGTCCTTCCTTCCTCCTTCTTCATTCATTTTCCTTCTCACCCTTTCTCCATACTATCACTGCATATAATCATCATTCTTTGTTCAATTAAACTTATGTAAGCCAGAGAGGTTGTAGATTTACATAGACATCAGACCACCTGGACCCCATGGTCCAGACTAAGTGGTCTGTCCTTAACCCTAGAACGTAACCATGGGGTATGAGATACTGATGAATGACGTCATTATACATTGTGTACCGGTTCCGGTGCTCTGAGGGTACCCACCTCCTCAGTAGCTACATGTACCTTTCCCGGCAATGATGTGGGGAAGGGTCCACGTTGTCTCTTCTCATCTGCTCCTTTGTTGTGAGCCTACATTCGTGTGCAGCATGCCCATGGTTAGTGATACTGGGGTGTTGTACATGTTCTAGGATATTGTTTACTGTGCTTTTTAGTGATCCTTACCATACTGATGGATCTGGGACCTGGGAGAATAAACCACAAGAGTTTGAAGCCATCGGATTGATAATTTTTTTAAAATTTTTTTTTTTAAATTTTTGACCATTTTCCTTTTAGTAACATTTTTCAGTACAATTTTCATACCAAAACAATACGTTTTCAGTTCTTAATATTAGTCAAGTAAGTTGATATGTAACTTTATTCCATTAAACTTTACATTTAATTTTTTTTTTTTCAAAATCGGTATGATGCCCATGGTTAGTGATGGTGTGACTTTTTCTAAGGTTAGTGTTAGGGTTAGAAACCTAAGTGATTTACGGTAATCAGATGGCTCCAAACGTTGCTTTTCTACTCCTAGTTAATAAGTTCAAAAAGTGACGGTCGAGCTTATTTTAAAGGAGTCAATCGTATTTACATTGAACCACTGATGGTAGGAGCTTATTCCATTCTCACTTTTCACAACGTTGGTGTGAAAAATTTGGTGATCTGATTTACTTGTCTACATTTGAGTTTTGGCTGTTGTTCCTCGTTCGCAAAGTGTCATCGATCATAATAATTTTGTTCTGTCTGCATTCGTGAAACCATTAAGTATTTTAAAACATTCCGATCAGTTTTCCTCGGAGGACGTTTCTCAGAGAACATGTAAAGGGTGGAAAGCCTTTCTTCGTAGGATTTGTTGCGCAAGGAAGGTCATTTTTTGTTGCCCCGACGCTGAACTTCCTTCTAGTTAGCAATGTCCTTTACTTGGTGGAGACCAAACTGTACCACATATTCCAAGTGGGGTCTGGCTAAACTATTGTAGAGCTGGAAGTATTACATCTTTATTTTTTTTGAATAAAAGTTTCTTTTAATGTTTAACTTTCTGTTCGCTTTATTTGCTGCGCCGATACGTGATGTGAGAATCTGAGTTTGACGCGATTTTAATCCCAGATCCCTTGACGCGTACAGACACTTGTGGAGTTTAACGCCACGTATTTCATAATCAGACTTCTTATTTTTGTTCCCAACCAGGACCTGGCACTTGTCTACGTTAAAGGCATCTCCCATTTATCCGACCAAGCTGAAATTTTGTGCAAATCCTCTTGGGCTTTGCTTGTCTTCGTCAGTGAGAACCGGGTTACCAATCTTGTGTCGTGCAAATTTACTAAATGCGATTATTAGATTATATCCCGTCGTTGATGTAAATGAAACACTGGGCAAAAACCAAAACCACGAGGACCCATTGACCAGCGCCCACTCTGAAGTTAAATCCGTCATCACCAACTCTTTGTTGTCTGTTTGCTTAACCAATTCGCGATCCATTAGTTTACTTGACCGTAATGCCTATTTAGCTTTAATTTATAAAGTAATTTATAATGTAGGACTTTATCAAACGCTTTCACAAATCAAGATAGACTACGTCCACTGGTTGGTTATCATAAATTGAAAGAGATCGTTATAAACGGTCAGTAAGGTTTAACAGGCAGGATCTTTGTTACAGGAAGCCATATTTGTGAATCCCCCAATTAATGAGTGGCTTTTCGAGGTAACTCACAATTTGTCTCTAATTATGCTCTCGAGTAACACCTGGTGAAGTTACCTAATGGGTCGGTAGTTACCTGGTATTTTTTTTTGTCTCCTTTCTTAAAAAATCGGTGTCGTTAACCTTTTTCCAATCCGAAGGGACGATGAAGAGCCATCTGCTAAAAGTACTGATTAAATAAAATAAAGAGAGAGGCCACGAGGAGTGCTGGCGTTCCACTGGCGACCCACTCTTGCGCGGAGCAGGTCATGACACGGCACCTGCCGGTGAACTCAGGCAACAGAGTCACCAGTGCAGGAAAATGCACGGGCAATCGTTTCTGGCTGACTAAACGTGGCTGATTAGTTTAATTATAAACTACAGCCTCAAACAACGCCAGAATACAATGGCAGCAACAAATATAAGAACTCGAGGGTCTATAAGTTAACATTCTCAGCTGAGGGATGAGGGGTGGCAACTGTAGCCGCCCAGCCAGGCCGCGGGGCAGCTAGGCGAGGCCCCCAAGGCGGGAAGCACAAAGAGACAATAGCCCAACTTCCTCACAGCAGAGGCGTACACGCTGCAGTAATGCACACACTAATGTGCACCAGCACTAAGTGGAGTGGTGACTCCTGAAAACACGTAATAGCAGGTAAAACAGCGGGCGACCCGCACAAGAATGCACTCCTTGGCATCTTACGCCGGTCGCCTAGGCAACGAACCTACAAGTCATCATGACCCGCCCCGCGCCTAGGTCACGTGACGAACTAGGAAAACGCGTCTAACAGCTTCCTATGCAAAATAAAACATAAAATAACTTGTCGCAGATCTAAACCGCGACACTACTACTATAGTGAATCCACGAGGAACTGGCGGATTGGGGGGTTTCTGCGGGGGTCTCTCCTCCCGTACCACGCTGCCACATCTCTTGTCTCCAATTGTGGGATTAGAGTCAAGGTGTTAAGTGGACCACCATTAGCCTCCCTTCATTTCCTCCTTCTCCTCCTCCTCCCCTCTCTCTCTCTCTCTCTCTCTCTCTCTCTCTCTCTCTCTCTCTCTTCTTCGGGAACGAGAATACAGGCTGTCTTTTACCTGTTCGTCATGCACTCATGATCCAGTTTGGCGCAGACTCTTTCAATAGTTCTTTCACTAACATTAGTGGCTCTTGCTGTTCTTGCAGTTACTCTTGTGAGTGGTATGATAAATCATCTGGGTTTTTTTTTCGTCTAAAAAGTACTTGTTTACATTGTAAATGAATTCTTTCTCGCGGCTGTGCAGCCAACGACATGGAGAGGCAGGGAGAGGGAGGGAGGGGAGAGGCAGAAGCGGGAGCGGGCCACCCATGGGCCCACCTGCTGACCCTTCCATGACCTTGAGAGAAGTGACCTGGGCTCTGGATGTGTAGAATGACAACGTTAGAATACAACACTGTCAAGTGTCGTGGTATTTATACAAAATATTTTTTATTATCTTAAAAACGAAGCAATCTTAACGCTATATGACCTTATTGGATTATCCAATTATTTAATTAAATTCATTTAAAGGTAGTAAATAGCTGACATATGAGAGGAAGCGAGAAGTGTTGAGAGTGTGTGGCAAGGTGCGGTGCGGGGCTGACCAAGGCCTTCTAAAAGGAGTTGGGCTGACCCGCACCTCTCACCCCCCAATCCGCCAGTTCCTCCTGGATTGACTATACAACTACTACTACTACTACTATTACTGCTACTACTACTACTACTACTACGACTACGACTACTATTACTACTACTACTACTACTACTACTACTACTACTACTACTACTGTTACTACTACTACTACTACTACTATTACTACTACTACTACTACTACTACCAATGATAATAATAATAACAATAACAATAGTAATAATAAAAAGAAAAATAATAACAATTCTAACGATAACAATTATTATAATGATAACAGCAATGAAAAGAAAACCAAGAGGTGCCCTGATACTCTCCCCTTGAAAGAGGTCAAGTCATAGGCAGGAGTAAATACAGATGAAGGAAAGCTGTTCCAGAGTTTACTAGTGAAGGGGATGAAAGAATGAAGATGCTGGTTAACTCTTGCATAAGGGGTTTGGACAGTATAGGGATGACATAGAGTAGATAGTCGAGTGCAGCGGGGCCGCGGGAGGGGGGGAGGCATGCAGTTAGCAAGTTCAGTCAGCATGAAATCATCGATAGAAGATAAAAAGGGATGCAACACTGCGGCGGAATTTAAGAGGTCGAAAACTACTAGTAAGAGGAAGAGTTGATGAGACGAACAGCCTCTCCACTTTATCTAGTAGAGCTGTGTGTGTGGAGTCCTCCTATACATGAGATGCATACTCTATACGAGGACGGACAAGGATGGCAACCGAAAAATTTATCTGGCCTGTCATAACCGACAGCCGCTGCCCGCTGCTGGTGAAGGCAAGAGGAAGGTGGGAAGAGACGTAACGACGCGTATTTACACGTATTTCAGGACGACCATTGACAAACAATTATATGAACTGGTTTTGTGGTTCACTGAAAAATGCGCTCACTACATTTTTAAGATACTGAATTTTATCTGCTTAACCATTCCGACAGGCAAATAAGGAACAGGTGGCGTTCCGTATTTTAAGGAAAGGGTGGCAAGTTTGCAATCCTAAGGCGTCATCTGGCGATATATGGACTGTTTTTCACCTCCCTCCCGTAATTAGGGATGGGCAAGTACCGTTAATTTGAGTACCGGTAGTACCGGTACCGAGAACTCAAGTACCGTTAGTACCGGTACCGGTACCGGTACCCAAAGGAGTTTTTTTTTCTTAATGACTTCTGATGAAATTCCCAAACAAATTTCCTGTAAAGAAAATCTCTCTTCCTTCAACTTAATATCAACTAGAGTAGAAATGCAACGTTTAGGAGCCTTCTGATTAATGTAAAATCACTTAGGTTTAAGGACAGACCACCTAGTCTGTACCATGGGGTCTGTGTGGTCTAATTTTCTATGTAAATCTATGTAAATCTCTCTCTCTCTCTCTCTCTCTCTCTCTCTCTCTGAATGAAGTGAATATTTATTTTTTCGAAAAAAAAATAGCATGTATAGTTATTATGGATGTACTCGATCATAGTCTAATAACAATAAAAATATTTATTAGCAACCTAAAAAAGAAAAAGAATCGGACATGAAGAATTGTAACTCCAACAAATAAATAAAATAATAAAATAATGGAAACGGGAGCTGTGATGGAAACGGAAAGCAGGACAAAATGGTGGGAACTTGGGGAGACGGTCAGCTGGGCAGTGACTCAGCATCTGCACACAGGGCTCATACCACATGGAGGCGGGCGAGCACCGAGCGTCACTAAGATCCTAACGGCAATGCGCAGTGCCGAGTGATCATTAAGCTTCCCGGAACCCAAGTGATCATGATGCTTCGCGGTACCAGTACCGATATCAGTTATCGATACCAGTACCGGCGAGTGATCATTAAGCTTCCCGGAACCCAAGTGATCATGATGCTTCGCGGTACCAGTACCGATATCAGTTATCGATACCAGTACCGGCGAGTGATCATTAACCTTATCGATACCAGGTACCGGTACCTGGTATCGATAACTGCTATCGGTACTGGTACCGCGAAGCATCATGATCACATGATGCTTCGCGGTACCAGTACCGATAACAGATATCGATACCAGGTACCGGTACCTGTATCGATAACTGCTATCGGTACTGGTACCGCGAAGCATCATGATCACTCGGGTTCCGGGAAGCAATGATCACTCGCCGGTACTGGTATCGATAACTGCTATCGGTACTGGTACCGCGAAGCATCATGATCACTACTGGGTTCCGGAAGCGACGATCACACTCGGTGGTATCGATAACTGATATCGGTACTGGTACCGCGAAGCATCATGATCACTTGGGTTCCGGGAAGCTTAATGATCACTCGGCACTGCGCATTGCCGTTAGGATCTTAGTGACGCTCGGTGCTCGCCCGCCTCCATGTGGTATGAGCCATGTGTAGACGCTGAGTCACTGCCCAGCTGACCGTCTCCCAAGTTCCCACCCATTTGTCCTGCTTTCCGTTTCCATCACAGCCCTTTCCATTATTTATTTATTTATTGAGTTACTGGATAATTTTCATGTCCGATTCTTTTCTTTTTAGGTTGCTAATAAATATTGTTATTGTTATTAGACTATGATCAGTACCCTACTCATATCACCGAGATATCCACTCACTGAGTGGTGATCTCTCTCTCTCTCTCTCTCTCTCTCTCTCTCTCTCTCTCTCTCTCTCTCTCTCTCTCTCTCTCTCTCTCTCTCTCTCTCTCTCTCTCTCTCTCTCTCTCCTGCTACACCTCCAATATTTAATCATCTTATATAATTCATCATGCAATTCTTTATAGCCAGAAACTCTCGCCAAGGGATTCAAACTTTTTTCGTTAATGCTTTATTGGATAAAAATGATCTCTCTCTCTCTCTCTCTCTCTCTCTCTCTCTCTCTCTCTCTCTCTCTCTCTCTCTCTCTCTCTCTCTCTCTCTCTAACGAGTCATACGAATTTAATAGTGGCAAGTAAAAAGAAAACGAAGTCTTGGGTTAAAAGTTAGTGAGTCCCACGAGTCTTTAGAAAACGCTAATATATATTGTTATTGTTATTAGACTATGATCGAGTACCCACTACCCATATCACCGAGATATCCACTTACTAAGTGGTGATCTCTCTCTCTCTCTCTCTCTCTGAATGAAGTGAATATTTATTTTTTCGATAAAAAAATAGCAAGTATAGTTATTATGGATGTACTCGATCATAGTCTAATAACAATAACAATATTTATTAGCAACCTAAAAAAAAAATCGGACATGAAGAATTATCAATAAATCCAATAAATAAATCCGAGCAACTGGTACCGGTACCGAGCAATCTGGTACCGGTACCGTACCGTTTAGCTGGTACCGTTAGTACCGGTACTGGTACCGGTACCTGCCCACCCCTACCCGTAATCTGCCAGAGCGCTCTATCATGTCCATATGATTGGATGAACAAATACTATTTCTCATTTTGTCACTCATCAAGCACAGCACGCGTTAATTTAGTCACAGTTACGTGATGTTCACCTCATTAGGAGTATTTCAATACCTACTTAACGTCATTGCATGCGACGGAGCTTCTTAAAACGTCCTTTTTCTCTGCAGAATATTGACAAATGGCATCGTTTCACTTTCTTGTTTCTAAGGATGACGATGATGTTTTCATACCGTGAAGTTCTTATTTATTATACAGTAGTGCTTTAAAGTAACACAGCAGTAACCTCGTGAAATCTATGTCCACCCCACCAGGCATGGTTACCCACAGGAAGCTCAGGAAATGGTCATCGCCATAGGCCTCTGGAGGTGCGGCCAGCAAGACAGAGGCCGTACCCAGCACCACCGCGGCTTGTGTGTGTGTGTGTGTGTGTGTGTGTGTTATTGTTCTGTGATGTGGTGTGTGTGTGTGTGTGTGTCGTATTGTGCTGTGTTGTGTGTGTGTGTGTGTGTGTGTGTGTGTGTGTGTGTGTGTGTGTCGTATTGTGCTGTGTTGTGTGTGAGTGTGTGTGTGTGTGTGTGTGTGTGTGTGTGTGTGTGTGTGTGTGTGTCGTATTGTGCTGTTGTGTGTGTGTGTGTGTGTGTGTGTGTGTGTGTGTGTGTGTGTGTGTCGTATTGTGCTGTGTTGTGTGTGTGTGTGTGTGTGTGTGTGTGTTATTGTTCTATGATGTGGTGTGTGTGTGTGTGTGTGTCGTATTGTGCTGTGTTGTGTGTGTGTGTGTGTGTGTGTGTGTGTGTGTGTGTGTGTGTGTGTGTGTGTGTGTGTGTGTGTGTGTGTGTGTGTGTCGTATTGTGCTGTGTTGTGTGTGTGTGTTTGTCTTTGTTTGTGTGTGTGTGTGTGTGTGTGTGTGTCGTATTGTGCTGTGTTGTGTGTGTGTGTTTGTCTTTGTGTGTGTGTGTGTGTGTGTGTGTGTGTGTGTGTGTGTGTGTGTGTGTGTGTGTGTGTGTGTGTGTGTGTTAGGCAATTCACGAAGAGCGCAGAGAAATGCTGTATACAATAACCTTTTATAGAAAATGACTTTCAAAACTTCCACGTACACATTATAAGCCGCAAAAAGTGTTCGTCACCAGTCAACCTTGACGGCGCGGCGTGGAGCAGTCTGGGTGTATAAAGAGATGCAGTTGTCCAGCCACAGACAGTGTCACCGAGCTCCTCAGCGCAGCACTGCAAACATGATCAAGCTCGTGAGTCCTGACGCCTCTTTGTCTCCATACTCTGAGGACTTGGATTAAGCTCACACATCTGTGCTCCTGAAAATTCGAAATAGCTTGCTTCGCAGCGCACAGCTATGTGTTACAATAACCTCCTTATGTTTCCGCATATTCCCGACAGGGCTCAGTGGTGTGTCTTCTTGCCTCGACGACACTTGTTGTTGCTGGAGGACATGGCGGCGGCCATGGCGGAATAAATTTGGGCGGCGGGGGCGGTCATGGAGCCGTCTTCTTTGGCGCTGGTGGCCATGGCGGCGGTTTTGGCGGTGGCCATGGCGGCGGTTTTGGCGGTGGATCTGGCGGCGGTGGATATGGTGGCGGTGGATATGGCGGCTACAGTGTAAGTTGAATATAGACATATTGACATAAAGCTACAAACTGTTGCTGTTTCAAAAAGTAAACATATCAACTCTTACCCACAACATTTCTTCTTCAGAGGCCTACTCCATATGCCTTCAACTACGGCGTCTCTGCCGGCTACACCAACTTCGGCCAAAGCGAGAAAGGCAACGGCTACGGAGGCGTGAACGGCGGCTACTGGGTCAACCTTCCTGACGGCCGTGTGCAGAGGGTGTCCTACTGGGCTGACGGCAGCGGCTACCACCCGGTGGTGACCTACTCTGGCAAGGCCCACTACCCAGCGAGTTACGGCCACGGCTACCACTGAACTAACACTTTACGAGGTCGGGATTAATTGTGGTGGAGTTTCTTTTGTAAATGTGAAGCACATAATAAACTTTAGGTTATATTTCCACTTATATTATTGTTGAATCAGCTTCAGAACCCCTCCGGACTGGAGAAACAAATTTAAGGACGATTCACACTACACCAGCACGTTTACGGGGCGTGACCATACCTGAACGGGACCGTAACGGACCGGCAACAGCATGTGTATTCACCCTACACTAGAGCAAGATCAAGAGAATAGACAGGTCTTTTCACGCGCAGGTTTTGACGTCATCAGCCGTATGATACAGAGCAGGCGGAGAATAATAAGGAAAACGAGAGATATTTCATGGGATACTGAAACATTTTTAGTTTTCGTGTGTGTGTGAGAGTCATTCTCACTCATTCACTCTGACACTCACTCTCTCACATTCTCATACTCACACGTACTCACACTCTCACACTCTCTCTCTCTCTCTCTCTCTCTCTCTCTCTCTCTCTCTCTCTCTCTCTCTCTCTCTCTCTCTCTCTCTCTCTCTCTCTCTCTCTCTCTCTCTCTCTCTCTCTCTCTCTCATATATATATATATATATATATATATATATATATATATATATATATATATATATATATATATATATATATATATATATATATATATATATATGTGTGTGTGTGTGTGTGTGTGTGTGTGTGTGTGTGTAATGAACCTTCTTATCCAAGTATTTTTTGACATATTCTTAGTCGCCGCAATCATCCTCTATTGAACAGTAACTGTTCTCCTGTCCACCCCGACACCCTCTGTAACACCTTATCCTCTTCTACCCAGTCTTTTCTTACCCCCATCTGCCCATTAATTCTGTGACTGCTTCAGTTCCTTAATCTTAAATACTAAAGTCACCCATCGAAATCAAAGGAAATGGAGCACACGGGATGCGTCAACACCTGTGGTCAGGTGAGGTTCTGGTGGGCAGGTTTTAGTCGAAGCAGACTGAGGGGCTGCTGGTGACGTCAATGCGCAGAAGAGGAGAATTTTGGTACGAGGTTGAGAAGATCTGGTATATTCTGTTGATCTTGCACTAGAGTACCTACATACTGAGAGTAGCGACAACCCCAGCACTGGACGCCATTTTGAATCCAGCCGCCCGTCAACGGGGTGACGGTCAACCGCTCAGCTGACTCCTGCCTGCTGTGCGTGCTATCCTCTTTCTGGGGTGGTGACACACAACTTACTTCTTCATATGCATACATGACAAAGGATTATATGAGTAGAAGGTAAAGAATAAGAAGTAAGATGTTTACAAACAATGTTTACGGTTTATGAAATGCAGCTCAACTAGTGTACATATTGTTGTGCTGGAAGCTTCCCCCGGCGTCCATGGGGCTCTAGAAGGCTCCGGGAAGAGCGAGCAAGGGGGCGGGAAGCAAAGCCTCGTCCGAGCCCCGCGGGGCGCGGCCAGGCGCCAGGCGGGAAGTGTTGCCAACCCGCACATACTTTTGCTACATGTTCTTGTATGATCTAAAATATACTGTAACATTCTAGACTGTACTGTTCTGGATATATATAGGAGAAGAGGGCGAGAGGAGGGCAGTCCCAGTCATAGTAAGCTAGTGGTAAGTGAAGAGTCAAAGTGAAGTGTACTACTAAGGAAGAACATTAAACTACAGAAACTGTGCAAAGTGTTTACATATCTCCCTGCCACGGAGTCTCCTGACGGCGACACGGAACCCAAGTAACACGTCCGGCATAACATTGGCGTCAGGAGTGTAGCCATTTGTTTTTTCGCCATGGAGGCTCGTTCCCAAGCTGCCCAGAGGGACGACATGTTGACTGAACTTTTGGAAGCCTTGAGACTACAGGGGGAGAAACAAGAAAGAGCACAGCAACAACAAGAAAGAACACTCTAAGAACTCAAAGAACAACAAGAAAGAGCACACCAAGAACTCAAAGAACAACAAGAAAAAGCACACCAAGAACTCAAAGAACAACAAGAAAGAGCACAGCAACAACAAGAAGGAACACTCCAAGAACTCAAAGAACAGCTAGAATATCGCTTCACAGGATTACAGCAACAGCTAAAAGCAGTACAATATGGAAGTGAGTCAGTGCGAAGAGAAATGACTGATGTGACCACGAACTTGGGACAACGCCTGATAGAAGTGGAGAAAGAACACACAAATCTTCAACAAGAGATGGAGGTGGTACGGGAGACGACACACAAAGAAATATTAGAAGTAAGTGACAGAGTGAAGGCCCTTGAAGACTGCTTGGCTGGAAACGGACAGCCAGTGCCTGCAGGGGCTAGTTGTACCCAAGATGCTTCTCCTACGCAACTCCGGGGTAGTTTGAGCCCTGTTTCGCCTGAGTTTATCCCCGCAAGAAGTTCCGCTAGCCCCATGAGTCTGCTGGGTTCGCCTGTTAGAAAGAAGCCTCAGGAGTTTGATGGCAAGGTCTCCTGGGAGGCTTACCGCGCTCAGTTTGAGCTATTGGCAGCTCGGAACGGATGGGATGACCAAGAGTGCGCGGTGCAGCTGGCCACTAGCCTGAAAGGGGCGGCGCTGGAGGTCCTTGCTCAGCTCGACAATGCGACAAAGGGCAGCTACAGCGGGCTAGCACAGGCGTTGGAGCAACGATATGGGACCAAGCACCAGAACGAGCTCTTCAGGGTTAGGTTCAGAACCCGCAACAGGAGGCGCGGCGAGTCTCTTCAGGAACTCGCTCAGGACCTTGAGAGGCACAAGGCGTACAAGGCATACCCAGGTGCCACCCCTGACTTGCTGACGGTTTTGCTGCGTGATCAATTCATCGATACCCTGGACAGCCCTCAGCTGAAGATACAAGTGAACCAAGCTAAGCCAACATCAATGCAGGAAGCTCTGGCACGTGCCATGGAGTTTGAGTCCTTTGTCAGGTCTAGCTTGTCAAGCTTCAGGGACGACTCGACTTTTGGCTTTAGGGCACGAAAGGGCGCTGTCAGCGACACAGACAGGTTCCAAGGAACGTGCTGGTACTGCGAGAAGGTTGGGCACAAGGAGAACGAATGCTATAAGAGGAAGAAGGAATATGAAGGTGGCGCTAAGAAGAAGCCCAGAGAAGGACCCAAGTGCTGGAGCTGTGGAAAAAAGGGGCACTGGAAAAATGAGTGTCGGAAAAATGTGCCCCCAACGAGGGACCACCACTCGGGAAACTAAGAAGGACTGGTTCACGGGGGCAACGACCAGTCTGTCCTGTACATGCCCCGAAGATATCAGTGTGCAGGAGAACCACCATGACAAGCTGCCAAGTGGAGGGCAAGGTTGACGGAGTGTTGTGGCCTGTGGTCGTCGACACAGGCTCGGAACGCACATTGGTGCGGCCTGACGTGGTGAGTCATCGTCGGCTTCCTAAGACGCCGCATCGACTGTGCGGAGTCACAGGACACTACGCAGAGCTCAGAGGCCCAGTGGACGTGAAGTTTGAGCTCGGAGGAAAGGAAGAGTTCCTCTCTGTGTACGTGGCCGACATGGACGACCCCTGCATCCTAGGTATGGATTATCTTGTCTCCCACAGGTGCGAGCTGGACTTCCGCGCTAAGCAGCTGACTGTAGGAGGAAGGAGGGTGCCACTGACGACTGTGAACAAGGAAGACCTGCCAGTGACGGTCAAGCGCACCACCATTATTCCTCCGAGGTCGGAGATGCTGTTACCCTGTCAAATTACGGGTGCCCCCCCGGCTAGCCTGTGTGTGGTAGAGAGTGGAAGTCGATGCCCGGTAGAAAACGGGGTGATTGTAGGCAGTACTTTGGTAGACCCTGCTGCAGCGGAAGTGCCTGTCGTCGTGGCCAATGTCTCCTTCAGCCCAAAGAAAATAAAACAAGGGACCATGGTGGGGTTGTGCCAAGAGATCGACCAGAAACCAAGAACCTGTGTCTGCAGGAGAACCCTGACGAAGCCCCAGGAGGAGCTGCCCGACTACCTGCGCGACCTGTTTGCCAGGAGCTCCAAGTGTCTAGAGGAGCCCAAAGTGGAACAGCTCAGGGAACTTCTCGTGAGGAATGCAGATGTGTTTTCCACAGGAGACCTGGACTTGGGGTGTACGGACCTGGTAGAGCACCACATCGACACAGGTAGCCACCGCCCAGTGAAGCAAGCTCCTCGAAGGATGGCACCAGCCCGTCGCAAGGAGATGGATGAGGTGATGGATGATCTCCGGCAACAGGGGTTAATCGAGCGGTCCAGCAGCCCGTGGGCGTCTGCTGTAGTGCTCGTCAGGAAAAAGGACGGTTCCCTCAGGTGTTGCGTGGACTACCGAGCCCTCAACGATCTCACCATCAAGGATTCATACCCACTCCCACGGATCGACGACACGCTCGACGCTTTGGTGGGCTCCAAGTGGTTTTCAACACTGGATATGAAGTCTGGGTATCACCAAGTCAATATGGCGGAGCAGGACAAAGAGAAAACAGCCTTCTCCTACGGTCAAGGCCTGTGGCAGTTTAAGGTCATGCCCTTTGGCCTGTGCAACGCGCCGACCACGTTCGAGCGGCTGATAGAGAGGGTGCTGGAGGGACTTCACTGGAAGACGGCACTCATCTACCTCGACGACGTGATTGTCTTTGGCCAGACCTTCGAGCAGGAGATGGAAAGGCTATCAGAGGTTTTCGCCCGGTTTAGAGCTACACACCTTAAGCTCAGCGCGAAGAAATGCTGTCTGTTCCAAAAGGAGGTCCAATACTTGGGACACATCGTGAGCGAGGCTGGAGTACGCACTGATCCTAAGAAGGTGGCTGCGGTAAGGGACTGGCCGACACCCACCAACGTGAAGGAGCTGCGGAGCTTCCTCGGGTTGTGCTCATACTACCGCAGGTTTGTGAAAGGCTTCGCTACGATTGCTGCACCACTGCACCTCCTGACGAAGAAGGGGCGCAAGTTTGAGTGGACAGCGGAAACTCAGGTTGCCTTTGAGAAGCTCAAGGAGGCCCTCATCAGCTCGCCCGTACTCACCTACCCAGACCCCTCTAAGCCTTTTATACTGGATTGTGATGCCAGTGATGAGGGGATTGGTGGAGTGCTGTCCCAGGCATGTGCCGACATGGAACGGGTTGTGGCCTACTTCAGCAAGAAGCTCATCCCAGCCGAGAAAAACTATTGCGTGGCCCGGAAAGAACTCCTGGCAGTAGTCAAGAGCCTTGACTTTTTCCATGCTTACCTGTACGGTGCAACTTTCACCATCCGCACGGATCACGCTGCATTGCGGTGGTTGAAGTCACTGAAAAACCCTGAGGGCCAGCTTGCTCGCTGGATAGGTAAACTAGAGCAACATCACTACACTATTGTGCACCGATCTGGGCTAATACACGGTAACGCGGACAGCTTGAGCCGGCGCCCCTGCCAACCTGAGTGTCAACATTGCCTCCAGAGGGAAAGCGTCCAGAATATGTGCCGCCGCACTACAGTGGAAGAGACAGCGGAGGTGCCATGGGAAGACTTGGGAAAACTGCAGCGGGAGGACCGAGATTTGAGACCAATTATGGAGTGGCTGAGTCAGTCGTCAACGCGACCTGGATGGGAAGTACTGTAATCTCGAGAGAAAGCCCTACCACCAAGAATTACTGGACTCAGTGGGACACTCTTCGGATGGACAACGGGGTGTTGCAGCGACGCTGGGTCTCTCATGATGGTTTTGACCACTACTGGTCCACGGTGCTACCTATGAAGTCCCGGGAAGGCGTCTTGAAAGAAATGCACGACAGCATCACCAGCGGACACCTTGGGGAAAAGAAGACACTGAGTCGCCTGCGGCAAAGGTTCTACTGGGTTGGCATGAGGAAGGACGTGGAAGAATGGTGTCACGCGTGTGAGGTGTGCTGTGCAAAGAAGGGCCCCAAGAAGCGTCACCGTGCCCCATTGCAACTATACCAGGTTGGAGCCCCCATGGAACGGGTGGCAGTGGATATAGCAGGACCCTTGCCTCTGGCGACGAACGGAAATAGGTACATCTGCGTCACAATGGATTACTTCACCAAGTGGCCGGAAGCCTACGCCATCCCTGACCAGGAAGCCACTACCATCGCTAAGGTATTGGTGGAGGAGTTCTTCTGTCGCTTCGGTGTGCCTAACGAGCTCCATTCCGACCAGGGAAGGAATTTTGAGTCAACTTTCCTTGCTGAGTGCTGCAAGCTTCTGGGTATCAAGAAAACCCGGACTACCCCTCTGCACCCACAGTCAGATGGAATGGTGGAGAGGTTTAATTGGACGTTGGGCCAGGAGTTGGCCAAGCAGTGCAACAATGATCAGTCTTCATGGGATCAGAAGCTGCCTGCGCTTCTCATGGCCTACAGGTCTGCCGCCCACGAGACTACGGGGTATTCACCGGCAAAGCTGATGTTTGGACGTGAGCTGCGATTGTCGGTGGACCTACTGACAGGAAGGCCTCCTGGGGAAAGCCTTCCAAGGGACGCCTCCAGTTTTGCCCGTCAACTAGAGGAACGGCTGGAAGAGGTGCACCATCAAGTCCGAGGTGCCTTGAAGTTCTCCGGGGAGGCCATGAAGCGCGGTTACAATATGAGGGCAAGCCACGTTGACTTCAAGGAAGGAGACCAAGTCTGGCTTTACAACCCGCAGAGGAAGAAAGGACAGTCTCCGAAGTTACAGAGCCCCTGGGAAGGCCTTTACACTGTGCTAGAACGCCTCTCCGACGTGACTTACCGAATCCGGAGAACGGAAAGAACCAAGCCGAAAGTTGTCCACGTCAACCGCCTATG
Source organism: Eriocheir sinensis (assembly GCF_024679095.1). Lineage (NCBI taxonomy): Eukaryota > Metazoa > Arthropoda > Malacostraca > Decapoda > Varunidae > Eriocheir > Eriocheir sinensis. The sequence continues at coordinate 9,877,421 of NC_066512.1, read as the reverse complement.
GAGGTACCACGGTCCGGGAAACTACACCTGGAACAACTACAGACACCCAGCAGCCGACGAAAACGCAAGGGACGTCCAGGACCGAGAGGAGGTCGACCACGACGTAGGCCTCCTGGCCCTTTCAGCAGAGGGAGATAACCTTCCGGCTTCGGCAGATGTTCCAGGGACACCCCAAGAAGCGGACGACGACGAGGCGCACCAGGAGACAGACGCGCAGGAGGCACCGAGCAGAAGACAGAGACAACGCAGGCGTCCACAGCGATACGACGATTATTATGTTTTTGATTAATTCTCTTATGTTTGTATATAGTTAAGTGTGTGATCGGGACGGTCACAATTAAGAGGGGGGGATAGTGTTGTGCTGGAAGCTTCCCCCGGCGTCCATGGGGCTCTAGAAGGCTCCGGGAAGAGCGAGCAAGGGGGCGGGGAGCAAAGCCTCGTCCGCGCCCCGCGGGGCGCGGCCAGGCGCCAGGCGGGAAGTGTTGCCAACCCGCACATACTTTTGCTACATGTTCTTGTATGATCTAAAATATACTGTAACATTCTAGACTGTACTGTTCTGGATATATATAGGAGAAGAGGGCGAGAGGAGGGCAGTCCCAGTCATAGTAAGCTAGTGGTAAGTGAAGAGTCAAAGTGAAGTGTACTACTAAGGAAGAACATTAAACTACAGAAACTGTGCAAAGTGTTTACATATCTCCCTGCCACGGAGTCTCCTGACAGCGACACGGAACCCAAGTAACACGTCCGGCATAACAATATATTTACAAGACCTGTTGATTACTTAATATTTTGTACTATCTTCCTCATGGCGACACTTTTGCTACTAAGTTCTACCTTCTTTTTTCTCTCCTGTGTACTAAACACGGCCCATATCGGCCCACTAAGAGCCAAGATATTATAGAAAATAGATGGGCGGACGGACAAACAGATAAAGACATAGGCAGAGAGACACACAGATACACAGACAGGCTGAATGCAATACCTCGCAAACCCACTTCGTGGGGCGAGGTAATAAGACATATGCTAAACATACAGTAAACATGTAAAATGCACGCAGAATACATGCAACAATAAAACATATGGTACATAAACACGTACGATGCACGTAAAAATACACATAATAAGACAGGGTAAATATACATGTACAATGCAAGTAAAACATGCCAAAATCAGACAAATATGATAATCAAACACGTACGATACACGTAATACACGAAAAAGTAAACCAAGTATGATAAATAAACACGTACGATGCACGTAAGAATACACACAAAAATAAGACAGAATTATAAAAAAAATATATATGTACAATGCAAGTAAAAATACACCCGACAATACAACAAACTATGAAAAATATATACGTAAGATTCACGTAAGAATACACGCGAAAATAAGACATAATTATGAGACCTGAAAACGCACAAATATAAAAAAGAACACACAGACCAGAGTATAACATATGGTATCAGTCTATTAATTCCTTCAAGCACAAATAATACACAAAACACGCAAGAACGGTATATGTGAAACGCGAAGGAACACAATAAATGACCGCAAACATCGTTAAAAAACGTGGATTATATGGCTGTCATTACTTCTTATATTCCGCAAATTCTCCTGTCTTTATTTTCCTTGGATACTTCCCTATAACACATGATATTTTTTCTGTATTTGTGCCTCCAGCAGCTGCATGAAAAGAGTCGTACCACATAACTGACATAAGTACGAACTCGAAGTTGGTTCCCACCCCAAACGATTGAATTTGTTTTTACATTATCCGCTGTCTCTCTCGATTTGCTGGAAATCTGTACAATTTCACGCCTCCCTCCGTCCTATTGTTGCATCCAACAGCAGAGCAGCACGGCATCACGTCATCACTGACAGCCGATCATCAAGCAACTGCGAAAAAGCGCACATTTGTGTGTGAGTGGGAGATTGTGAAGAGTCAACTGGGCGCGCGGAGGACTCAAAATGGCGCCCGGGAGCTTGGTTTCCGGTAACCCTATGTCGCTACTCTCTCAGTATGTAGGTACTCTACCCTATACCAGCACGTAAACGGCCCTGACTTGCACGGGACCGTCAAGGGCCGGCAACAGCGTGCTCACACCGTTTCGGAGCAGTACGACCCACCTTAGGCCCGGACACATCTCAGCTGTGCTAACCATGCTCTTCCAGTCGTTGCTATAGTCTTTATGGGACACGTCAAATAGGAAGACATGTTTTTCCACCAGTGAAATAAATTTCTCTCCATCCATCGCTGTGTTCGCACTGCATCGTACGAGAGCGAGATGTCGACTGTATGTACATGGCTTAGAGAATGTGGGTGTAGTCAGAAGAATGCTTGTGGAGGGAGCCAGATCAGGTCACAGGTCAGGTGTACAAGTCAGGGCACACGTCAAGTGCAAGGACCACTACTTTGGGGCTTGACCACACCTCACCTCTGTTTATCCTCAGCAGCGCACATCTGAATAGCTACACATTCTAAATGAATGCATGAATATTAATTACAAGTGAAGTTGGATATATTGACAAAATACATTTTCATGAATACTATTATTGCTACTATATTTTAATATTGTCATTCAGTGTTTTACTTTTTAAATCTTAGTTACCTTTTGCGTAAGAGAGAGAGAGAGAGAGAGAGCATGGATGAATGAATGAATGCGGCATGCCTGTCTGCTGTGCTGGTGCCGGTCGGTGACGGAAGCGTGTTCACACTATCCAACACTGACTGGCTCCGGACCGGGCCGTACAGGCGAGGACCTGCAAAATATTCTCGCCGACAATCCCGACCGGCAAGTGCTGGTGAAAGTCCGCGCCGGAGACGTGCAGGTCCGTAGCAGTGTGAACACAACAATGTGTTTCCCATTGAAGAATATTTTGTCGGTCCGGAACAGTACGATCCGTGCCGGTCACTTCACGTATAGTGTGAATCAGCCTGCGTCTAACACACACACACACACACACACACACACATTGGGATATGATGCAATGATAAAGGGAGACTTAGGACTTAGGTTCACTGTAACGTAATCACTGCTCTAACGTCATGAATTCTGTGACGTTCCCGGCCTATGACCGCGCTGGAACCCACTGCCCTTCGCCCAATGACAAGGGCTGACTCGGTCGTTGAACCGGCTCGGGCAATTTTCGATCAGGTCGGCCCGCTTTCTGTGAACAGCAGCAGCGGAGCCCATATTTTTATTAATTAAAGTGAATGTGGGAGCGCCGGAGGCAAGAATACTAGGGGGGTCAGGGGAATGCCCCCCAAAATAAAAAATAAAAAAATCCGCAACTCTTCCCATCACTTCTCGTTAAATTCTCACCTTTACATGTTGGTTGGATGTAAAGAAATTAGACATATTAAACTTTTTCCGTTCAATGACGTAAACAGCAGAACATCTCAGATGCAACTGTGAGTGTTCATTTTCCTCAACTCGTAGGTGGATATGTCTCCAATCAGTCATTCCTTTGATGAAAGCGCTGGTGGGACCAATCGCATCACTGGAAAATGCTATGCATACAAAACAGTGAAGGGAATGTCTTGACTCATATTATGATAACCAGGTTCTGTTGGTGCCATCTTTGTGAACAAACGACCTTTTAACGACTATCTTGTCAGTATTTTGATACTGGTGGTAATTTCAAAACTGCAAACGCTGTGCTTCATCACCATGTAATTTGCTGAAGTATGGGATCGAGGAGTGCCTTTCTGAATTCTAAGCAGTGGAAATGATGAAGTGACTGAGCTGAGCAACATGCAGCTTCAGTTTGGACATTAGCTTCAGTCATTGACCAGGCAGGGTGCTGACACCCTGCCTGGTCAAATTCTTTCGCCTCTGTCTGTCAATATCTACCTTTCATTCTTGGTGAAAGTACGCCAACATACAGCCTGTGCCTAAGAGGGGTGACCTTTCTAATCCCTCAAACTACCGCCCTATAGCTTTACTTTCCTGTCTATCTAAAGATTTTGAATCAATCCTTAACCGGAAGATTCAAAAGCACCTTTCCACTTCTAACCTTCTATCTGATCGCCAGTATGGGTTCCGCAAGGGGCGTTCTACTGGCGATCTTCTTGCTCTCTTAACTGATTCTTGGTCATCCTCTCTTACCGTTTCGGTGAAACTTTCTCAGTTGCGCTAGACATATCGAAAGCTTTCGATGGAGTCTGGCACAAGTCTTTGCTTTCTAAACTGCCCTCTTTCGGATTCTATCCCTTTCTCTGTTCCTTTATTTCCAGTCTCCTTTCCGGTCGTTCTATCTCTCCTGTGGTAGACGGTCTCTGTTCTTCCCCTAAACCTATCAACAGTGGTGTTCTACAGGACTCCGTCCTATCACCCACTCTCTTCCTGTTATTCATCAATGATCTTCTTTCCATAAGAAACTGTCTTATCCACTCATACGCTGATGACTCCACTCTGCTTTATTCAACTTCTTTCAACAGAAGACCCTCTAAACAGGAATTACATGACTTCAGACTGGAGGCTGCAGAACGCCTAATCTCAAACCTTACTATCATTTCCGATTGGGGTAAAAGGAACCTTGTGTCCTTCAATGCCTCAAAAACCCAATTTCTCCACCTATCAACTCGACACAATCTTCCAAACACCTATCCCCTATTCTTCGACAACACTCAGCTGTCATCGTCTTCAACACTAAACATCCTCGGTCTATCCTTAACTCAAAATCTCAACTGGAAACTTCACATCTCCTCTCTCGCTAAATCAGCTTCCTCGAGGTTGGGTGTTCTGTATCATCTCCGCCAGTTCTCCACCGCGCAGTTGCTATCCATATACAGGGGCCTTGTCCGCCCTCGTATGGAGTATGCATCTCACGTGTGGAGAGGCTCCTCTCACACAGCTCTTCTGGACAGAGTGGAGTCTAAGGCTCTTCGTCTCATCAGCTCTCCTCCTCCTGCTGATAGTCTTCTACCTCTTAAATACCGCCGCGATGTTGCCTCTCTTTCTATCTTCTATCGATATTTCCACGGTGGCTGCTCTTCTGAACTTGCTAACTGCATGCCTCCCCCCTCCCGCGGCCCCGCTGCACACGACTTTCTACTCATGCTCCTCCCTATACTGTCCAAACCCCTTATGCAAGAGTTAACCAGCATCTTCACTCTGTCATCCCTCACGCTGGTAAACTCTGGAACAATCTTTCTTCATCTGTATTTCCTCCTGCCTACGACTTGAACTCTTTCAAGAGGAGGGTATCAGGACACCTCTCCTCCCGAAACTGGCCTTTATTTTGTGCACCTCTTTTGATTATTTTTTGGGAGCAGCGAATAGCGGGCTGTTTTTTACCATTGTTTTCTCTTTTTGCGCCCTTGAGCTGTCTCCTTCGTTGTAAAAAATAAATAAATAAATAAAAATAAAATAAATAAATAAATAAATAAATAAATAAATAAATAAATAAATAAATAAATAAATAAATAAATAAATAAATAAATAAATAAATATAAATAAATAAATAAATAAATAAATAAATATAAATAAATAAATAAATAAATAAATAAATAAATAAATAAATAAATAAATAAATAAATAAATAAATAAATAAATAAATATATATATATATATATATATATATATATATATATATAGATATAGATATATATATATATATATATATATATATATATATATATATATATATATATATATATATATATATATATATTTTTCAATGAGGGCATACGCCGGGTAGGGGAAGGGCGTCGCCTCGCCCACCCTACGACGCCAAGCCCAGGGGTCCCTCCGGGTGAGTCTCCATGCAGACCCACTTCCAAACCCGAGTATCTCCCGACAGGATCTATCGACTTGCTCAAGCCACGAACTCCGTGGGCGTCGCTTTGGCCTCCTCCACTCATGATTACAGAGACAAGCCGATGAGCGGGATTAGCTTCAGGGTAATGTGCCACGTGCCTGTATAGCCGGAGTTGGCGCTGACGGACTGTGCAGATTATATATGTCGAATCAGTCTCACGGAGTAGTCGCCAGTTTGACACAAAGTCATTCCAGCGATATCCCATGATTCTGCGTAGACATTTATTACCAAATGCATCAGTCCGCCTCTCCAAGTCCCCATTTAGTGTCCATGTCTCATAACCATCGAGTAAGACAGGGAGCACAAGGGACTTGAAGGTCCGTATCTTTCTCCTGCTGCACTGGTATCGACAACGCCATATACTCGTGTTGAGCGAGTCCATAACACCGTGGGCCAGGCCAATCCGCCGTAAGACTTTCAGGCCAGACTCACCGTTGTTATGAACTACTCTACCAAGATACATGAAACTATCTGAAATCTCAACGTCCTCGCCACACACATGAACAGACTGTACTGTTTCAGAGCAAGCCTCCAAACACTTGTACCTTGGTCTTAGCCTAGGAGACCTAGAGTCCCAAGGGCTTCGCCTCCGCGTGCAGTGCCTCGAGAGCCATCACCAAAGCCTCCAGCGACTCCGCCAGGATTACTGCATCATCGGCAAAATCAAGGTCAATGACTCTGGTATTGCCAATGGATGCTCCGTAATGACTCCGGTGCACAATTTTGTTCAGTACCCAGTCCAAATAAGTGTTGAAAAGCAATGGGGGAAGGACACAGTCATGCCTCACCCCCGCATTCACGGAAAAGAAGCTGGAGAAGCCGCCCCCCCCCCCCCCCACACACACACACTTCACAGCACTCTCTGTCCCAGAATACCGGCCAGTCAGCAAACCAATAGTCCTCGCAGGAATCCCACGCATAAGAAGAATCCCAAAGTGCCTCGCGATGCACTGGGTCAGACGCCTTCTTGAGATCGACATAGGTTGCAAGCATCCCCTGTCGAAACTCACGTCGGCGCTCCACCAGTACGTGAAGCGCTAGGATACGATAAGTTGTTGACTTACCAGGCGTGAACCCAGACTGTTCAAGTCTCTGCATCTTCAGCAGCTGGGTGCGAATTCGCATCAGCAGTAGGTGGGCAAGCACCTTGCCTGGCACACTGAGCAGTGTAATACCACGGTAGTTGTTGCAGTCCTGTCGGTCCCCTTTCCCTTTCCAGATAGGGACGACCATTCCTCTCTTCCAGTGAGGAGGGATGGTATCGGACTGGCATACGGCAGTCAAGACCGAATGCAACCCGCGGATCATGCCCTCACCTCCAGCTTTGAGCAGCTTCGCACTGATGTTACAGGTGCCAGACCTGTGCCTTTCCACGCCTTAACTTTGCCACAGCCTCTCTGACCTCAGCAAGAGATGGTGGGCTTTCGTTGATGGGTGGATCAGCATCCGCCACCTGCAACCCAGCAACTGGAAGCTGCCCACGTGGAGGGTCCACCATGTACAGCTGCTCAAAGTACTCAGCCCAACCAGACCTCTGCCCATCCATGTCCGACACGAGGCAGCCATTAGCTCTTCGGATAGCGCTCACCTAAGAGGGAGACTTAGAGCGGAGCTTCTTCAGGGCTCGATAAGCAGGTCAGAGGTCATTCGTATTTAAATGGCCCTCGACTTCCTCGGCGAGACCCCTAACATACCTCACCTTGTCTCTCCTCAGGAGAGCTCTAGTCCTACGCGACAGGGCACTGTACTGGTCCTGATTCCCAGCAAGTCTGGCAGCGCGATTCTTCTTAATATTCTCCAGCGTCTCCACCGAGGCAAAGCCACTCCTAGATCTCGGGCGCTTTACACGACACTCCTTGGCAACTTACATAATCTCACATTTGAAGGTATCCCGCAGTTCTACAGGGTCCTCCAGGGTGCTGAGCACATCCAACCGATTTGAGACTGTCACTGCGTACTCATGAGCACATGCCAGGTCCTTCAGCCTCCCGAGATGGAACACAGTATTGTTGCATCTCGAGATTCTTCTTGACCTGACCTGAAGCTTGAGTGTTGCAACAACAGCAAAGAACTCAGCACTCTGGTAAACCATGCAGTTCAGAAGGATCCTCAAACGAGTACTTACGAGGATATGGTGAATCTCCTTAGCTACCTCTCCGGCATCACTATACCAAGTCCAGCGGTGCAGCTCTGCTGTGGTGTCTGGTACCAAGAACCCGCAAGTCTCAACCTTCTGGGTTTTGCAAAATTCAGGAGGAGAGAGCTGTTGATGTTCCTCGTACCAGAACCATGGGGACCAACACATAGCTCGCAGCCAACCTTGTCAATGTCAGTAGTAGCACTGACGTCGCCCAGGATAGTGAGTGTGTCCCGGGGGTATATTTACGAAAGGTTGTTAGGTTTTTGTCCTGCGGAGGCTAGCCCCACCCCCTGCAGTGACATCACGCGTTGATATCTCCTGATTGGGTGCTGCCTCCCTCCTTCCCCACTCTGCCCCCCCTCCCTGCCTCTGTGTGTGTGTGTGTGTGTGTGTGTGTGTGTGTGTGTGTGTGTGTGTGTGTGTTGTATTGTGTTTTGTTGTGTGTGTGTGTGTATGTGTGTGTGTGTGTGTGTGTGTGTGTGTGTGTGTGTGTGTGTGTGTGTGTGTGTGTGTGTGTGTGTGTGTGTGTGTGTGTGTGTGTGTGTGTGTGTGTGTGTGTTTTATTGTGTGTGTGTGTGTGTGTGTGTGTGTGTGTGTGTGTGTGTGTGTGTGTGTGTGTGTGTGTGTGTGTGTGTGTGTGTGTGTGTGTGTTGCATTAATATATTAACTAATGTGTGTGTGTGTGTGTGTGTGTGTGTGTGTGTGTGTGTGTGTGTGTGTGTGTGTGTTGTATTGTGTTGTGGTGTGTGTGTGTGTAATTCACCACTTGGTCGGCTGCGGGTCTCTCTCGAGACAGCCAGCCGTTCCCCTACGGAAGGAGCTCAGAGCTCAGTGACCGATCTTTGGGTAGGACTGAGACCACTCACACACAACACACCGCGACAACGGGGTCACAACTCCTCGCCTTACGTCGCGTACCTACTCACTGCTAGGTGAACAGGGGTTACACGTGAAAGAAGATAAACCCAACTTATCTTCACCCAGTCGGGGAATCGAACCCCGGTCCTTCTGGTTGTGAGGCAGACGCTCTAGCCACTGAGCTACCGTGTGTGTGTGTGTGTGTGTGTGTGTGTGTGTGTGTGTGTGTGTGTGTGTGTGTGTGTGTGTGTGTGTGTGTCAAAGTCAAAGTCAAAAACATTTATTTCGAGGCAGAGCTCTTTGAATGAAAAAAAAAAAATCATTTTTAAAGAGCTCCTTAATTTCTTTAATTATAGGATAAAGCACGTTGTGCTAGCTGATTATTTTTCAATTTCCTATAGAACTTTTCAAATACAAACATACATACACATCCTTATACATACATTTCAAATACATATACATACACATCCTTATACATACATACTTACACACTTATACATATGCATATATATACATACCTACCTACCTACATATATATATATATATATATATATATATATATATATATATATATATATATATATATATATATATATATATATATATATATATATATATATATATATATCACCTATACAAAGTCATACATTCATAAACACGCGTGTGTGCACTATGATTATGATGTTAAACAAAACCTATGCCAATAACATGGAAAATTTTTCTCAATCATTGACGAGGTTGTGGTAGTCTTAGTAAATTTTGGCTCCTTAGATTTTGATGGACACTTGAAACTTTATCAAAATTAATAACTGAAGGAATATTTAATTGAATATGAATAAATTTTAATAATCCTAATTTATGAATATCATCTAGTTTTAGTAACGAAAGATTTTTAATTAAGAGGTCAATGTGATCTCTATACCCTGCTCCTGAGATTATTCTTATAACTTTTTTTTGTAATAATAGTAATGGCTTTGTGAAGGTCTTCACTGCAGAACCCCAGGCAAGATTACAATATTGCAAGTAAGGGTAGACTAAACTATAAGAAAAAATCATGAGCACCTCTGTAGTCAAGTTGTCTTTGATATTAAAAAGTATCCCTATCGATCTTGATAGTTTATTATGTATATAATCAATATGATATTTCCAAAGTAACTTGTCATCGATAATAATTCCTAGAAATTTTATTGAGTTGACTTTTTCAATTACACAATTCTCTAATTTAATTACAATGTCATGATTAATATGTTTATTTCCAGCAAATAACATGTAATTAGTTTTCTGAGTATTTAACGTTAGTCTGTTAGCAACTAGCCAATTTGAGACAACTACAAGTTCTTGATTGATAATATTTTCCAATGTTTGGAGATCTTGTTCTGCATGAAAAATTGTGGTATCATCGGCAAACAATATGAAATTCAAAAGATCAGTAGACTGGACTGAATCGTTGATATACAACAAAAATAAGAGCGGTCCTAATGTAGAGCCTTGGGGAACACCAGATGTTATGAGGTGATTACTAGACCTTGTCCCATCTATTTCAACAAACTGTTTCCTGTCTTTCAGATAACTGTCAAACCAACAAAGTAAATTGTTCTTTATACCGTCAGATTTTAATTTTTCTAGCAATATGTTATGGTTAATTGTATCAAAGGCCTTTTTTAAGTCTAAAAATACAGCAATTGTGTAAAACGCCTTATCATTACTTTGCAAAATACTACTGACCAGTTTAATTGTTGCTAATTGTTGAGAGTAATTTTGTCTGAAACCGAATTGATCTTTAGTTGATATATTATTAGTTTCTAAAAACGATGATAATCTATTATACATTGCCTTTTCAAGAATTTTACTAATTGCGGATAATATAAATACTGGGCGATAATTTGAAGGGTACAATTTTTTCCCCACTTTTATATACGGGTATTATCTTAGCTAGCTTAAGATTATTTGGAAATACGCCCCTTTGAAATGAAGTGTTTATTAACTCCGAACGAATGGGAGATTTTACGTGTACGACAAGTTTCAAGACTTTAACATGGACGTTGTCATGACCTGGACAAGAATCCTTCAACTGATTAATATGTTGGTGATTTCCTGAGATGTTGTGGGAATGAAATTCATAGAGGGGAAATTACCATGTAAATAATGTAAAGGTGACATATCGGGTGCTATTAAGAACATAAGAACGCAGGAGTCTACAAGAGGCCGGTAGGCCTGTACGAGGCAGCTCCTTTGACCCTAAGCTCCCGTGTATCTAACCCCACCTAATATCGCTGTCCATGAATTTATCTAGTCTATTTTTGAATGTGACAATTGTATTGGCACTCACCACATGACTGCTAAGCCTATTCCACTCATCCACCACCCTGTTAGTAAACCAATTTTTGCCTATGTCCCTGTTGAATCTGAATTTATCCAGTTTAAACCCGTTACTTCGTGTCCTACCCGGTTCTCTTACCAACAAAACCTTATGAATGTCTCCCTTATTAAAGCCCTTCATCCATTTATAAACCTCGATCATGTCTCCACGCACACTTCGCCTTTCTAGAGAATGCAAGTTTAACTGTTTGAGTCTTCCCTCGTATGGCAAGTTTCTCAACCCCTGAATCATCTTAGTCATTCTCCTCTGCACCGATTCTAACATTTTGATATCCATTCTATAGTAAGGTGACCAGAACTGAACCGCATAGTCAAGATGAGGTCTAACTAATGCTAAATATAGTTTGAGGAAGACTTCGGGGCTTCTGTTGCTTACGCTCCTTGAAATAAATCCCAGTACCCTATTAGCTCGATTTCTAGCTTGAATGCATTGTGCCCTTGGACGGAGATTCTATCTAAGTTTTGTCCTATGTTGGAAAAAAAAAGAATTTATTTCATTGCAGATTGTGGTGGGATGAGATATAACTTCTCCATTTATTATAAGTTTTTCAACAGTGGTTTTCTTTTGCTTTGCTTGTAGAATATCACTGATTACGTTCCATACTTTTTTATTGTTACCAAAGGCTGATTTTAATTTAGATTTATAGTATTCCTTTTTTTGTAGAGTTTAGTTTTCTATTCACCATGTTTCGATAATTTCTGTATTCCACGCCATATGTCAGTGGTCTTTTGCGAAATAAGTTATAAAGTTTATGCCTGTTCTTAATCAATGTTTCAAGTTCTTTAATTACCCAAGGTTTCATTATTTTTTTATGCGATAGGTTTAAACTTTTATATGGTACATGTTTATCTGTTGCATGTTTATCTGTTGCTTTAAGTAGACAAGTTGTAAACTTTTCAAAATTATCACTTACATCATTACTGAAATTGCTTCCAGCAAACAGAGAGTTCAGACAATGACATAATTCTCTAGTTTCTACATTATTGAAATCTCTATATGTGAGCTTTATTTGCTGATCATTTTCTATTTTCTTTGAACAAATGATAAATGGCAAAAAGTTATCTGTTATATCAGTAATCAAAATTCCAGATTTAATATATGCATTAAAATCATCACACCAAATGTAATCAATAAGTGTGGCACTCTGATGTGTTACCCTGGTTAGGCTTATTAATACATGAATAGAAACCATGGCTGTAAAGAATATCTGCATACTCCTGAATATTTTGATTTACTTTATAGTTAATTAGATTTATATTTACGTCGCCTAACAAATAACAAGGTTTTCTTGTAATCTTAATTTCCTCAAGTATCTCCTCAAGTAAACTATTAAATACATGAATATCAGAGTTAGGTCTTCAGTAAATAACTCCTACTACAAATGGAGTTACTGAGTCACACTCCACAAAAACAGATTCGAAGAAATCATTAGTGACACTAACAACATCAATAACCTTACTTTTTATACTATCATTAACATGCATCACAACTCCGCCTAGCCGGTTTCTATTCCTCGTGTACATGTTGAATCCTTTAATCTTATATAAATGTTCGATGTCATTTGTAAGTCTAGTTTCACAGAAGCAGATAAATTGTAAATGCTTAATCAAAGAAAGCAAGTGATAATTAACAAAGGTATTTAGATTATTGGGTATGCTTCTTGTGTTATAAACAAGAAAATTCAAATGATCAGGACTATTACTTACAAGAGGCTGGAAGTCTTCCTGACGATAATATAAGGTATCTGCGACAGGGTGTTGTGTCTCCAGCTCACCAGTGTCATGGCCAAGGAGACCCTGATCACGATGAGCATCAGGGGTAACATTTATGTTATAACTGAAACTTAATTGGCTATAATGGTGGAAAGGTAAAAAACTTTCATTGGTATTGACATCAAGTAGTTTATGTGATTGACTGTCTTCATTTTCAGCAAAAGGAAAAGTAAACATTATTAAATGAGAATAACACAATTGATTAAATGTAAAGGGTTAAGGTCATTTACATCTTACTTCTTCTTGTTAACTGTCCTCTTTGGTCTTGAATCCTGGCCTGGTGCTACTCCCCCAACAGCACCACCTCCCACATCAGCTGCAGCAGTAGACAGGGGTACCGTTAGTAGGGGTTGGAACACCAGGGACAAGGAGTGAGGAAGTTGGAGCACTGGTATGAAGGTTCTCAGCACTTGCAGGTCTGGGACCCTCCCTTCGATCCCTGATGACTATTGACTAACCGGGTGTGGCTGAAGTAATCGATTTTACCAGCTGCTCGAGCACGTCGAAGCTCCGGCAACTGAGCCCGACGCTCTCGAACGGATGCTTCAAACAAATCCTCGTTGAGGTAGATATTCGTGTTTTTGAGTTTCGGTGAGTTACGAAGCGCCTGTTGCCGGTCTGAGTAACGGAAGAGACGGGCAACAATGTATACGTGGTTTCGGGGTTTCATCATCTTGCCGAAATTGCGTCGATCCTACCCTATGAGCACGCTCCAGATGTACCTCACCCATGCCGAGCTTCTCCCGAAACAGGCGCTGCACCTTATCTTGCGTCATCTCCCTGTTCTCTCTTTGGTTTTCTTCCACACCACACCATCGATGCGAAGATTGTTCCTGCGGGTGTAATCTTCTTGGTAGTCTATCCGTCTCTTGATTATTTCTATTTCTTCTTCATATTTCTTGTTCTTCATTATATTTTCTGCTATTTCTTTCTTCATCATATCCATTTATTCACCTTTCTTTCGGCATGTCTTCTTCAGATCATCCACTTCTATTTGTGTGAACTGAAGGGAAACAATCAGCTCAGTGTTGATCTTTTCGAGTTGTTTGATCTTGTCAGAGAGAGTTGACCGAACTACTTCTATCAAGTCGCGGTAGGCCTTCTGCTGAACTTTCAGGGCCAGCTTGATTTCCTCGTTCGGAGACATCTTGTTTATTCGGCGCTGTCTTGTATCAATCCGTAGCTTCAAACAGTAAAGTCCTGGATTGCTCTCAGAGCACTAAACACAACGTGTGGATCCTTTCGTGGTCTGGACTGGTCTCTCAAAACAGATGTGTGTGTGTGTGTGTGTGTGTGTGTGTGTGTGTGTGTGTGTGTTGTATTGTGTTGATGTGTGTGTGTGTGTGTGTGTGTCTGTCTGTCTGTCTGTCTGTCTGTCTGTCTGTCTGTCTGTATGTCTGTGTGTGTGTGTGTGTGTGTGTGTGTGTGTGTGTGTGTGTGTGTGTGTGTGTGTGTGTGTGTGTGTGTGTGTGTGTGTGTGTGTGTGTGTGTGTGTGTGTGTGTGTGTGTGTGTGTGTGTGTGTGTGTGTGTGTGTGTGTGTGTGTGTGTGTGTGTGTGTGTGTGTGTGTGATGGCAGCTGCCCCGACCTTTCCCCAGGCTGCTGTGACGTGCACCTCTTAAGGTGTGTGTGTGTGTGTGTGTGTGTGTGTGTGTGTGTGTGTTGTATTATGTTGTGTTGTGTTGATGTGTGTGTGTGTGTGTGTGTGTGTGTGTGTGTGTGTGTGTGTTTTAGACAGTTCACGAAGAGCGCAGAGAAATGCTGTATCCAATAACCTTTTATAGAAAATGACTTTCAAAACTTCCATGTACACATTATAAGCCGCAAAAAGTGTTCGTCACCAGTCAACCTTGACGGCGCGGCGTGGAGCAGTCTGGGTGTATAAAGAGATGCAGTTGTCCAGCCACAGACAGTGTCACCGAGCTCCTCAGCGCAGCACTGCAAACATGATCAAGCTCGTGAGTCCTGACGCCTCTTTGTCTCCACACTCTGAGGACTTGGATTAAGCTCACACATCTGTGCTCCTGAAAATTCGAAATAGCTTGCTTCGCAGCGCACAGCTATGTGTTACAATAACCTCCTTATGTTTCCGCATATTCCCGACAGGGCTCAGTGGTGTGTCTTCTTGCCTCGACGACACTTGTTGTCGCTGGAGGACATGGCGGCGGCCATGGCGGAATAAATTTGGGCGGCGGGGGCGGTCATGGAGCCGTCTTCTTTGGCGCAGGTGGCCATGGCGGCGGTTTTGGCGGTGGCCATGGCGGCGGTTTTGGCGGTGGCCATGGCGGCGGTTTTGGCGGTGGATCTGGCGGCGGTGGATATGGTGGCGGTGGATATGGCGGCTACAGTGTAAGTTGTATATAGACATATTGACATAAAGCTACAAACTGTTGCTGTTTCAAAAAGTAAACATATCAACTCTTACCCACAACATTACTTCTTCAGAGGCCTACTCCATATGCCTTCAACTACGGGGTCTCTGCCGGCTACACCAACTTCGGCCAAAGCGAGAAAGGCAACGGCTACGGAGGCGTGAACGGCGGCTACTGGGTGAACCTTCCTGACGGCCGTGTGCAGAGGGTGTCCTACTGGGCTGACGGCAGCGGCTACCACCCGGTGGTGAGCTACACTGGCAAGGCCCACTACCCAGCGAGTTACGGCCACGGCTACCACTGAACTAACACTTTACGAGGTCGGGATTAATTGTGGTGGAGTTCCTTTTGTAAATGTGAAGCACATAATAAACTATAGGTTATATTTCCACTTATATTATTGTTGAATGATACGAACTGCTCAGCTTCAGAAAAAAATCTAGAATGGAGAAACAAATTTACGCGTCTAAAACACACACACACACACACAGTCACACTGTTACACACACACACACACACACACACACACACACACACACACACACACACACACACACACACACACACACACACACACACACACACACACACACACAGTCACACAGTTACACACACACACACACACACACACACACACACACACACACACACACACACACACACACACACACACACAAACACACACACGCAAACGCACACATACACACACCTTTCCCCTCTCTCCGAGTAACTGCCACTCTAAGGAGGACCTGTGGGGATGACGCCGCCCCAGATGAATAGGCGCACCTAACATCACCATAGCCGATCCTGGATTTAGGACGTTTTCTAAGTAAAAGAAGGTATAATGTTATACTTGTATTTCGTAAAGAATCCTTTATCCAAAAACTAACTAAAATTATGAGTATTCTTTTTCTTGAACACAATATTCAATAAGCAACAGAACAATAATAAATAATAATATGAAAATACGTATAGCTACCGTTGCCAGATTGTCGTACTCAGAGCATAGTATTTAACAGTTTCTGATGCCCAACTATTGCCAAGAAACATCAGGATCTTACTCTTTTAACGATAACTATGAATTAGTTTCGTTATTGGAGCCCAGAAGACAGTTTTAGGGCAGGAAGTCGGGAAATATAAGCAGCCGACTGTGACAATCTGGCAATAATCTGTGGCCGAGGCAGCAGCAGCCTGCCATATTGCGTGTATCAGATACCTATAATGGCATATACTTTTACTGCGCAAAGCAGGTGATGTCACTTATTGTGACTTCGTGAGCTTTCATATTTATCTATTTGTGTATATTTCATGGGGGTAAATCTTTCATTACTAGTTTCATTTTTACTAGTGACACGAATTTGTGACTGGTTATCACAATAGAATTTTACTCCAGTAAGTGAATCAAACTCCACAGAAATATTACCAGAGTGTGTATGAATTAATATAAAGATAAGCGCATACTTTGATTTAGCTCTAGGATGTCTCGTGGATCATTAATAAATAAAAACAAAATATCCGGCTAAGCTACTCTTTAGCCCATTACCGTTAATGGCGCCCAAAAAACAGTCCCTCCGCCAAGTTTGTACCCCACATTTGGTGATGTTAGGTGCGCCTATTGACATTGTCCAGCCTCCCTACATCCTGGCTCTTACTCGCCTTTCCCCCCCTCCCCCAGCCACGCAGCGTCACACACACGTACAAACACCTGCCCTCTCTACTAAAGAGGGGTTGCACTGACGTCACACCGCTTCGCTTTTGTTTTAGGAAAAACAACTGTCAGCCATTTTGGGAGGCAAGATCAATCAGCTGAGCCCTTGCCCCCTGATGATGGCTGGCCCGTGCCTCCCGTCTTCGTAACAGAATCTAGTGAATATGCAAAAAATCTGGACAGTGAGGCTAGGCTTCGTTATATAACTCACCATTATGCAGGCAAATGATGATGGACATATAGTATATACATTTATTATCAAACTTCAAGACATATTTGATGATAAGAACAAAGAATATATGACTAATTTATCCCCGGGCATCCCCGGGCAGTGTTTAGTAAGAACGTTAAAACGTAAGGGGTTCGCAAAAAGCCCACTGACTATACTTGGCAGCCCCTGTCTACCTACCGCGAGTGGCAGTGTAGCACCTATCAGTAACAGTAATAGATGGGCCACTAACACCCACACCCACACAGTAATAGATACACTAACACCCTCACCCACACAGTAATAGATGGGTCACTAACACACCTGTAATGCCCCGACGAGCTTCTTTTCTAAATCCTTCCTATTTCTTAACACGGCCTCTGCGTGTATCGAAATAACACGAGAAATTAATCAAGATCAAGGTATTCCCCGGCTGCCTGGGATTGAACCCGCGACCAGCGTGACGGGAGAGCCACTCCTTACCGAGTCGGCCAAAGAGGTACCCCACTGGCTAAGTGGGTTATGGGAAGCTCGTTCATCAGGCCGTCGCCGCACTACACACCCACCCACACAGTAATAGATGGACACTAACACCCACCCACACAGTAATAGATGGGTCACTAACACACCCACCCACACAGTAATAGATGGACACTAACACCCACCCACACAGTAATAGATGGACACTAACACCCACCCACACAGTAAGAGATTGACACTAACACACCCACTCACACAGTAACAGATGAACACTAACACTCACCCACACAGTAAGAGATGGACACTAACACCCACACCCACACAGTAAGAGATGGATACTAACAACAACACCCACGCAGTAAGCGATGGACACTAACACCCACACCCACACAGTAAGAGATGGACACTAACACACTCACTCACACAGTAATAGATGGACACTAACACTCACCCACACAGTAAGAGATGGACACTAACACACCCACACACAGTAATAGATGGACATTAACACACCCACACACACAGTAACAGATGGACAATAACACTGTACACCCACACACACACAGTAATAGATGGGCCACTATAGCACACCCACCCACACGGTAATAGATGGGCCACTAACATCCACACCCACACAGTAATAGATCGGCCACTAACATCCACACCCACACAGTAATAGATGGGCCACTAACATCCACACCCACACAGTAATAGATAGGCCACTAAGACCCACACCCACACAGTAATAGATGGGCCACTATAGCACACCCACCCACACAGTAATAGATGGGCCACTAACACCCACACCCACACAGTAATAGATGGGCCACTAAGACCCACACCCACACAGTAATAGATGGGCCACTAACATCCACACCCACACAGTAATAGATCGGCCACTAACATCCACACCCACACAGTAATAGATGGGCCACCAACACACCCACCCACACAGTAACAGATGAACACTAACACACCAATACCCACACAGTAATAGATGGACACTAACACCCTCACCAACACAGTAATAGATGGGCCACTAACACACCCACCCACACAGTAATAGATGGGCCACTAACACACCCACCCACACAGTAACAGATGGACAATAACACACCCACACCCACATAGTGATAGATGGGCCACTAACACCCACACCCACACGTGTGCGTGCGTGCGCGTGCGTGCGTGCGTGCATGTGTGCGTGTGAGGGCGTATATGAGTTTCGGCTAAGGGTGTGTGTGTGTGTGTGTGTGTGTGCATGTGTGTGTGTGTGTGTGTGTGTGTGTGTGTGTGTGTGTGTGTGTGTGTGTGTTGTTTTGTGTTGTGTTGTTGTGTTGGTTGTGTTTGTGTGTGTGTGTGTGTGTGTGTGTGTGTGTGTGTGTGTGTGTGTGTGTGTGTGTGTGTGTGTTCGTCTGTGTGTGTGTGTGTGTGTGTGTTGTATTGTGTTGTGTTGATGTGTAGGTTGTGTGTGTGTGTGTGTGTGTGTGTGTGTGTGTGTGTGTGTGTGTGTGTGTGTGTGTGTGTGTGTGTGTGTGTGTGTGTGTGTGTGTGTGTGTGTGTGTGTGTGTGTGTGTGTGTGTGTGTGTGTGTGTGTGTGGGTTTGGTTGTGTGTGGGGGTGTTTGTGTGTGTGTGTTTGTGTGTGTGTGTGTGTGTGTGTGTGTGTGTGTGTGTGTGTGTGTGTGTGTGTGTGTGTGTGTGTGTGTGTGTGTGTGTGTGTGTGTGTGTGTGTGTGTGTGTGTGTGTGTGTGTGTGTGTGTGTGTGTGTGTGTGTGTGTGTGTGTGTGTGTGTGTGTGTGTGTGTGTGTGTGTGTGTGTGTGTGTGTGTGTGTGTGTGTGTGTGTGTGTGTGTGTGTGTGTGTGTGTGTGTGTGTGTGTGTTAGGCAGTTCACGAAGAACGCAGAGAAATGCTGTATACAATAACCTTTTATAGAAAATGACTTTCAAAATTTCCATGTACACATTGTAAGTCGTAAAAAGTGTTCGTCACCAGTCAACCTTGACGGCGCGGCGTGGAGCAGTCTGGGTGTATAAAGAGATGCAGTTGTCCAGCCACAGACAGTGTCACCGAGCTCCTCAGCGCAGCACTGCAAACATGATCAAGCTCGTGAGTCCTGACACCTCTTTGTCTCCACACTCTGAGGACTTGGATTAAGCTCACACATCTGTGCTCCTGAAAATCTGAATTAGCTTGCTTCGCAGCGCACGGCTATGTGTTACAATAACCTCCTTATGTTTCCGCATATTCCCGACAGGGCTCAGTGGTGTGTCTTTTTGTCTCGACGACACTTGTTGTTGCTGGAGGACATGGCGGCGGCCATGGCGGAATAAATTTGGGCGGCGGGGGCGGTCATGGAGCCGTCTTCTTTGGCGCAGGTGGCCATGGCGGCGGTTTTGGCGGTGGCCATGGCGGCGGTTTTGGCGGTGGATCTGGTGGCGGTGGATATGGTGGCGGTGGATATGGCGGCTACAGTGTAAGTTGTACATAGACATATTGACATAAAGCTACAAACTGTTGCTGTTTCAAAAAGTAAACATATCAACTCTTACCCACAACATTACTTCTTCAGAGGCCTACTCCATATGCCTTCAACTACGGGGTCTCTGCCGGCTACACCAACTTCGGCCAAAGCGAGAAAGGCAACGGCTACGGAGGCGTGAACGGCGGCTACTGGGTCAACCTTCCTGACGGCCGTGTGCAGAGGGTGTCCTACTGGGCTGACGGCAGCGGCTACCACCCGGTGGTGAGCTACTCTGGCAAGGCCCACTACCCAGCGAGTTACGGCCACGGCTACCACTGAACTAACACTTTACGAGGTCGGGATTAATTGTGGTGGAGTTCCTTTTGTAAATGTGAAGCACATAATAAACTATAGGTTATATTTCCACTTATATTATTGTTGAATGATACGAACTGCTCAGCTTCAGAAAAAAATCTAGAATGGAGAAACAAATTTACGCGTCTAAAACACACACACACACACACAGTCACACTGTTACACACACACACACACACACACACACATACACACACACACACACACACGCACACACACACACACACATACACACACACACACACACACATACACACACAGTCACACAGTTACACACACACACACACACACACACACACACACACACACAAACACACACACGCAAATTACACATACACAGACCTTTCCCCTCTCTCCGAGTAACTGCCACTCTAAGGAGGAACTGTGGGGATGACGCCGCCCCAGATGAATAGGCGCACCAAACATCACCATAGCCGATCCTGGATTTAGGACGTTTTCTAAGTAAAAGAAGGTATAATGTTATACATGTATTTCGTAAAGAATCCTTAATCCAAAAACTAACTAAAACTACGAGTATTCTTTTTCTTGAACACAATATTCAATAAGCAACAGAACAATAATAAATAATAATATGAAAATACGTATAGCTACCGTTGCCAGATTGTCGTACTCAGAGCATGGTATTTAACAGTTTCTGATGCCTAATTGTGGCCAAGAAACATCAGGATCTTACTCTTTTAACGATAACTATGAATTAGTTTCGTTATTGGAGCCCAGAAGACAGTTTTAGGGCAGGAAGTCGGGAAATATAAGCAGCCGACTATGACAATCTGGCAATAATCTGTGGCAGAGGCAGCTGCAGCCTGCCATATTGCGTGTATCAGATATCTATAATGGCATATACTTTTACTGCGCAAAGCAGGTGATATCACTTATTGTGACTTCGTGAGCTTTCATATTTATCTATTTGTGTATATTTCATGGGGGCAAATCTTTCATTACTAGTTTCATTTTTACTAGTGACACGAATTTGTGACTGTTTATCACAATAGAATTTCACTCTAATAAGTGAATCAAACTCCACAGAAATATTACCAGTGTGTGTATGAATGAATACAAAGATAAGCGCATACTTTGATTTAGCTCTAGGATGTCTCGTGGATCATTAATAAATAAAGACAAAATATCCGGCTATGCTACTCTTTAGCCATTACCTTTAATGGCGCCCAAAAAACAGTCCCTCCGCCAAGTTTGTACCCCACATTTAGTGATGTTAGGTGCGCCTATTGACATTGTCCAGCCTCCCTACATCCTGGCTCTTACTCGCCTTTCCCCCCTCCCCCAGCCACGCAGCGTCACACACACGCACAAACACCTGCCCTCTCTACTAAAGAGGGGTTGCACTGACGTCACACCGCTTCGCTTTTGTTTTAGGAAAAACAACTGTCAGCCATTTTAGGAGGCAAGATCGATAAGCTGAGCCCTTGCCCCCTGATGATGGCTGGCCCGTGCCTCCCGTCTTCATAACAGAATCTAGTGAATATGCAAAAAATCTGGACAGTGAGGCTAGGCTTCGTTATATAACTCTCCATTATGCAGCCAAATGATGATGGACATATAGTATATACATTTATTATCAAACTCCAAGACATATATGATGATAAGAACAAAGAATATATGACTAATTTATCCCCGGGCATCCCCGGGCAGTGTTTAGTAAGAACGTAAAAACGTAAGGGGTTCGCAAAAAACCCACTGACTATACTTGGCAGCCCCTGTCTACCTGCCGCGAGTGGCAGTGTAGCACCTATCAGTAACAGTAATAGATGGGCCACTAACACCCACACCCACACAGTAATAGATACACTAACACCCTCACCCACACAGTAATAGATGGGTCACTAACACACCCACCCACACAGTAATAGATGGACACTAACACCCACACCCACACAGTAATAGATGGACACTAACACCCACCCACACAGTAAGAGATGGACACTAACACACCCACTCACACAGTAACAGATGAACACTAACACTCACCCACACAGTAAGAGATGGACACTAACACCCACACCCACACAGTAAGAGATGGATACTAACTCCCACACCCACGCAGTAAGAGATGGACACTAACACCCACACCCACACAGTAAGAGATGGACACTAACACACTCACTCACACAGTAATAGATGGACACTAACACTCACCCACACAGTAAGAGATGAACACTAACACCCACACCCACACAGTAATAGATGGACATTAACACACCCACACACACAGTAACAGATGGACAATAACACTGTAAACCCACACCCACACAGTAATAGATGGGCCACTATAGCACACCCACCCACACGGTAATAG
Organism: Eriocheir sinensis; assembly: GCF_024679095.1. Classification (NCBI taxonomy): domain Eukaryota; kingdom Metazoa; phylum Arthropoda; class Malacostraca; order Decapoda; family Varunidae; genus Eriocheir; species Eriocheir sinensis. Next base: position 9,854,502 of record NC_066512.1, on the reverse strand, counting down.
ATGGGCCACTAACATCCACACCCACACAGTAATAGATCGGCCACTAACATCCACACCCACACAGTAATAGATGGGCCACTAACATCCACACCCACACAGTAATAGATGGGCCACTAACATCCACACCCACACAGTAATAGATGGGCCACTTCTGACCTTCTATCTGATCGCCAGTATGGGTTCCGCAAGGGGCGTTCTACTGGTGATCTCCTAGCCTTCTTAACTGACTCTTGGTCATCCTCTCTTAGCCGTTTCGGTGAAACTTTTGCTATTGCGCTGGACATATCAAAAGCTTTTGATAGGGTCTGGCACAAATCTTTGCTTTCTAAACTACCCTCCTACGGTTTCTATCCTTCTCTCTGTACCTTTATCTCCAGTTTCCTTTCTGACCGTTCTATTTCTGCCGTGGTAGACGGTCACTGTTCTTCCCCTAAATCTATTAACAGTGGTGTCCCACAGGGTTCTGTCCTATCTCCCACTCTTTTTCTGTTGTTCATTGATGATCTTCTTTCCAAAACGAACTGTCCTATCCATTCCTACGCCGATGATTCCACTCTGCATTATTCAACTTCTTTTAATAGAAGACCCACCCTTCAGGAACTTAACGACTCAAGGCTGGAGGCTGCAGAACGCTTAGCCTCAGACCTTACTATTATTTCCGATTGGGG
>NC_066512.1:9841334-9848834 GCF_024679095.1 Eriocheir sinensis | reverse complement strand
AAGATGTAGTAGGGAGACTTCCCCGTAGAGTCGTTTACCGACGTATTTATGGAAGCGGCTATATGCGATAGCCAATCCTCCCAATTATCGTGGAGATCGTTCACGATAGGCCTGAGGACCTGTAAGATTTTCCTATTAGCCCTCTCCGCCAACCCATTAGCAGCTGGGTGGTAAGCTGAAGTAACCGTGACCGAATGAAAGCGATTTTATCATGATCTTCCGTAATGGAGGAATTTACGATGGCAGATTCACACAAATCTAAAAACTGTCGCGCCGAAAAATCGGTCTCGCCTCCCGAGAATTGTCGAATACTGGCGTGAGTTGGAATGACCCGAATCGGGGGCGGGGGGAAGTGGTGTGGGGCCCCAGGAGGAGGAGGGGGAGGTGGATCGACAGGCATTGTGATCGGCCGAGTGGGGGTTAAGTATTCAGACGATTCTGAAGGTGAAGGGGCGCTATCCCTTGGGAGGGAAGAGTACGTAGCCCCCGATCGCAAATTCACCACATTTAAATCACCGGTGTTTGCACCTTGCTCCAAGTCCTCCTCACTTGAAGGACGAGCCAACTGTTTAAAGGTGTCGCCGAGTTTAGCGAGAGTGTCTTTGTTCATACTATGGTGTAAACCATTCACAAAAGAGGAGCATATGTTGATAGCTGTAAATATGAACCAATAAACGGAACGTGTAGGAATGAATAGTTTGCATTGAAAACCCTAAAAAGGCAAGAAAGAATGGCTAGCAAGGTGCCTGTATAGACGTAATAGAAGTTAAGGTTATAATGGAATGCCCTAATGATATGGGTATAATGAAAGAATAACTATATAAACAAAGTGGTATGTTAAGTGAGTATACCATTGAAGCTCACGTTTTCTCTCGAGCGGTGAAAAGAAAACGGAGGCAGGGCACACTGATGAAGATTAACTTTGATAAGGGAACTCACACTATACTCAATAGACTCGCTAGCAAACTATAAGAAAGAATCAATATCGTATAGGAATGAACGTTACTCTCACAATTATGACTGAAGAACAGTGTGAGGAACACAGAAATAAAAAAAAATCGTGCCTCTGCACGGATAATAATGAAAATGAGCCGAGTCGGCAAATTGGGACAAGAATGGAATATCCACAAATACCAAGATTAATCAGCTGATGTAGTGGAGAGGGCGACGGCTTGTGATGCCCTGGGGGACGTGCAGTCGTTGTAGGCGCGTCAGGAAACCTCGGCCGCGGCCACAGCGGCGGTGAGAGGTGAGGGATGGGCTGACATCGGAGGACTCGCAATGGCGGTTGAAAAACTGCTGACCCAGCAAGTTGAGCGGCCGCGGCTGGGAGCCGGTACACTGCCGCCAGACGTATGACGGCCGCGTCGTCCTTGGTATAGGAAGAGATGGGCGGCTGTGGCAGATAAGACGACTTGGGTGTGTAACCTCTTGAGAAGACGCCTTGCAAGAAACGGTAGTGGGAACAGCTTGCAGTCACCGGGAGATGGCCGCGGGTACCCTTGCTGACTGTTTGCCGGAAGAGGTTTGGGCCGATGCTCCCGGCAGCGGCGGTGGTGCCGCCAGCTGTGGAGCGAGGGGCATGCGGGGTGTCCCAAGGTCAGCGGTGCGTGCCTCCTCGTTGCAGGTGTGAATACTTCTGCCGTATCGTGGAGTGGCTTGCAGGGTACGTAGCAGTGCTGGCTTGAAGCGGGGGAGCGGCTTGTAGAGTGTGGCCCTCGCTATCGGCTGCGTAGGCCTGTGGGTGTGCTCGGGGCTTGTAGGCTTGACGCCTGTAGAGTTGCTTGAAGCTGGTGTGCTCGAGGCTTGTAGGCTGTAGAGCCTGTAGGCTTGTAGCTGGTGTGCTCGAGGCTTGTAGGCTGGACGCCTGTAGAGTTGCTTGTAGCTGGTGTGCTCGAGGCTGGTAGGCTGGACGCCCGTAGAGTTGCTTATAGCTGGTGTGCTCGAGGCTTGTAGCTGGCGCCTTGTGAGTTGCACGTAGGTGGCGACTTGTGAGATGCTTGTAGCTGGCGCCTTGTGAGTTGCACGTAGGTGGCGACTTGTGAGATGCTTGTAGCTGGCGCCTTGTGAGTTGCACGTAGGTGGCGACTTGTGAGATGCTTGTAGCTGGCGCCTTGTGAGTTGCACGTAGGTGGGCGCCTTGTGCGTTGCCGCGGACGGCAGGTGCGGTGCCGCGGACGGCAGGTGCGTTGACTCCTTCTTCCCTTGTACGCCTGTCCCCGGAGTTTGTTGGTGAGTTCTCGTGGCTTGGAGGAGAACGAGATAGCGAAGGCACAGGCGCGGGGTGACCGCTGCCAACCAAATGTAACGGGCTTGTCGGGGGGCGTTTAAAGGGTGTTGATTAAGACTTCAGCTTCCTTAAGGCGAATTATATTCGTAGCCTTTATGTACAAGAAGCGACGGAGCGAGAGCGACTGTCGTTGTGTGTCAGTCGGACTCTCGTGAAGGAGAGACGAGTTACAGGTTGGAAAATAATTGTTACAATTGGTCACATATGTCAAGGTGACCTCCACGCACCATCGGAGTGCTAAGTATACAAAACTGAGACGGTAAACACTGACGGACGACATTCCTATAAGGTGGCGTGATCTATCTGTCGTGGGGTTTTTCCATTGACAATTGTATGCCTAATTCGTGGTGATAATAAATAATAATAATACATTGATATCCTACTATAACACAATAATATATCTACTAATGTGTGTGTGTGTGTGTGTGTGTGTGTGTGTGTGTGTGTGTGTGTGTGTGTGTGTGTGTGTGTGTGTGTGTGTGTGTGTGTGTGTGTGTGTTGTGTGTGTGTGTGTGTGTGTGTGTGTGTGTGTGTGTGTGTGTGTGTGTGTGTGTGTGTGTGTGTGTGTGTGTGTGTGTGTGTGTGTGTGTGTGTGTGTGTGTGTGTGTGTGTGTGTGTGTGTGTGTGTGTGTGTGGTTGTGTGTGTGTGTGTGTGTGTGTGTGTGTGTGTGTGTGTGTGTGTGTGTGTGTGTGTGTGTGTGTGTGTGTGTGTGTGTGTGTGTGTGTTGTATTGTGTTGTGTTGATGTGTAGGTTGTGTTTGTGTGTGTGTGTGTGTGTGTGTGTGTGTGTGTGTGTGTGTGTGTGTGTGTGTGTGTTGTGTGTGTTGTGGTGTTGTGTGTTGTGTGTGTGTGTGTGTGTGTGTGTGTGTGTGTGTGTGTGTGTGTGTGTGTGTGTGTGTGTGTGTGTGTGTGTGTGTGTGTGTGGGTGTTGTGTGTGTGTGTGTGTGTGTGTGTGTGTGTGTGTGTGTGTGTGTGTGTGTGTGTGTGTGTGTGTGTGTGTTGCTTTTATTTATCTTGTTTTGTGTGTGTGTGTGTGTGTGTGTGTGTGTGTGTGTGTGTTGCATTAATATATCTACTGATGTGTGTGTGTGTGTGTGTGTGTGTGTGTGTGTGTGTGTGTGTGTGTGTGTGTGTGTGTGTGTGTGTGTGTGTGTGTGTGTGTGTGTGTGTGTGTGTGTGTGTGTGTGTTTGTGTGTGTGTGTGTGTGTGTGTGTGTGTGTGTGTGTGTGTGTGTGTGTGTGTGTGTGTGTGTGTGTGTGTGTGTGTGTGTGTGTGTGTGTGTGTGTGTGTGTGTGTGTGTGTGTGTGTGTGTGTGTGTGTGTGTGTGTGTGTGTGTGTGTGTGTGTGTGTGTGTGTGTGTGTGTGTGTGTGTGTGTGTGTGTGTGTGTGTGTGTGTGTGTGTGTGTGTGTGTGTGTGTGTGTGTGTGTGTGTGTGTGTGTGTGTGTGTGTGTGTGTGTGTGTGTGTGTGTGTGTGTGTGTGTGTGTGTGTGTGTGTGTGTTGTATTGTGTGTGTGTGTGTGTGTGTGTGTGTGTGTGTGTGTGTGTGTGTGTGTGTGTGTGTGTGTGTGTGTGTGTGTGTGTGTGTGTGTGTGTGTGTGTGTGTGTGTTGTATCGTGTGTGTGTGTGTGTGTGTGTCTGTGATTTAGACAGTTCACGAAGAGCGCAGAGAAATGCTGTATACAATAACCTTTTATAGAAAATGACTTTCAAAACTTCCACGTACACATTATAAGCCGCAAAAAGTGTTCGTCACCAGTCAACCTTGACGGCGCGGCGTGGAGCAGTCTGGGTGTATAAAGAGATGCAGTTGTCCAGCCACAGACAGTGTCACCGAGCTCCTCAGCGCAGCACTGCAAACATGATCAAGCTCGTGAGTCCTGACGCCTCTTTGTCTCCACACTCTGAGGACTTGGATTAAGCTCACACATCTGTGCTCCTGAAAATTTGAATTAGCTTGCTTCGCAGCGCACAGCTATGTGTTACAATAACCTCCTTATGTTTCCGCATATTCCCGACAGGGCTCAGTGGTGTGTCTTCTTGCCTCGACGACACTTGTTGTTGCTGGAGGACATGGCGGCGGCCATGGCGGAATAAATTTGGGCGGCGGGGGCGGTCATGGAGCCGTCTTCTTTGGCGCAGGTGGCCATGGCGGCGGTTTTGGCGGTGGCCATGGCGGCGGTTTTGGCGGTGGATCTGGCGGCGGTGGATATGGTGGCGGTGGATATGGCGGCTACAGTGTAAGTTGTACATAGACATATTGACATAAAGCTACAAACTGTTGCTGTTTCAAAAAGTAAACATATCAACTCTTACCCACAACATTACTTCTGCAGAGGCCTACTCCATATGCCTTCAACTACGGGGTCTCTGCCGGCTACACCAACTTCGGCCAAAGCGAGAAAGGCAACGGCTACGGAGGCGTGAACGGCGGCTACTGGGTCAACCTTCCTGACGGTCGTGTGCAGAGGGTGTCCTACTGGGCTGACGGCAGCGGCTACCACCCGGTGGTGACCTACTCTGGCAAGGCCCACTACCCAGCGAGTTACGGCCACGGTTACCACTGAACTAACACATTACGAGGTCGGGATTAATTGTGGTGGAGTTCCTTTTGTAAATGTGAAGCACATAATAAACTATAGGTTATATTTCCACTTATATTATTGTTGAATGATACGAACTGCTCAGCTTCAGAAAAAAATCTAGAATGGAGAAACAAATTTACGCGTCTAAAACACACACACACACACACACACACACACACACACACACACACACACACACACACACACACACACACACACACACACACACACACACACACACACACACACACACACACACACACACACACACACACACACACACACACACACACACACACACACACACACACACACACACACACACGCAAACGCACACACACACACACCTTTCCCCTCTCTCCGAGTAACTGCCACTCTAAGGAGGACCTGTGGGGATCACGCCGCCCCAGATGAATAGGCGCACCTAACATCACCATAGCCGATCCTGGATTTAGGACGTTTCTTAAGTAAAAGAAGGTATAATGTTATACATGTATTTCGTAAAGAATCCTTAATCCAAAAACTAACTGAAATTATGAGAATTCTTTTTCTTGAACATAATATTCAATAAGCAACAGAACAATAATAAATAATAATATGAAAATACGTATAACTACCGTTCCCAGATTGTCGTACTCAGAGCATGGTATTTAACAGTTTCTGATGCCTAATTGTTGCCAAGAAACATCAGGATCTTACTCTTTTAACGATAACTATGAATTAGTTTCGTTACTGGAGCCCAGAAGACAGTTTTAGGGCAGGAAGTCGGGAAATATAAGCAGCCGACTATGACAATCTGGCAATAATCTGTGGCCGAGGCAGCAGCAGCCTGCCATATTGCGTGTATCAGATATCTATAATGGCATATACTTTTACTGCGCAAAGCAGGTGATGTCACTTATTGTGACTTCGTCAGCTTTCATATTTATCTATTTGTGTATATTTCATGGTGGCAAACCTAAATTACTAGTTTCATTTTTGCTAGTGACACGAATTTATGACTGTTTATCACAATAGAATTTTACTCCAGTAAGTGAATCAAACTCCACAGAAATATTAGCAGAGTGTGTATGAATGAATACAAAGATAAGCGCATACTTTGATTTAGCTCTAGGATGTCTCGATCGTGGATCATTAATAAATAAAGACAAAATATCCGGCTATGCTACTCTTTAGCCATTACCTTTAATGGCGCCCCAAAAAACAGTCCCTCCGCCAAGTTTGTACCCCACATTTGGTGATGTTAGGTGCGCCTATTGACATTGTCCAGCCTCCCTACATCCTGGCTCTTACTCGCCTTTCCCCCCCTCCCCCAGCCACGCAGCGTCACACACACGTACAAACACCTGCCCTCTCTACTAAAGAGGTTTTGCACTGACGTCACACCGCTTCGCTTTTGTTTTAGGAAAAACAACTGTCAGCCATTTTGGGAGGCAAGATCGATCAGCTGAGCCCTTGCCCCCTGATGGTGGCAGGCTCGTGCCTCCCGTCTTCATAACAGAATCTAGTGAATATGCAAAAAATCTGGACAGTGAGGCTAGGCTTCGTTATATAACTCTCCATTATGCAGGCAAATGATGATGGACATATAGTATATACATTTATTATCAAACTTCAAGATATATTTGATGATAAGAACAATGAATATATGACTAATTTATCCCCGGGCATCCCCGGGCAGTGTTTAGTAAGAACATAAAAACGCAAGGGGTTCGCAAAAAGCCCACTGACTATACTTGGCAGCCCCTGTCTACCTGCCGCGAGTGGCAGTGTAGCAGCTATCAGTAACAGTAATAGATGGGCCACTAACACCCACACCCACACAGTAATAGATGGACACTAACACACACAGTAATAGATGGACACTAACACTCACCCACCCACACAGTAATAGATACACTAACACCCCCACCCACACAGTAATAGATGGGCCACTAACACACCCACCCACACAGTAATAGATGGACACTAACACCCACACCCACACAGTAATAGATGGACACTAACACCCATCCACACAGTACGAGATGGCCACTAACACACCCACTCACACAGTAATAGATGAACACTAACACTCACCCACACAGTAAGAGATGGACACTAACACCCACACCCACACAGTAAGAGATGGACACTAACACCCACACCCACACAGTAAGAGATGGACACTAACACCCACACCCACACAGTAAGAGATGGCCACTAACACACTCACTCACACAGTAAGAGATGGACACTAACACCCACACCCACAAAGTAAGAGATGGACACTAACACTCACACCCACACAGTAATAGAGGGACATTAACACACCCGCACACACAGTAACAGATGGACAATAACACTGTACACCCACACCCACACAGTAATAGATGGGCCACTATAGCACACCCACCCACACGGTAATAGATGGGCCACTAACATCCACACCCACACAGTAATAGATGGGCCACTAAGACCCACACCCACACAGTAATAGATGGGCCACTAACACCCACACCCACACAGTAATAGATGGGCCACTAAGACCCACACCCACACAGTAATAGATGGGCCACTAACACACCCACACCCACACAGTAATAGATGGGCCACTAACACCCACACCCACACATTAATAGATGGGC
>NC_066512.1:9836334-9838834 GCF_024679095.1 Eriocheir sinensis | reverse complement strand
GGCTACAGTGTAAGTTGTATATAGACATATTGACATAAAGCTACAAACTGTTGCTGTTTCAAAAAGTAAACATATCAACTCTTACCCACAACATTACTTCTTCAGAGGCCTACTCCATATGCCTTCAACTACGGCGTCTCTGCCGGCTACACCAACTTCGGCCAAAGCGAGAAAGGCAACGGCTACGGAGGCGTGAACGGCGGCTACTGGGTCAACCTTCCTGACGGCCGTGTGCAGAGGGTGTCCTACTGGGCTGACGGCAGCGGCTACCACCCGGTGGTGAGCTACTCTGGCAAGGCCCACTACCCAGCGAGTTACGGCCACGGCTACCACTGAACTAACACTTTACGAGGTCGGGATTAATTGTGGTGGAGTTCCTTTTGTAAATGTGAAGCACATAATAAACTATAGGTTATATTTCCACTTATATTATTGTTGAATGATACGAACTGCTCAGCTTCAGAAAAAAATCTAGAATGGAGAAACAAATTTACGCGTCTAAAACACACACACACACAGTCACACAGTTACATACACACACACACACACACACACACACACACACACACACACACACACACACACACACACACACACACACACACACACACACACACACACACACACACACACACACACACACACACACACACACACACACACACACACACACACACACACACACACACACACACACACACACACACACACACACACACACACACACACACACACACACACACACACACACACACACACACACACACACACACACACACACACACACACACACACACACACACACACACACACACACACACACACACACACACACACACACACACACACACACACACACACACACACACACACACTCACACACACACACACACACACAACACACACTCTAAGGAGGACTGTGGGGATGACGCCGCCCCAGATGAATAGGCGCACCTAACATCACCATAGCCGATCCTGGATTTAGGACGTTTTCTAAGTAAAAGAAGGTATAATGTTATACTTGTATTTCGTAAAGTATCCTTAATCCAAAAACTAACTAAAACTACGAGTATTCTTTTTCTTGAACACAATATTGAATCAGCAACAGAACAATAATAAATAATAATATGAAAATACGTATAGCTACCGTTGCCAGATTGTCGTACTCAGAGCATGGTATTTAACAGTTTCTGATGCCTAACTGTTGCCAAGAAACATCAGGATCTTACTCTTTTAACGATAACTAAGAATTAGTTTCGTTATTGGAGCCCAGAAGACAGTTTTAGGGCAGGAAGTCGGGAAATATAAGCAGCCGACTATGACAATCTGGCAATAATCTGTGGCCGAGGCAGGTGCAGCCTGCCATATTGCGTGTATCAGATACCTAAAATGGCATATACTTTTACTGCGCATAGCAGGTGACGTCACTTATTGTGACTTCGTGAGCTTTCATATTTATCTATTGGTGTATATTTCATGGTGGCAAACTTAAATTACTAGTTTCATTTTTACTAGTGACACGAATTTGTGACTGTTTATCACAATAGAATTTCACTCCAGTAAGTGAATCAAACTCCACAGAAATATTACCAGAGTGTGTATGAATGAATACAAAGATAAGCGCATACTTTGATTTAGCTCTAGGATGTCTCGTGGATCATTCATAAATAAAGACAAAATATCCGGCTAAGCTACTCTTTAGCCCATTACCTTTAATGGCGCCCAAAAAACAGTCCCTCCGCCAAGTTTGTACCCCACATTTAGTGATGTTAGGTGCGCCTATTGACATTGTCCAGCCTCCCTACATCCTGGCTCTTACTCGCCTTTCCCCCCCTCCCCCAGCCACGCAGCGTCACACACACGTACAAACACCTGCCCTCTCTACTAAAGAGGGGTTGCACTGACATCACACCGCTTCGCTTTTGTTTTAGGAAAAACAACTGTCAGCCATTTTGGGAGGCAAGATCGATCAGCTGAGCCCTTGCCCCCTGATGGTGGCAGGCTCGTGCCTCCCGTCTTCATAACAGAATCTAGTGAATATGCAAAAAATCTGGACAGTGAGGCTAGGCTTCGTTATATAACTCTCCATTATGCAGCCAAATGATGATGGACATATAGTATATACATTTATTATCAAACTTCAAGATATATTTGATGATGAGAACAATGAATATAAGACTAATTTATCCCCGGGCATCCCCCGGCAGTGTTTAGTAAGAATATAAAAACGAAAGGGGTTCGCAAAAAGCCCACTGACTATATTTGGCAGCCCCTGTCTACCTGCCGCGAGTGGCAGTGTAGCAGCTATCAGTAACAGTAATAGATGGGCCACTAACACCCACACCCACACAGTAATAGATGGACACACACAGTAATAGATGGACACTAACACACACAGTAATAGATGGACACTAACACCCACACCCACACAGTAATAGATGGACACTAATACACACAGTAATAGATAGACACTAACACCCACCCATCCACACAGTAATCG
>NC_066512.1:9828834-9831334 GCF_024679095.1 Eriocheir sinensis | reverse complement strand
ACACACACACACACACACACACACACACACACACACACACACACACACACACACACACACACACACACACACACACACACACACACACACACACACACACACACACACACACACACACACACACACACACACACACACACACACACACACACACACACACACACAAACACACACACGCAAACGCACACATACACACACCTTTCCCCTCTCTCCGAGTAACTGCCACTCTAAGGAGGACTGTGGGGATCACGCCGCCCCAGATGAATAGGCGCACCTAACATCACCATAGCCGATCCTGGATTTAGGACGTTTTTTAAGTAAAAGAAGGTATAATGTTATACATGTATTTCGTAAAGAATCCTTAATCCAAAAACTAACTAAAATTACGAGTATTCTTTTTCTTGAACACAATATTCAATAAGCAACACAACAATAATAAATAATAATATAAAAATACGTATAGCTACCGTTGCCAGATTGTCGTACTCAGAGCATAGTATTTAACAGTTTCTGATGCCTAACTATTGCCAAGAAACATCAGGATCTTACTCTTTTAACGATAACTAAGAATTAGGTTCGTTACTGGAGCCCAGAAGACAGTTTTAGGGCAGGAAGTCGGGAAATATAAGCAGCCGACTATGACAATCTGGCAATAATCTGTGGCCGAGGCAGCAGCAGCCTGCCATATTGCGTGTATCAGATACCAAAAATGGCATATACTTTTACTGCGCAAAGCAGGTGATGTCACTTATTGTGACTTCGTGAGATTTCATATTTAACTATTGGTGTATATTTCATGGTGGCAAACTTAAATTACTAGTTTCATTTTTACTAGTGACACGAATTTGTGACAATAGAATTTCACTCCAGTAAGTGAATCAAACTCCACAGAAATATTACCAGAGTGTGTATGAATGAATACAAAGATAAGCGCATACTTTGATTTAGCTCTAGGATGTCTCGTGGATCATTAATAAATAAAGACAAAATATCCTGCTAAGCTACTCTTTAGCCCATTACCTTTAATGGCGCCCAAAAAACAGTCCCTCCGCCAAGTTTGTACCCCACATTTAGTGATGTTAGGTGCGCCTATTGACATTGTCCAGCCTCCCTACATCCTGGCTCTTACTCGCCTTTTCCCCCCTCCCCCAGCCACGCAGCGTCACACACACGTACAAACACCTGCCCTCTCTACTAAAGAGGGGTTGCACTGACATCACACCGCTTCGCTTTTGTTTTAGGAAAAACAACTGTCAGCCATTTTAGGAGGCAAGATCGATCAGCTGAGCCCTTGCCCCCTGATGGTGGCAGGCTCGTGCCTCCCGTCTTCATAACAGAATCTAGTGAATATGCAAAAAATCTGGACAGTGAGGCTAGGCTTCGTTATATAACTCTCCATTATGCAGCCAAATGATGATGGACATATAGTATATACATTTATTATCAAACTTCAAGATATATTTGATGATGAGAACAATGAATATATGACTAATTTATCCCCGGGCATCCCCGGGCAGTGTTTAGTAAGAACATAAAAACGTAAGGGGTTCGCAAAAAGCCCACTGACTATACTTGGCAGCCCCTGTCTACCTGCCGCGAGTGGCAGTGTAGGAGCTATCAGTAACAGTAATAGATGGGCCACTAACACCCACACTCACACAGTAATAGATGGACACACACAGTAATAGATGGGCCACTAACACCCACACCCACACAGTAATAGATGGACACACACAGTAATAGATGGGCCACTAACACCCACACCCACACAGTAATAGATGGACACTAACACAAACAGTAATAGATGGACACTAACACCCACCCACCCACACAGTAATAGATGGACACTAACACACACAGTAATAGATGGACAATAACACCCACCCACTCACACAGTAATAGATACACTAACACCCACACCCACACAGTAATAGATGGGCCACTAACACACCCACCCACACAGTAATAGATGGACACTAACACCCACACCCACACCCACACAGTAATAGATGGACACTAACGCTCACCCATACAGTAAGAGATGGACACTAACACACACACTCACACAGTAATAGATGGACACTAACACACACAATCACACAGTAATAGATGGACACTAACGTTCACCCACACAGTAATAGATGGACACTAACGCTCACCCACACAGTAAGAGATGGACACTAACACCCACACCCACACAGTAAGAGATGGACACTAACACACACACTCACACAGTAATAGATGCACACTAACACACACAATCACACAGTAATAGATGGACACTAACACCCACACCCACACAGTAATAGATGGACATTAACACACCCACACACACAGTAACTGATGGACAATAACACTGTACACCCACACCCACACGGTAATAGATGGGCCACTATAACACACCCACCCACACGGTAATAGATGGGCCACTAACATCCACACCCACACAGTAATAGATGGGCCACTAACACCCACACCCACACAGTAATAGATGGGCCAC
>NC_066512.1:9816334-9821334 GCF_024679095.1 Eriocheir sinensis | reverse complement strand
TCACACCGCTTCGCTTTTGTTTTAGGAAAAACAACTGTCAGCCATTTTGGGAGGCAAGATCGATCAGCTGAGCCCTTGCCCCCTGATGGTGGCAGGCTCGTGCCTCCCGTCTTCATAACAGAATCTAGTGAATATGCAAAAAATCTGGACAGTGAGGCTAGGCTTCGTTATATAACTCTCCATTATGCAGCCAAATGATGATGGACATATAGTATATACATTTATTATCAAACTTCAAGATATATTTGATGATGAGAACAATGAATATATGACTAATTTATCCCCGGGCATCCCCGGGCAGTGTTTAGTAAGAACATAAAAACGTAAGGGGTTCGCAAAAAGCCCACTGACTATATTTGGCAGCCCCTGTCTACCTGCCGCGAGTGGCAGTGTAGCAGCTATCAGTAACAGTAATAGATGGGCCACTAACACCCACACCCACACAGTAATAGATGGACACACACAGTAATAGATGGACACTAACACACACAGTAATAGATGGACACTAACACCCACCCACCCACACAGTAATAGATACACTAACACCCACACATACACAGTAATAGATGGGCCACTAACACACCCACCCACACAGTAATAGATGGACACTAACACCCACACCCACACCCACACAGTAATAGATGGACACTAACACTCACCCACACAGTAAGAGATGGACACTAACACACACACACTCACACAGTAATAGGGTAATTAGGGTAGGCGGTGGCCGAACTGGTAGCGTACTGGACCAACATTCGCCGCGTGATGGACGACGCGGGTTCGAATTCTCACGCTACCACTCGGATTTTTCAGTCACCGCCGAGTGGCTTAAAACTACCCACATGCTGTCCTGAAGACCACCCATCAACCCGGACTCTAGAGGAAGCCGTCCAAGCGAATCAAGAACGAGTTCCGGGGGGCAGCATGAGCCAATGCAAGATGGCGCCACTATAAACACTCGCCTGCGCCAGAACGGGCTGGGCCGACCATCAGGCCCCACCTGGAAGAAGCCTTGGGCCGACCATCAGGCCCCACCGGGAAGATGCCTACTGGCGCAATAGACAACAACGTAAAAAATAAAATAAAAATAGATGCACACTAACACACACACTCACACAGTAATAGATGGACACTAACACCCACACCCACACAGTAATAGATGGACACTAACACACACACTCACACAGTAATAGATGGACACTAACACCCACACCCACACAGTAATAGATGGACATTAACACACCCACACACACAGTAACAGATGGACAATAACACTGTACACCCACACCCAGACAGTAATAGATGGGCCACTATAGCACACCCACCCACACGGTAATAGATGGGCCACTATAACACACCCACCTACACGGTAATAGATGGGCCACTAACATCCACACCCACACAGTAATAAATGGGCCACTAACAACCACAACCACACAGTAATAGATTGACCACTAACACCCACACCCACACAGTAATAGATGGGCCACTAACACCCACACCCACACAGTAATAGATGGGCTACTAAGACCCACACCCACACAGTAATAGATGGGCCAATAACACACCCACCCACACAGTAATAGATGGGCCACTAACACACCCACCCACACAGTAATAGATGGGCCACTAACACCCACACCCACACAGTAATTGATGGGCTACTAAGACCCACACCCACACAGTAATAGATTGGCCAATAACACACCCACCCACACAGTAATAGATGGGCCACTAACACCCACACCCACACAGTAATAGATGGGCCACTAACACCCACACCCACACAGTAATAGATGGGCTACTAAGACCCACACCCACACAGTAATAGATGGGCCACTAACACACCCACCCACACAGTAATAGATGGGCCACTAACACACCCACCCACACAGTAATAGATGGGCCACTAACACCCCCACCCCCACAGTAACAGACGAACACTAACACATCCACACCCACACAGTAATAGATGGACACTAACACACCCACCCACACAGTAATAGATGGGCCACTAACACACCCACCCACACAGTAATAGATGGGCCACTAACACACCCACCCACACAGTAATAGATGGGCCACTAACACACTCACCCACACAGTAACAGATGAACACTAACACATCCACACCCACACAGTAATAGATGGACACTAACACCCTCACCAACACAGTAATAGATGGGCCACTAACACACCCACCCACACAGTAATAGATGGGCCACTAACACACCCACCCACACAGTAACAGATGGACACTAACACACCCACCCACACAGTAACAGATGGACACTAACACCCACACCCACACAGTAACAGATGGACACTAACACCCACACCCACACAGTAACAGATGGACACTAACACCCACACCCACATAGTGATAGATGGGCCACTAACACCCACACCCACACTGTAACAGATGGACACTAACACCCACACCCACACAGTAACAGATGGACACTAACACCCACACCCACATAGTGATAGATGGGCCACTAACACCCACACCCACACTGTAACAGATGGACACTAACATACCCACACCCACACAGTAACAGATGGGCCACTAACACACCCACCAATACAGTAACGTCGGGGAAAAGCTGAGAAGCTCTCTTGCGGTAAATATGTGCCTCCCAAAATGGCGGGCCTTTACGGGGCAACTGAGAAGTGATCAGCTGATCGCTAATGATGACGTCACGTGCAATCCCTCTATGCGCTGACATGGCCTCTCCTCCGCCATCCTCAGCCTCTCAACAAGCCTGCGCGGTCTGTGGGGAAGGCGGCTGCGTCAACCTTAACTACGGGGCCCGCACCTGCGCCTCTTGCCGCGAGTTCTTCCGCCGCCGCAACGGGACTGACCTGGGGCCCATGCGAGAGGGAGGGCAACTGTTCCATCAACCAGCACACACGCGGCGCGTGCCCTCCATGCCAACTACAGAAATGCCGGGCCATCGGAATGCGGCGTCGTGCCCATGCCGCGCCCATCCCCTCGTAGCACCCCACTGATCAACAAGGCCCGCCAGCAACACCACCATGCTTCGCCTGCAAATATGTCAACGACAGGAAACAGACCCGGATCTGCTGTGCAGCATGCCAACGCCAAGCTCACCTCTCCTGTATAGGCCTCACACGTGCTCAATCGAACACTCTTACCATATGGCACTGTGCAGACTGCTTGCGTCCCACCCAATTGGCCGAACCTGTGGGCGATCCTCCCACTAGCCAAGACTCTACTCCCACCGACCTCTGGCAGCTACACTGGCCGACCTCCAGCGACGCACACGTGTGCCGCAGCGCATCCTCCGCCGTAAACGACACCGACTCAGGGCCAAATACCCCCCAGCCTCTCCTGACGAAGACCTGCAGCATTACCACAGAGATCAGAACAACTCTACTCCCTTCGAGTTCTCCGAAGCATAAGTGCTCGCCTCCATCCAGTCCATGCCACGCGGCTCGTCGGCCGGTCTAGACGGCATCAGACCTCTCCACCTACAGCAGCTTACCACCAAGGAAACCACAGAAGCCGGTTTGCGCTGCTCTCGGCATTAACCGCTTTATGTCGCCTCGCTGTCGCAGGCCACATCCCCGACTCTGCCAGAAACGCCTTCTTCGGTGCCAGTCTCATCGCTATCAAAGAGAAGCAGGGAAGTCTGGGCCCAATCGCCATAGGAAGCTCCTATCACCGTTTCATTGGTAGACTCGTCGCCAAGCGCACGACAGCTTCCCTTACAAGCCAACTTATACCCACCCAGCTAGGTGTCGGTGCTCCTCTCGGTTGCGAGGCAGCCGTCCAAACCGTGCGCGAGTACACACGTAGCCTACCAACCGAGGTAATGACGAGCTGCTCGTTAAAGTAGACCTCTTCAATGCCTTCAATTCCGTCACACGGGAAGCTGTGCTCTCTCAGGTCAGTCAGAGATGCCCCTCAGCGCTCCCATTAGTCCGACAAGCATACGCGCAGCCTACCCCGCTCTTCATTTCTGATCGTGTCATCTGGTCCTGCAGGGGAGTCCAACAGGGAAACCTTCTAGGACCTCTCCTCTTTGCTCTCGCTATTGACCCCATCATACAAAACCTACGTTCTCCACTCAACATCTGGTACCTTGACGATGGCACACTCGCCGGGCCAGCCGACTCCGTCACTGCCGACATCTCCACCCTACTCCCAGCCCTACAGCGCATCGGCCTCAAAGTGAACTGCCAGAAGTGCGAACTTAACAGACTCGACGACACCCAGGCCGCCAACATCTCCCTGATACTCGCACTGTGCCTCTACACTCTCTATCCCTCCTTGGCGCCCCCATCCACGCAGAGGGCCTCCCTGACGCTCTCGAAGACTCCACACAATCCAGCAAAAGGATAATAGAACGGGTAGATGGTATCGGTAGCCACCTTGCCTTTTTCCTCATCTCCCGATACTCCGTTGTCCCTCGCTGCACCTACCTCATGCGCGCGGCCCCTACCTGTCTCGCCCCTGAAATTCTCCTTCGTATAGACGACATCATACGCACGGCCATCTCCAGCATTTGCAACATCGATCTCCCTGAAGAAAGCTGGATTCAAGCGTCTCTGCCCACTCGCCTGGGCGGGATCGGCATCAGACGTATGGAAGACGTTGCCCTACCTGCCTTCATCTCATCCATGAGTGCCACGCAGGAGCTTGTCGGACGCATAACTTGTCGCTCAAACGACGACGGCCCAACGCTCCTTGCCCCAGCCCTCACAGCCTTCACTTATCTCATCCGACCACAAGACTCCCAGGATTTCTCCGCAGAGTCGCCACTTCAGCAACACCAGCTGGACGAAGCCGGTTCTCGCAAACGCCTTGACACTCTCCTCGAGGAATGTAACCAGGTACATCGCGTCCGCCTGCTTGCTGCTGCCGAACCACACAGCGGAGCATGGCTTGATGCTCTCCCCGTGGAGAAGCTCGGCCTTCTCCTCCCTGATGAAGACATTCGGGTCGGCGTTGCCCTGAGGCTCGGCATTCC
>NC_066512.1:9776334-9806334 GCF_024679095.1 Eriocheir sinensis | reverse complement strand
CTAGAATGGAGAAACAAATTTACGCGTCTAAAACACACACACACACACACACACACACACACACACACACACACACACACACACACACACACACACCCACACCCACACCCACACACACACACACAGTCACACAGTTACACACACACACACACACACACACACACACACACACACACATAAACACTCACACACACACACACACACACACACACACACACAGTCACACCGACACCCCCACCCCACCCCACACACACACACACACACACACACACACACACATACATACAATGGGATATGATGCAATGATAAAGGGAAACTTAGGACTGATGTTCACTGTAATGTAATTACTACTCTAACGTCATGAATTGTGACGTTCCCGCGCTGGGACCCACTGCCCTTCGCCCATGGACAAGGGCTGACTAGGTCGTTCAACAGGTTCGGGCAATTTTCGGTCAAGTCGGCCCGCTTTCTGTGAACAGCAGCAGCGGAGCCCATATTTTTATTAATTAAAGTGAATGTGGGAGCGCCGGAGGCAAGAATACTAGGGGGGGTCAGGGGCATGCCCATACATGTCAAGCTACTGTCGTGTCTTGATACTGGTGGTAATTTCAAAACTGCAAGCGCTCCGCTTCATCACCATGTGATTTGCTGGAGTATGGGATCGAGGAGTGATTCTCTGAATTCTAAGCAGTGGAACTCATGCTCTGAAGTGACTGAGCTGAGTAACATGCAGCCTCAGTTTGGACATTAGCTTCAGTCATTGACATACCCAAAGAAGAATCCTCGCTGAGTGGTTCTCACACTGACAGAGCTGGGCCCGTATCCTCGACAACTATTAGTACTAAACTTGGTATTAACTTTCGACTTTGGTATTAACTTCACTCTCAAAGTGTATCCTCAACAACTATTAGCCTAATACCTACTATTAACTTTGGTATTAACTTGAGAGTGCTGGCGAGGACTTCTAAACACTTAATAGTAAAGTTAATAGTGAAACCCAGACCCAGACCCATATCAACATGGCCCCCGGACTTCCTCGTCCAGCCCGCCTCCGCAATTTAGAGTTTGATAGGGCGCATTGGAACTGTATAACGATGGTGAACTTGTCAAGACATACATATTAGACCGTGCAGGAATGGAGTATGTGACTGATTTGGTGAGAAGAGAGCTACAAGATCCAGTTCAAAGGGAGCATTCCCGCACCCCGGGGTTGAAAGTGATTTTGACTTAAAGGTACTTGGCTACAGGAAAAAAGCTGCAGTGTTCAAGTGATGAGTTAGGGGGTAAGCCAGACTAGTGTTAGCAGGGTGATTGTGGAAACTCTGGCCGCCCTCAGTGACCCGTAGGTAGTCGGGAGGTTTATCCAGTCTCCCCTTGATAGGGTGGAGATCCGTGTAAAGCAAGCAGAATTCTACCAACTTGCCGGTGTTGTGGGAGTGATAGACTGCACCCATGTGAAAATAATGGCACCAAAGGAAAACGATGTAGTTTATGTCAACAGAAAAAAAAATAAACATAGCTTGAACATACAATTAGTGTTTGATGCCTTTGTTATTGATTAAAATGTGAAATATTCGAGTTAAGGAAAACAAAACATGGGAAAAAAAACTTTTATTTGTAGCAGAAAGGTACACACATGCAAATGAAAAAGATGAGATTAAAATTGCATTAAAATGTCATTTAGAATATGATTTATAATTATTGCTGCCGGTTATTCATATTGAGATAATGGTGGTAAGAAAGCTTGTTAGAGACGTCTGCCAGTGTGAGGGAGGAGGAACGAAAGGTCGAGGTGACCACATCGCGAACATCATGACTTATGAGTGAAGTAAAACGAGGTTACTTGGTTTCTGTTTACAAAGTTCCAAGTGGAAAAACAACTTTATTGTGAATTCAATGTATACTTTTCTGGAGTATTGTGTTTACTGAGTGAATTGGTGACCAATCTGTTGCTATTTGTGTCTTGCTTGAAGATATTCATCATTGGATTCAAAGCTATGGTATTAATGTGCAATAGTCATCATAACAAAATACGTAGTAATTAATTATATATGTCAACCTATTTATTTTCATGGGGTCATGGTATGACCACTGAAAAACATAGCTTTTTATCTTGGCTCCATTACAAATTCAGTATATAATTACTCTATTAGTGGAATCTAGTTTTCAGCATCTTTTATTATTATGCCAATATTCTAAGCACTCAGCTTGCAAACATGCTTAGGTTTATGTTGTCAGTTTGGGTCGGACTTATGTGAACACTTTACCAAGTGACCTAAGATTACTCAATGCTCGCAAAGCTATGGTATTAACGTGCAATGGTCATCATACCAAAATACGTAGTAATTAATTATATGTCAACCTAATTATTTTCATGAGATCATGGTATGACCGCTGAAAACATAGCTTTTTTTTATCTTAGCTCCATTACAAATTCAGTATATAATTATTCATATATTCAATAAAGTAGTGGAATCCAGTTTTCAGCATCTTTTATTATTATGCCAATATTCTAAACACTCAGCTTGCAAACACGCTTAGGTTTATGTTGTCAGCTTGGGTCGGACTTAGGTGAACACTTTACCAAGTGACCTAAGATTACTCAATGCTACCCTATAGGTATACTACATCTTTGATTGTGAGTTCATCAGAGAGCACTGGAGAGCAGCATGAGTCTAATTAGGTGCTAATGAATATCCTGCCTGCATCACAGACTACATAAAATGCAAATATGATCAGTGCCTAAAAGGTGTTATAAGCTAATGATGGTAAATATATATATATATATATATATATATATATATATATATATATATATATATATATATATATATATATATATATATATATATATATATATATATATATATATATATATATATATATATATATATATATATATATATATATATATATATATATATATATATATATATATATATATATATATATATATATATATATATATATATATATATATATATATATATATATATATATATATATATATGTATATATATATATGAAGGCCAAAATGGCCTTCCCTAGTTGTGACAAAACATTCAGTAACACCCATGACTGGGTGCCGGTGGCTCCTATGACGTCGAAAATCCAAGTTAGAGAGTGCTGGCTGTGGAGATTGAACCAGTGACCTTCGACATACAAAGCCATGTCTGTCAGTCGAGCCAATAAAGGTAAAGGTAAAGTTGGGGCATACGCTATAGCAGCGCGTGGCCTCGGTGCTCATCTCCGTAACATTGGGCTTTGAGCCTGTGGTGAGAGGGAGCCCATTACCCCGGGACACAGGGCCAGTGTGACATCCGGGCTACCAGAGTTTCCCCAGGCAGTCATTTATCGACCAGCCTGAGAAGGAGGATGATCAGCTGGGTGAGCTGCACGCCGACTGCCCAGGCCGGGATTCGAACCCGGGCCCACGTAGAAGCCAGGCATGCTGACCACTAGACCACGGAGGCGTATTGGAGCCCAATCTCAAGTGAACCCACTCACAATGGCACACAATTTTTTTTCCGGTAAATTTTGTGCTTTGAATGAATTTGCTAATCATTTCTGTCGAAAAACAGCACAAATTATTTTTCACCCCTTCCACCCTAACATCCTCAGTAATAAAAAAAAAAAGTGACAAAATCATAGCCTTGAGGCAGTAATATTCAGCCCCAGCATCAAAAAAATATACTGCTGCCCTATGAAAGGCATCTCTTAACTCCGATGAAGTAGGTGGTGACTGGTGGAGCAGCTTCATTGTCATCCCTTGCAGTGGCAGGTGTCATTGGGCCAGCAGATGATGAAGCAGTGGCTGGTGTCATAGGGCCAGCAGATGATGAAACAGTGGCTGGTGTCATAGGGCCAGCAGATGATGAAGCAGTGGCTGGTGTCATAGGGCCAGCAGATATTGAAGCGGTGGCTGTTGCCGGAGCAGCTAATGGTATCTTTTCCACAAGTAATGAACAATGTGCTGGGATGGTCTCTAGCAATACTGATAAAGTGTGTATCTACAAAGAATATGAATTTAAGGGTAATTAATAAATTGTTTTAATAAGAATATAAAAGTTTTTGCCAAAAACATACAGGCCAGTCAATATTTCACTGCTGCTTGACTGTTGCTGCTGTCCTATCCCTAGTACATCATGTCAATGCTGAATGGCTCTGGTACCCCTTCAAATACATGAGACGAGCAGCCTATGATGTCATACACCAGTTTATCTACCACAGTTAATGTCATAGTTATATAGGCAGGCGCCTGCGTATCTGTGGTGCCACATGTGTGGGGGGCACTCAGGTGCTGGGGAAAATGTCATTGTTATGATGGGGCAGGGGTAAACCAGTGTATGCTGTGAGGCCTTGGTGTGGAAGTTCTCTGCCTGAACTGTGCAGCTAATCCCCCATACAGTGAGGGCCTTTTTTACTCCCTCAGGGGCTGTGCAGCTGAGAGAGTGGTGTACATGAGTGTGAGTGTGTGAGTAAGTGTGTGCCTGTCTTGGCTAAAACCCTTCACTGGGGGAAGACAACCAAGGTATTTAGATAGATTGATAGTCATTGACAGATGAACATTAAAAAAATTTCTATATCAAATATGCAGTTCACTGCTATGAACTTATTAACTTTAAGCTGAAATAAAGGCATTGTGGCCAGTATAGCTGCATTCTGTGAGCACATAAAAAACTAACTAATATATGTTTTACATTTAAAGACATAACAACTAAAAAAAATTACCAGTCTGCTGCTGCTCATTCTTGCACTTGGCAATGCAAGGCTTTGATTTTTGTTGTACGTTGTACCAACGCCTCTCACAGTCATCCTGCGTACGGGGTCCACTCCCAGGGAAGGCACTGTCAGGGTATAAATGTGAAGCAAGTTTCTTAATCGTTTCACTATGGCATGCTTTTTATTTCCCATAACTTCTCCAATAACATTTAATACATGCTGTGATGGAAAGCTAAATCAGTACCAATATTTTATTTACATGCATCATAAGACATTAACTTTTTAGTTGTTATGAACATGGCCATAAATACTACTTTTCATTACCTACTTTTCTAAAATGCTTTTCTCTAAGTAGGAGGATATTACACAATACAGCTATACAAAAAAATTCAAAGCATTAATCTTAATTCCATTCTTTTGAGTACTTCTAACCTAACATTATATCACCAGAAACTGTTTGACCAATGCTATCAAAATAATATTTTAATCTTACTTTACCATTCTCATCAAATCTACCTATTCCAATATAGTCTTAACATAAAATATTTGTAAAAGTGTTGAGAGCCTGGCATGCCCATTGCCCAACCCACCCATCCCCCCCAAAAAATCTAAATAAGGAATAAATAAAATAACAGGTAAATATGACTTGACTCTCTTATACTAACCCCCTTTCCACCCTAACAAACTTGGGGACCTACCATGTTAGGTTAGGACGTGTTTGGTAGGACATGTTTAGCAGGAGTTGGTTTAGTTATGTTAGATTGTTGAGGGAGTGGGGGTTGCAGCAGAAATGGTCATGAGGATGCTATTCACATGGAGTAGTAGGAAAAAGTATGTCCTGTTTGGAAACTCTGTGGTTGTGTTTGTATACAAAAATACCCATTTGACGAGGTTAGGTTAGTTTGCAAGTTACTTGAATCATGGATATATGAATATGTAACAAAAAAAATAAAAGCGTTAACCTTAATTTCATTATCTTGAGTACATTCCAATCTAACATTACATCACCATAATCTGTTTGGCCAATGCTATAAATATACTATTTTAATCTTACTTTACCGTTCTCACGAAACCTACCTATTCCCATATAGTCTTGACATAAAGTACTTGTAAAAGTGTCCATAGTCTGGCATGTCTAGCATCCCCCCCCAATAAAAATAAATAATAAACAAATAAAAATAAATAAAGAATAAAAAAAGGGCAAATATGCCTTAACTATCTATACCAACCCCCTCTTCCCCCCCAACAAACTTGGCATGTTAAGTTAGGATG
This sequence comes from Eriocheir sinensis, assembly GCF_024679095.1. Classification (NCBI taxonomy): domain Eukaryota; kingdom Metazoa; phylum Arthropoda; class Malacostraca; order Decapoda; family Varunidae; genus Eriocheir; species Eriocheir sinensis. The sequence continues at coordinate 9,800,340 of NC_066512.1, read as the reverse complement.
TGTTCGGTAGGACGGGGCAGGTTTGGCACTTGGGGACCTACCATGTTAGGTTAGGATGTGTCAGGTAGGACAGGTTTAGCAGGAGTTGGTTTAGTTATGTTAGATTGTTGAGGGAGTGGGGGTTGCAGCAGAAATGGTCATGATGATGCTATTCACGTGAAGCAGTAGGAAAAAGTATGTTCTGTTTGGAAACTCTGTGGTTGTGTTTGTATACAAAAATACCCATTTGACGAGGTTATGTTAGTTTGCAAGTTACTTGAATCATGAATATGTGAATATGTAACAAAAAAATAAAAGCATTAACCTTAATTTCATTATCTTGAGTACATTCCAATCTAACATTATATCACCATAATCTGTTTGACCAATGCTATAAATATACTATTTTAATCTTACTTTACCATTCTCACAAAACCTACCCATTCCCATATAGTCTCGACATAAAGTACTTGTAAAAGTGTCCATAGTCTGGCATGCCTAGCATCCCCCAATAATAAAAAAAGAATAAACAAATAAAAATAAATAAAGAATGAAAACAGGGCAAATATGCCATAACTATCTATACCAACCCCCTCTTCCCCCCCAACAAACTTGGCATGTTAAGTTAGGATGTGTTTGGTAGGACAGGGCAGGTTTGGCATGGTTAGGTTTAGTTATGTTAGGTTGTTGAGGGAGAGGGGGTTGTGGCAGAAATGGTCATAATGAAACTATTCAGATACAGAATGAAAAGGTATGTTCTGTTTGGAAGGTCAGTGGTTGTGTTATTATGCAAAAAATACCCAATTGATTAGGTTAGGTTAGTTTGTAAGCTGATTGAACCATGAATATGTGATTACTAACCTTGTTACAGCTTCTGCCACTTCAGTCCACGCTCTCTTCTTATCCTCAGGGGTGATACTCTTCCTATAACACCCTCTGATTATACGTATTTTTTCTTGAATTTGATGTAAGAAGACCGTTTCATCTGGCGACCAATTAAACTTACTCCTTTTCTGCGCTGGTTCTCCGGCCCGTAGATGTGCTCATTGGGGCAGATGACGTGGTTATGGTGCGGTAATTTCAGCAGAGCAAGTCGTGACACAGGAGGGGAGATACGGGTATTGACGAGTGACGGAGTAAAAACAGCCTTTGAGGCTGCTTCTATCTGCCACAAAACTCAGTATTTTCTTGTGTTTGCCATTTATTATGTTTCTGTTGTACATTTATACATCTTTTCTTTATTTTTCTTTTGAAATATATACTTAATTCATGTCGGATGTTTACGTTTTGCACGGAGGCGTCCTTAGCAACGAGCCCGCCATAAAGAAGAAGAAGATGAAGATAATAGTAGCCAGGATTTGCTAATACCTACACTCAAAGTTGTCGAGGATAGCTTTTACTCTTAATAATTTGAAACTATTAACTTTGATAGTAACTTTAAGAGTAAAAGTTAATAGCTCTCGAGGATACGGGCCCTGGTGTATGCAAGCTCCAAATAATTGGCTTCCAGTGCTTCAGATGATGTTGGCCCACTTTCCATATTCTTCAGTTGGCCCGAATTTAAAGAAATTTTGGATAACTCAGATTTTATTCTAAAAAATGTGGGGTATTTTTCTACCTTCCAAAGCACTGACTGCAAGTTTCTTCTGTTGATCTGGTTCTTTTTCTGCACCTCCTTTTCTCTTTTTTTCTTGCTTCACTCAAGTGACTGACCACAACTTACTTGGCCACAGTTCCAACCAGACTGACCCGCGCTCTGTTGAGTGCGCGCTTGCGGCCTCGCCCTCTACTTTTTATAACTTTTCATTGCCTCTTGTATAGGACTACTGCATATATATATATATATATATATATATATATATATATATATATATATATATATATATATATATATATATATATATATATATATATATATATATATATATATATATATATATATATATATATATATATATATATATATATATATATATATATATATATATATATATATATATATATATATATATATATATATATATATATATATATATATATATATATATATATATATATATATATATATATATATATATATATATATATATATATATATATATATATATATATATATATATATATATATATATATATATATATATATATATATATATATATATATTTGTATGCCCATATAGCGTGGGAATTGAATGTGAAAAAGAATGCAAAATAATTTTGAATGGTGAAGAAATGGAGGTCAATGAGTTTAAGTACCTTGGATCAGTTATGTGTAAGCATGGTGGTACGGAGGGAGAGATAAGAGAAAGGGCATTACAAGGAAGAAGGGTGGTAGGGTCTTTGGGACGAATCATGAATGGCAGATGTGTGAGTATTGAGGTAAAGAGGGATTTGAGAAATACAATAATAGTACCAACCCTCACATATGCAAGTGAAACGTGGGACTGGAATGAAAGTCAGAGGTCTAGAGTGCAGGCAGTGGAAATGAGTTATTTGAGGAGTGCTTGTGGTGTGAGTAGAATGGATGAAATGAGCAATGAAACTGTGTACGAGCGTTTTGGAATGTATCACTGGGGTGAAGGGAGGAAGTGTAGAATGGTGGAAGAAGCGATTGACTTTAAAGAGGTTTGGCCACATGGAGCGAATGGAGGAGAGTAAGATGACCAGAAGGGTGTATGTGAGTGAGATAGAGGGAGGGAATGCTAGAGGACGACCTCCTGTGAGATGGAAAGATAGGGTGCAAGAGTACGTTAGGGAGAGGGGCGAAAGATCTTTGAGAAACTTTGAGCAGGCAAGGAGGGAGTGTCTGGATAGAGAAAGTTGGAAACTCTTCTGCCGTGGCCATCCCCTGCTCCTAGGAGCAGGCGTCGATGAAATGATGATGATGATATATATATATATATATATATATATATATATATATATATATATATATATATATATTTATATATATATATATATATATATATATATATATATATATATATATATATATATATATATATATATATATATATATATATATATATAGCCTGTGCCTAAGAAAGGTGACCGTTCCAATCCCTCAAACTACCGCCCTATAGCTTTACTTTCCTGTCTATCTAAAGCTTTTGAATCAATCCTTAACCGGGAGATTCAAAAGCAAATTTCCACTTCTAACCTTCTATCTGATCGCCAGTATGGGTTCCGCAAGGTGCGTTCTACTGGCGATCTTCTTGCTCTCTTAACTGACTCTTGGTCATCATCTCTTAGCCGTTTCGGTAAAACTTTCTCTGTTGCTCTAGACATATCAAAAGCCTTCGATAGAGTTTGGAACCAGTCTTTGCTTTCTAAACTGCCCTCTTTCGGATTCTATCCCTTTCTCTGTTCCTTTATCTCCAGTTTCCTTTCCGGCCGTTCTGTCACTGCGGTGGTAGACGGTCACTGCTCTTCCCCTAAATCTATCAACAGTGGCGTTCCACAGGGCTCTGTCCTATCACCCACTCTCTTCCTGTTATTCATCAATGATCTTCTTTCCATAAAAACTGTCCTGTCCACTCATACGCCGACGACTCCACTCTACATTATTCAACTTCTTTCAATAGAAGACCATCACAACAGGAAGTACACGACTCCAGACTGGAGGCTGCAGAACGCTTAACCTCAGACCTTGCTATCATTTCCGATTGGGGCAGAAGGAACCTTGTGTCCTTCAATGCCTCAAAACCTCAATTTCTCCACCTATCAACTCGACACAATCTTCCAAACACCTATCCCCTATTCTTCGACAACACTCAGCTGTCACCTTCTTTAACACTAAACATCCTCGGTCTATCCTTAACTCAAAATCTAAACTAGAAACTTTATATCTCCTTTCTTGCTAAATCAGCTTCCTCGAGATTGGGCGTTCTGTATCGTCTCCGCCAGTTCTTCTCCCCCGCGCAGTTGCTATCCATATACAGGGGCCTTGTCCGCCCTCGTATGGAGTATGTATCTCACGTGTGGGGAGGCTCCACTCACACAGCTCTTCTGGACAGAGTGGAGTCTAAGGCTCTTCGTCTCATCAGCTCTCCTCCTCTTACTGATAGCCTTCTACCTCTTAAATTCCGCCGCGATGTTGCCTCTCTTTCTATCTACTATCGATATTTCCACGCTGACTGCTCTTCTGAACTTGCTAACTGCATGCCTCCCCCCCTCCCGCGGCCCCGTTGCACACGACTTTCTACTCATGCTCATCCCTACACTGTCCAAACCCCTTATGCAAGAGTTAACCAGCATCTTCACTCTTTCATCCCTCATGCTGGTAAACTCTGGAACAATCTTCCTTCATCTGTATTTCCTCCTGCCTACGACTTGAACTCTTTCAAGAGGAGCGTATCAGGACACCTCTCCTCCCGAAATTGATCTTTCTTTCGGCCACCTATTTTAATTCTTTATTTTGTGCCCTTGAGCTGGTTCCTTTGTTGTAAAAAAAAAAAAAAAAAGTTATTATTATTATTATTATTATTATTATTATTATTATTATTATTATTATTATTATTATTATTATTATTATTATTATTATTATTATTATTATTATTATTATTATTATTATTAATAATAATATTATTATTATTATTATTATTATAATGATTATTATGATTATGATTATTATTATTATTATTGTTATTGTTATTGTTATTATTATTATTGTTATTATTATTATAATTTATTATTATTATTGTTATTATTATTATAATTTATTATTATTATTGTTATTGTTATTGTTATTATTATTAGTTATTATTATTATTATTATTATTATTATTATTATTATTATTATTATTATTATTATTATTATTATTATTATTATTATTATTATTATTATTATTATTATTATTATTATTATTATTATTATTATTATTATTATTTAGCAGTATTGCCCTTTTAAAATTTTGCTGTCATCATTATCATTATTATATCTAATGTGATTTTCCAATATATTCAACTTTATCATGATTATTATCACTGTTAGTATTACTATTGTTGTTATTATAATTATATACTATTAATCCGGTAGCTGCGGGGATCATGTTTCGTAATGGTCCCTCAAAGGGAGAAAAATTAGAAAAATCATCACTCACACAAATCATTTCATTATACATATATCAAAGCATTTGTGATCAGTTTATGCATCATCTGTTTTTGGGGGTTATATCATGGCACAAATTTGGCCCGTCGCTGCTACACGGTAAAGCCACATTATTATTGTTATTATTATTACTATTATCATTATATTATTATTATTATTATTATTATTATTATTATTATTATTATTATTATTATTATTATTATTATTATTATCATTATTATTATTATTATTATTATTATTATTATTATTATTATTATTATTATTATAATACTTATTACTAATACTATTATTGTTGCTGTCGTTATTATCATCATTATCACTAATATAATAATTTTCCAATTCTATTCTACTTTCCTCATAACTTAATTGCCCTCCAATAGAGGTTTCTTTTTTTCTTCTCTCTTGCATTGTAATTGCCACCTATTTATTATATTATATTATGCAGCCGTTTCTGGCTACTTGTTTGTTTGCTACAAGTTTATTTTCTCGTTTTCGTTTTCCACTTTCTTCTGCCCAAAAAGCGTCGCTTAAAAAAGGCTGTTTGTTAAATAAAAAAACCTTGCTCGTAACTTTATATACGTTGTGACATACATAATAAAGTGTTTAAAGTGTTTAAAGAGAGAGAGAGAGAGAGAGAGAGAGAGAGAGAGAGAGAGAGAGAGAGAGAGAGAGAGAGAGAGAGAGAGAGAGAGAGAGAGAGAGAGAGAGAGAGAGAGAGAGAGAGAGAGAGAGACTGATGATGCAGATTGACTATCAGATTATAGTCGATGTCACGTAACAGCGTGGATTTTTTTAGGGAGGACATCGCGGACTTGGGATCATTGCTTGGGTGATGGCCTTATCGCGCTCATTGGCCTGTTGTTACGTTGTTCCTACATGCAGCGAAGTGACTCAATATTCCTGTAAAAATCCCTTTTGAGTTATAAGGTATCTGGTGATAGATATACATATTAGTTTAAAGACGTCTTTATCATACAATGTGTGGGTGTCAAACTGTTGAAGATAAACGTGAACGACACATCAAACAGACCTTAGCAAGATGGCGCTCCTATAAAGACTTGCCTGCGCCATAACGGGCTGGGGCCGATCATCATTCCAGGCCAAGATAGCCTTCCAGGGCAAAAGGCAAAAATGTAATAAAAAACGTCGGAACTAAACGGAAGGGGCAACATCCAGTGACTGAAACGAGAAATTTGATATCTGAAAGAACTGTAAAGGCTGGATTCTTTTCCTTCTTTTACTACCTATACAAAGTGCCAGTCTGTAGTCCACACAATATCCTTAAAACTCGTCTGTTGTAAGATTTATTGGTATTTTATTAGTCGTAATGTGTAGTAATGCTAAGAAGTCATTATGTACTTTCTCTCATCATGCTATTATTAAATTCGAGGCATATTTTCATTATTTGTTTGTAACAAATGGCCATAAGGAAGAACAGTTATATGAATATTTTTCATTTACATTCCATCATTCCATCATGCCCGCAGAGGCCGAGACACAGCAGGCTATGTTAATTACAAACGGAATTTGATGCAGGTTAGAGCCAGTTTAACAATCGGCCAATGAGCGGCGCAGAAACCATTACTTAACGAATGATGCCAATTTAACGAGTAATAGAGATTTACTGGTACGCATATTATGAAAGTTGTTGATTTTGAGGCGGAATAGTTGGATTTTTATAGAGTTGAACTCTAAACCTCGACTCGGACTCCATGTCCTTGGGTATTAGTTAGGTGTTTTCTCCCTCGTTGAATTGTGAACGATTTATATCTGAAGACAATATCTGTGACCTTGGCACCAGTGCATGGAAGCGATGCTGATTCACTCCCATGCCAGGGCTCTCAAGTTTTCGAAGGTTTTATCCACCAACTTTTGTGCTGTCTCCCGCGTGAGGATATCATTTGCATAAGTGAGGCTGTACATTAGGCAGCCATGGAGGGTATGGAACAGGTGGTACATCGGGTCGTTAAAGCAGGAGGTGACCCTAATGAGGTGCGTCAGCCGCACTTTCCGTCTGTACTAGCCTGTCTGCGTTGCCCATGTTAGCCGCGCCATAGTCAATCTCAGGGTATGGTCGCTCATCAAAAAGTTCATCTTTGTCCCTTCCTTGTAATTCCAGTGTTATCTTTATGACGTACATCACCGCTTCTTTCTCTTGGAGCATTTGACCAATTTTCTTATGTACGATTCTAGCGTATTCCCAGAAGTTGTCCCGCCACTTTGCTGGCGTAGAAACGATGTTCTGAGAGCCATCATGTGCACGCCCAAGGTCCCTGCCGTGTCGCCTGACCAGTAACGTCGCATACTGACGGTGTGCATCTCGTTAATATGGTACTCGTCCTGCTCAAGGCCTCCTCTCGTAGAAAGTCAACGAGACCCACGTTAAACACAGCCACCAGACCACTGTTCACGGTGACTTGCTTTTCTTGCATTTCTTTATGAATCTCTGGGTCGTTTCCTGTCCAGGTCCGCCAAAACAATCTGACACCTGAAGTTGGGGTCCATGGGCATCGGATAAACTCGAGGAATAAGTTTCTCTTCAGTCTTCAACTTCTTAATTTTATCCATCAGCAGCTTTAGTTGATTCTCGTCCTTTTCAAGATCAGCTTTCATGTCATTAAGTATGTCATCTGTCTCTCTCGGCGACCAGCCTCCCAAGCTGAACTGTGTCGTCGATTGCAGTGCCAGTGACCACGTTGTCCAAGATGTGAAGAAATGCGTCCGTAATGAACATGTTTGTGGTACCGTCAGCGATACCGTGGTGGTTAGCAAGCAGCATCAGACGGGTTTGAGGAAAGTCGGCATCCAGTTATGGTCGTACACTAGTGACAGTGTCGTCAAAATTCAGGACGCGTGCGCACCACAGTTTGCCATCAGTTGTGTTGAATTTGTGATGTATCAGCGATTCTATGGCCTGTGTCACGTCTGTTGTGTCCATCACCTGGGGAAAAGAAAATATTGGGTTGAAATGTGATGTTATTATTAAGATTATTATTATTATTATTATTATTATTTTTATTATTATTATTATTATTATTATTATTATTATTATTATTTAGACGGAAATGAAAAACATTATTGATATTTAAAGAACTACGATGAAGAGACTGAGTCTGGCACAAATCTTTTGTTTATTAAACTACCCTCATACGGTTTCTATTATTATTATTACGTTTATTAGTTCCTTTTTACGATTATTATTATTATTATTATATATTATTATTATTATTATTATTATCAATTCAATTCAATTTATTTATCCGGCACTTGTTCTTCATCTTGATCATCGGCGTCAAGTTGGTGCCCGTAGAATTTTATTTAAAGTTTTAAGAATAATCGGCATCCTTACAAAATGCTTTGTCAGATCCATTTATTTGGTATTTTGTGTATTCAACTTGTATATCTACAGTTCTATACCCTGAAGGAGGCTTTGATAGCTTATCATAATAATAATAATTAATAATAATAATAATGATAACTTATCTCCACTGTCTTTATGTTGTTCAATAATGAACATCTTAAAACAAACTGTACTATCCACTCGTACGCCGACGACTCCTCTGAATTTCTAAACACTTTTGACCGAAGACCGTCCCTACAGAGACTACAAGACTCTCGGATGAACGCTGCAGAACGTTTAACTGTTTGTCAAATAAAAAATCTTGCTCGTAACTTTATACGTATGTGACAAACATAATACAGTGTTTAAAGTGTTTAAAAGAGACTGAGCAGATTGACTATCAAGTCCTTGGCGTGAGAGAGAGAAATCGCGACTTGGGATCATTGCTTGGGTGATTTTTTAGGCCTTGGGATCATCGCGCCTCATTGGCCTGTTGTTAAGTTGTTCCTACATGCAGAGAAGTGACTCAATATTCCTGTAAAATCCTTTTGAGTTATAAGGTATCTGGTGATAGATATACATATTAGTTTAAAGACGTCTTTATCATACAATGTGTGGGTGTCAAACTGTTGAAGATAAACGTGACGACACATCAAACAAAATTTAGCAAGATGGCGCTCCTATAAAGACTTGCCTGCGCCATAACGGGCTGGGGCCGATCATCATTCCAGGCCAAGATAGCCTTCCAGGGCAAAAGGCAAAATGTAATAAAAACGTCGGAACTAAACGGAAGGGCAACATCCAGTGACTGAAACGAGAAATTTGATATCTGAAAGAACTGTAAAGGCTGGATTCTTTTCCTTCTTTTACTACCTTATACAAAGTGCCAGTCTGCAGTCCACACAATATCCTTAAAACTCGTCTGTTGTAAGATTTATTGGTATATTTATTAGTCGTAATGTGTAGTAATGCTACGTAGTCATTATGTAAACATTTGGCTTAGGAAGTACTTTCTCTCATCATGCTATTATTAAATTCAAGGCATATTTTCATTATTTGTTTGTAACAAATGGCCATAAGGAAGAACAGTTATATGAATATTATTTTTCATTTACATTCCATCATGCCTGCAGAGGCCGAGACACAGCAGGCTATGTTAAAACGGAATTTGATGCAGGTTAGAGCCAGTTTAACAATCGGCCAATGAGCGGCGCAGAAACCATTACTTAACCAATGATGCCAATTTAACGAGTAATAGAGATTTACTGGTACGCATATTATGAAAGTTGTTGATTTTGAGGAGGAATAGTTGAATTTTATAGAGTTGAACTCTAAACCTCGACTCGGACTCCATGTCCTTGGGTATTAGTTAGGTGTTTTCTCCCTCGTTGAATTTATATCTGAAGACAATATCTGTGACCTTGGCACCAGTGCATGGAAGCGATGCTGATTCACTCCCATGCCAGGGTTCTCAAGTTTTCGAAGGTTTTATCCACCAACTTTTGTGCTGTCTCCCGCGTGAGGATATCATTTGCATAAGTGACATTAGTACATTAGGCATGGAGGTATGGAACAGGTGGTACATCGGGTTAAAAAGCAGGAGGTGACCCTAATGAGGTGCGTCAGCCGCACTTGCCGCCCCCTCCGTCTGTACTAGCCTGTCTGCGTTGCCCATGTTAGCCGCGCCATAGTCAATCTCAGGGTATGGTCGCTCATCAAAAAGTCATCTTTGTCCCTTCCTTGTAATTCCAGTTATGTTATCTTTATGACGTACATCACCGCTTCTTTCTCTTGGAGCATTTGACCAATTTTCTTATGTACGATTCTAGCGTATTCCCAGAAGTTGTCCCGCCACTTTGCTGGATTCGAAACGATGTTCTGGATAGCCATCATGTGCACGCCCAAGGTCCCTGCCGTGTCGCCTGACCAGTAACGTCGCATACTGACGGTGTGCATCTCGTTAATATGGTACTCGTTCTGCTCAAGGCCTCCCTCTCGTAGAAAGTCAACGAGACCCACGTTGAACACAGCCACCAGACCACTGTTCACGGTGACTTGCTCTTTCTTCTCTGTCTGTTTCTCTGTCCAGGTCCGCCAAAACAATCTGACACCTGAAGTTGGGGTCCATGGGCATCGGATAAACTCGAGGAATAAGTTTCTCTTCAGTCTTCAACTTCTTAATTTTATCCATCAGCAGCTTTAGGTGATTCGTCCTTTTCAAGATCAGCTTCCTGGCATTAAGGCATGGCATCTGTCTCCTCTCCGGCGACCAGCCTCCCAAGCTGAACTGTGTCGTCGATTGCAGTGCCAGTGACCACGTTGTCCAAGATGTGAAGAAATGCGTCCGTAATGAAAATGTTTGTGGTACCGTCAGCGATACCGTGGTGGTTAGCAAGCAGCATCAGACGGGTGAGGAAAGTCGGCATCCAGTTCTGGTCGTACACTAGGGACAGTGGCGTCACAAGGCAGGACGGGCGCACCACAGTGGGCCATCAGTGGTGGGGAATTTGTGATGTAGCAGCGATTCTATGGCCTGGGTCAGTTTTTGTGTCCATCACCTGGGGAAAAGGAAAATATTGGGTTGAAATGTGATGTTTTAGTTAAGAAAGAGACGGCGAGGGTTAATAAAATATGAAGTATAGTCTGTGACGCGCCATTTCGACGGAAATGAAAACATTATTGATATTTAAAGAACTACGATGAAGAGACTGAGTCTGGCACAAATCTTTGCTACCCTCATACGGTTTCTATCCTTCTCACTGTACGTTTACCTCCAGTTCCTTTTCTGCACGATATATCTCTCTGTGTGCCATTGTTCTTCCCGTATCAATTCAATTCAATTTATTTATCCGGCACTTGTTCTTCATCTTGATCATCGGCGTCAAGTTGGTGCCCTTAGAATTTTTTTTAATGATTTTAAAAATAATTTATCATCCCTTTGTCAGATCCATTTATTTGGTATTTTGTGATATGATTGTTGTATCTACAGTTTCTATACCCTGAAGGATAGCTTAATAATAATAATAATAATAATATAATAATAATAATAATAATAATACTGTCTTTATGTTGTTCAATAATGAACATCTTAAAACAAACTGTACTATCCACTGTACGCCGATGACTCCACTCTGAATTTCTAAACACTTTTTGACCGAAGACCGTCCCTACAGAGACTACAAGACTCTCGGATGAACGCTGCAGAACGCTTAACCTCAGACCTTGCTATCATTTGTGAATTGGGCAGGAAGAACTTAGTACCCTTTAATTCCTCAACAACTCAGTTTCTTCACCTGTCAACTCGACACAATCTTCCAAACACCTATCAACTTTTCTTCGACAACACACAGCTGTCCCCTTCTACAATAAATATTCTCGGTCTGTCCTTAACTCAAAAAAAATAACTGGAAACTCCTCTCTTGCTAAATCAGCTTACTCGAGGTTGGGCATCCTGTATCGTATCTGCTAGTTATAGTTATATTCCCCTCACAGATGATGTCCATATACAGGGACTGTGTCCGCCCTTGAATGGAATGTGCATCTCATATGTGTGGGTGGGGAGGGGGTGGGGGTAGCTAACACGCAGCTCTGCTAGGTCGAGTTGTTTTGCATCACTTTCTATCTCATATCGATATTTCCATTTTGATTGCTCTTTTGGACTTGCTATAGTCGATCGACTCTAACTTAAGCCCTGTGGCTTGGCCCGGGGAAACCCCCATTGTTTACACATCTAGCGATGACCTGCACATATCGATCTGTTAGTCACTGTTAGTCTGTACGTTATACATTATATATATATATATATATATATATATATATATATATATATATATATATATATATATATATATATATATATATATATATATATATATATAATACAACTGCATGGTGTTATGAATTGCTTGGGATTTGAGGGAAAAACTACTACTCTATAAACCTTTCAGTTTACTTGGCAACGTGGCTTATTAGATGGTGCCGCACCATTCACCCTTCCGCCACCACGGAAGACTCACGTCTCTCACTCTCGCGTCCTGCACAGCCAAGCAAAATATATTATACATATCGTAAATAAGAGGGAGAGAGAGGGTGATGGTAGCGAGCTCCTCCGAGGAGAGTGATGGGGTTATGGGCAGTAGCGCGGGTCAGGGAGCCGTGCCTAAAGGCTCAGGTTAGATTCCGTAGAATATAACTGCATGCTAACCTCCCCAGCGACCCAGACCACGACTATCTACTCTTGCTCTATCGTATTCTGTCCAAATTCCTTTTGCAAGAGTTAACCAACATCTTCTTTATTTTACTCCTTCCGCTGGTAAACTCTGGAACAACCTTCCTTGTCTCTATTTCCTCCTGCCTACCATATGGCCTCTTTCAAGAAGAGAAGAGCATCTTTTCCCGAAAATGGACCTCTCTTTTGACCTTTTATTCTGTTTCCTTTTATCGGAGCAGCGTCTAGATGGCTTTTAGTTTTATTGCCTTAGCTGTCTTTGCTGTAAATAAATCAAACTGGAATATTAGTGGCAAATCAAACTTCCTATAGGAATATTAGTGCAACGTTAATACTGTAGTGGGCAACGTTAATACTGTAGTGGGCAACGTTAATCCTGCAGTGGGCAACGTTAATACTGTAGCGTCAGCAGTTTGTCTTCGTTGCCTCTTGTGGCCTCTCAGGCCAGTTCACGCCCGTCTTATATATACTTTTGACGTACTCGCTCGCATTATGGTTGTCCCAAAGAATATACGGACTTAAATTTATTCAGTGGTTGTTTATCCCATCACTGCAAACACAGACATGCTGAACAACATGGCGCAGTGAGTAGGATCTTTGGAAAAAAAGTGACAATAAATATACGTAGCCGGTTGGCGCCACTGCTCTGTCCCTGCCCGCGTTCCCGTCGTGACCCCACTGAAGCCTCTCCAGGCCTTACCAGTAACAGTGTTGCGTTGTGTGGTGCCTCCTGCAAGCCTCAGGGTTTTGGAGGTTGTCACTAAGCATTAGTTATCGTTTCCTGTTAAGATGACTAGATAACCCCAAGCCGCTGCCTCGTTAGCTCCGCTTACCTTTGTGGAGCTATTTACAATTTTCATGCGGTCCATAGCTAATGAAACGCCGCCACTGTATATCATCAAATAACGCAGTATAAGTGAAACCTATATGGGCAGCCGCGGTTATCGAGAACAGATTCCGTGGTGGCGTAACTGTCACCTTGCCCGCCACCCCTACCGCAGCCTTGCTCGCCGGGTCTAGGACATCTGGCCGCGGCCACCTGGCCGCAGACCGCGGGAAACTGGCCGCGGCCCGCTGACCGCCAAATTTAGCAATAAGACTAGTCGCCACGGTCCAATTCGCCGCCATATGGAACTTTTTGATATTGATGGATACAATTGTGTTTGATAAAACAAGAGGGATAAAATTTCTTTATGGAGTGCTTTATTGGAATATAGAAATATAAGATACTTATGCAAAAATGCTAAAATTTCAAAATTACTTTATTAATTAAGTAAACGAGAAAAATATAAGATGCAACTGCAAAAATCTACGAAAAGTTATTGGCAAGTCCCTAAGATATTCAACATAATTTCGACCCTCAAGTTCACTGACAATTGCTTTGATTCTCTCATCTACTTATCTGTATTTCTTCAACTTGACAGGTGGATCTTGCCCTGTGATCAGCTGCTCGGAATATAGGTCTCTTCCACGTTGGACTTTTTTCAAACAATCAGTAAATCTCCAAACAGTAGGATGTTGCATTCTAAGTTCATTTTGCAGTCTTCCATGAGCATCTTCTGCGTTATCTTTTGTCCTGTCTTCGTCATTTAAGGAGAGTTCATAAACGTTCCACATTTCCTGTGGAAAAAGTAGAGCACGTCTGCCATTACCCCTTCTTTTCTTCTGCCAACACAGGTGTCCTCAAGCCAATCATGAAGCACTTGAAGTTCATCTGGTGGCTTCAGTTACATAACAAAATTTAATGCCAGGGCCTGTTCTTTTTCTTTCCTACCTCTCCCAACACACAGTCGTTTTCATCACAACTATCATAGAGCTGTCACAGACTTATCGAGGTCACCTCCCGATTGTTTTTAATAAAAATAAAAATGCGGGTTAACGGAGGAAGTTAATGGGTCCTTTAAGGGTTGCCAAATATCATAATGATTAAAAATTAAGAAAGTCGTATCTTATAAATCCGACCTCAGTCAGTCATTAAGAGATTCGTGTCTTATTAACACAATCACATATGTGTCTGCGGCGGTCAGTTGGCCGCGGCGAATCGGTCGGCGGCTAGGTGGCCGCGGCCAGTTGCCCCAGTCCCTTGCCCGCCAACTTACCAAACCGTCACCGAATCTTCGTCTTCCCGTGAACTACCACTCCCTCCTTCCTTGGTCTTTGTCCCGCCAGCGATGGACACTACCTAAGCTCTTGCAGTGGATGGACGACAAGGAGACCCAGGGCCGCGAGGAAAAGAGGTTACGTACTAAGGAAGAGGCAGCACAATACCGCGAGGAAGAGCGGGTTCGTCCAGAAGAGGAGGAAGCGCAACCCCGCCTTCTCCCGTGTCGGGAGGAAGACTCAACTTTTGGAGGCATTGCTTGCAAGTGTCTTGCTGAAACGCTCCTCCTTCCCTTCTCATAATACCACCAAGCCAGAGAAGAGGCATACGCCACAGCATGGCGCCACTGATTCAGCATTGGGGGCATATGTCAAGGCCTTTGTCAACCCCCCACAACCCCCCACGTGACGGGACGTTCCTATGCATCCGTAAGTTGAGGCGTCGATGGGAGGATTACGCCACCATGGTCGACCTGGCGAGAATTGTCCTGTTAATGGCGTGCTTGTCGTCAGAAACACAGCGGATTCTAGAGTACACGCTTCAGGTTCCTTCCCGATTCATCACGTCCTGTGGAAGAGGTGCTCGACCTTCTGCAGAAGCACGTTAGGGATCGGAGCTAGGAAGCCCTCCGTCGACGCACCTTCTCCAACTGTAACATACCGAGAGTTAGGGCTTCGACGACTTCCTTGCACGTCTAAAGAGTCTGTCGGAGTAGACTGACGTGCGTGCATAACAGAATGCACGCTGCAAGAAGACCTGGATGACGCCCATGCCGGAACGGAACGGACAGTTGTTGCAGCGACTCATTTCCATTGACGCTTGCTGCACGCTTCAGGAAGCAGTGACGGTGCGTTGGTCTTGTGATGCCACCAAGTCTGCGACCATACGGGCCCCGCCCGCCTCCTGCTCTTTGAGGACTCGCACAGTACAAGAGGGGAAAAAAGCGGCCCATACGACGGTTGCTGACGCACACACTACCACACTCCGACCCAACACTGCATACAGGAGCTGTGCCGCGCAGCACGGGCATAAGCAGTAACGGTAAGCTCTGAGGGGCTTGAACCCTCGCCCGGGCTGTATGCCAAAGGCTGGCCCGCATAAGCTATTCCGTTGCAGTGACCTGCTATGGGTGTGGTCGCAAAGAGCACAGGTTCCACATCATCAAATGCCCTGCAAAAGGGTCTCAGTGCAACGTTTGTCGTCACTTCGGGCACTACGAAAGGTTCAGCAACCAACACAAGCCCATGCATCCACTCCTTGGAGTAGGTAGGAAGACACCTACCGAACGGGCGCAAGCCACTCCCGGTGAGGTATATATGGGAAGTGAGGAGGGTGCTGAAGCCCTCCAAAGACCCTTCCCATTACCTCACTAACCGTTTCCCTATTATCTCATCTACACGAGAGAGTAGTTCAGCATGCTCTTTAAAGACAGATCCTCTTCTATCCACACCACACTACATTCATACAACACACACCTTTTCCCAAAATTCAAAATTCAAAATGGCTTTCAACAACAGTGCCTCGGAATCCCCGCTGGGGGGTGGGGGGGGCACAAATTCCCCCAGGGAGGACTACCCTTCCGGCCGCCGATCTGAGAGGTGCCTTGATAACTCCTCGAGCCTTTTTCTTCTCAATTTCTGCAACATTCGCGGTCTTCGTTCTAATTTTCATTCTGTGAAACACCATCTCTCCTCCTCTAAACCTCACCTTCTCTTCCTCCCCGAGACACAGGTTTCTGAAGCTACTGACAGCAATCTCTATTCTGTTCCCTCCTACTATCTCTATCCTAAATTTGAATCCAAAGCTGGATGTTGCGTCTACGTGCGCAACGACATCACTTGTTCTCGTGCCCACGACCTATCAAAGCAGATACTAGTATCTGGCACGCCGGCACCAGAGTGTGTGAGTCGAGGGGCGGAGCGCCTTGGTGACTCCACAGTGAGCCGCACCGAGGCCACTTCACCTCCACCAAGCCCAACCAGGTCGGAACTGCTTGTTCTCCACAACTACATTTGTGGCGGTGGCGGGTCCCCCGATGAAAATCCACCTGCATGATGACGCAGTCATTTGCGATACACACTCCTCGGCTTATCCTCTCGCCTTCAGGAAGCCGCCATGAAAGAACTGGGTTATATGAAGCGCTGACTGCTACAAGAGGCCAAGCGCCAAAAGTAAACAAACGAGAAAACTGCATGTAAAGGTAATGACACTGCGTGCGTCGGTCGTTCACCATCGCTTTACCTGTCTCGTGTGTCCTGAACAGAGTATATGCAACTATGTGTTATATTTCGTTAGAGACTACATTTTCTTGGCTTTTACATGATATACATTGATTTCGTAATGTTGAATAACAAAAGAGTTATAAAATGATGAATAATGCAGTGTGTTAAGCAGGAACAATTTTCGGATTTTGAAAGTTTCACATGGCCCAGTAATTACTACCTTGGAAAAAACAATCAATTGATAGACAGCATCTCTTAATAGTTCATTTAGGACAGGTCTTAGACTCCTAAGTAAAAGATTAACTGTACGTATGTTCGTTGAATGACAATAAATTTTAGTCCTCCCCGCAGGCGCCACCCTATCCGCGGGAGGGAGGGACGACGCGTAACGCTGCCAGGCGTACGATAGCTCCTCCTTGTGTTACCTTCCACTACACTTCTTCCCCGTTCGTCTCTCTCTCTCTCAGAATGCATAGGCACTTACTATTATCACATTATTTATTTATTTGTTTTCATTTCACTCTATATTGTAACCTACTCATTTTCATTCCCCTTCGTCTCTCTCTCTCTCTCTCTCTCTCTCTCTCTCTCTCTCTCTCTCTCTCTCTCTCTCTCTCTCTCTCTCTCTCTCTCTCCTAGTAGTCCCTTAGAATGCTTAGGTAATTAACATTACCACATTTTTATGAATTTTACTAATAAAAAAAAAATCATTATACCGAATAACTCCTACTATTGTCATAAATCTTACTGGTCAACCACCACATTTCAAACTCTTGGGCAGTGTTTTCGTTGTGTCCTCACAAGTGAAGTATTTTTCAAACAACCATAAAAATACACGTCGTAAAAGTTTCTCTTGATGGTCATCCTTATAGTACACAATTTACTGTGAAACTGGCAGATAGACTGTGATGTTGATTGACGGACTGTGAGGTTGACAGCCGTGCACTGTATGATTGACAGACGGACTGTGAGGCTAATTGGCACTGTAATGTTGACAGACAGTGGGAGATTGACACCGAGATTGATTGGCACTGTAAGGTTGACATTGTGAGAATGGTTGGCACTGTGAAGATAATACTGAGAAGTCGAGACACTGTGAGGTTGATTGGGACTGTAAAGTTGAAAAACTGTGAGGTTCATTGGCACTGTGAGATTGACATTGTGAGAATGGTTGGCACTGTGAGGATAATACTGAGAAGTCGAGACACTGTGAGGTTGATTGGGACTGTAAAGTTGAAAAACTGTGAGGTTCATTGGCACTGTGAGAGTGAACACAGTGTGTGAGGTTGACAGACAAAGTGAGGTTGAGAGACACTGTCAGGTTGACAAACAGTAAGGTTGACACACTGTGTGGTTGAATGAAACTGTGAGGTTGACAGACACTGTGTGGTTGACAGACACTGAGATTGAGAGACCCTGTGAGGTTGAGACAGTGAGGTTAAGACACTATGAGGTTGAATGACACTCTGAAGTTGACAGGCACTGTGAGGTTGAATGACACTGTGATGTTGACAGACAATGAGATTGACACACTGAGGTTGAACGTCACTGATGTTGACATAAACTGAGGTTAACAGACACAGTGAGGTTGACGATCTGAGATTAACACTGTTAGGTTGAATGAGTGAGGTTGACAATGTGAAGTTGACAGACACTGAGGTTGGAAGGCACAGTAAGGTTGACAATCTGAGGTCGACACTGTTACGTTGAATGACACAGTGAGGTTCAGATACTGCGGTTGACAATATGAGGTTGAAACTTTGAGGTTGACAGATAATGAGGTTGACAGACACTGTGTGGTTGATAGACACTGTGAGATTGACACACTGAGGTTGAGAGACACTGTGAGGTTGACAAACTATGAGGCTGAATGATACTTTGTGGATGACTGGCACTGTGAGGTTGACAAACTGTGAGGCTGAATGATACTTTGAGGGATGACAGACACTGTGAGATTGACAAATTGTGAGGCTGAATGATACTTTGTGAATGACAGACACTGTGAAGTTGAATGACACCGTGATGTCGACACGCTATGAGGTTGACAGACAATATGAGTATGAATGACACTGTGAGGTTGACATACACTGTGAGGTTGAATGACACAGTGAGACTGAATGACACTGTGAGATTGAATGACACCGTGATGTCGAGACGCTCTGAGGTATACATGACAATATGAGTATGAATGATACTGTGAGGTTGAATGACACTGTGAAATTGAATGACACCGTGATGTCGACACGCTGTGAGGTATACATGACAATATGAGTATGAAGGACACTGTGAGGTTGAATGACACTGTGAGGGTTCAGGCACTGTGAGGTTGACAGACACCGAGGTTGACACACTGTGAGGTTAAATGAAACTCTGAGGTTGAATAACATTGTGAGTTTGACAGACACCGTGAGGTTGAATGACACCGTGAGGTTGACAGACACTGTGATGTTGACAGACACTGTGATGTTGAGACACTGTGAGGTTGACAGACACTGTGATGTTGACAGACACTGTGATGTTGAGACACTGTGAGGTTGACAGACACTGTGATGTTGAGACACTGTGAGGTTGACAGACACTGTGATGTTGACAGACACTGTTATGTTGAGACAATGTGAGGTTGACAGACAATGTGAAGTTGAATGACATCATGAGGTTGACATACACTGTGAGGTTGATATACACTGTGAGGTTGACAGACACTGTTGACAGACACTGTGAGGTTGAATGACACCGTGAAGTTGAATGACATTGTGAGGTTGACAGACACTGTGATGTTGACAGACACTGTAAGGTTGACAGACACTGTGAGGCTGAATGACACTGTGAGGTTGACAGACACTGTGATGTTGACAGACACTGTGAGGTTGACAGACACTGAAGTTGACAGACACTGTGAAGTTGACAGACACTGTGATGTTGACAGCCCCTGTAAAGTTGACAGACACTGTGAATTTGAATGACACTGTGAGAGTTCAGACATTGTGAGGTTGAATGACATCGTGATGTTGACAGATAATGTGAGGTTAAATCACTTTGAGGCTGAATGACTGTGAGGTTGACAGGCACTGTGGGGTTGACACTGAGGTTGACATTGTATGGTTGACACTGAGGTTGATAGGTACTCTGAAGTTGCAGCATTGTGAGGTTGAAACTTGAGACACTTTGAGATTGACACACTTTGAAGTTGACACACTTTGAGGTTGACACTCTTTGAGGTTGACACACTTTGAGGTTGACACACTTGAGGTTGATGCACTTGAGGTTGAATGACACGCTGTGAGGTTGATACTGAGGTGAGAGACACTTTAATGTTGACACTCTCAGGTTGAAACCTACTACGAGGTTAACACTGAAGTTGTAGATACTGTGAGGTTGAAAGACACTCTGAGGTTGACAGACTGTAAGGTCGAAGGACACTGTAAGGTTGATTAGCACTGTGAGGTAAAAAGACACAGTAAGATTGATTCACACTGTAAGGTCGGAAGACACTGTATGGTTGATTGGCGTTGTGAGGTTGACAGACTAAGGTTGACACTGTAAGGTTGATTGGCACTGTGAAGTAGACACCCACTATAAGGTTGATTGGCACTGTGAGGTCGAAAGATGCTATGAGGTTGATAAAGTGAGGTTGATTGATATTATGAAGTTGACAGACACTGTGAGGTTTGAGACACTGTGAGGTTGATTGACACAATGAGGTTGACAATGTGAGGTTGACTGACACTGTGAAATTAACACACTGTGAGGTTGACAGAATATGAGTTTGATACAGTGAGGCTGACAGATACTTGAAGTTGATTGACACCATGAGCGTGTTAGGTTGGCAGACACACTAACTCAAGACTGGCCGTAGAATGGAGTTGAGACGTTGACACCTGACACACTGGATGATGTAGTAGAATGAATGCCCCTGAGCACCTGATGTCAAGGTCGTGACTTTTTATTACGTCTAGGCTGACGCAAAAGTAGCATGGTGGTGTCCGTGCCCGAAATGGAAGGTCTTCGGCTGAATTTGTGTTTTCTCGGACCCATTTACAGTTAATTTACTCGAAACATGGAATGACTGGTCATCGATGAATATTAGCATGTGATAAAATTCAATGTGACTATGTTGAATGTAGTCTGCCAATGACAATTTATAATTAATACATTGCATATTAGCATAATACATAGGTATTTGTCACATGCAGCCCTATTATGACACGCCCATTGTACCCTCTCTCTTCCTCCCCTCCCTCCCTCCTTCCCACCATGACTTCCTTCACTTACGTAACCTTGCCCCTCTCTCTCTCTCTCTCTCTCTCTCTCTCTCTCTCTCTCTCCTTCTTCTTCTTCTTCTTCTTCTTCTTATATTCATTGATAATGTTGTGCTGGAAGCTTCCCCCGGCGTCCATGGGGCTCTAGAAGGGTCCGGGAAGAGCGAGCAGGGGGGCGGGAAGTGTTGCCAACTCGCACATACTTTTGCTACATGTTCTTGTATGATCTAAAATATACTGTAACATTCTAGACTGTACTGTTCTGGATATATATAGGAGAAGAGGGCGAGAGGAGTCCAGTCCGAGTCATAGTAAGCTAGTGGCCAGTGAAGAGTCAAGAGTGAAGTGAAGTGAAGGGTAGGCGGTGGCCGAACTGGTAGCGTACTGGACCCACATTCGCCGCGTGATGGACGACGCGGGTTCGAATCCTCACGCTACCACTCGGATTTTTCAGTCACCGCCGAGTGGCTTAAAACTACCCACATGCTGTCCTGAAGACCACCCATCAACCCGGACTCTAGAGGAAGCCGTCCAAGCGAATCAAGAACGAATTCCGGGGGGCAGCATGAGCCAATGCAAGATGGCGCCACTATAAACACTCGCCTGCGCCAGAACGGGCTGGGCCGACCATCAGGCCCCACCTGGAAGAAGCCTTGGGCCGACCATCAGGCCCCACCGGGAAGATGCCTACCGGCGCAATAGGCAACAACGTAAAAAAAAAAAAAAAAACTACTAAGGAAGAATATTAAACTACAAAAGTTGTGCAAAGTGTTTACATATCTCCCTCCCACGGAGTCTAGTGACGGCGACACGGAACCCAAGTAATACGTCCGGCATAACAATAATTTGCACTGGATGGACGGGTGACACTTTTTTTCTAGCGCCGCTGCATTCATAATTAACAAACGAAAACCCTAATGCATATTCCCAACAACAACACACGTAAAATTGCAGAAAACTAAGCAAACAAAATAAAAATGATGAGTGCCCGACACACGACGTGTTGGTGCTTCC
This sequence comes from Eriocheir sinensis, assembly GCF_024679095.1. Lineage (NCBI taxonomy): Eukaryota > Metazoa > Arthropoda > Malacostraca > Decapoda > Varunidae > Eriocheir > Eriocheir sinensis. The sequence continues at coordinate 9,778,087 of NC_066512.1, read as the reverse complement.
CCGTCCCCCCCTCCCCCACCCCCTCCGCCAGGGCCCCTCCCCCACCCCCTCCGCCAGGGCCCCTCCCCCACCCCCACCATCGCCGCCGCGCGCCATGTTTGCCGGGGTTAGCTTCTGGCCGGCGACTGAAATGTTCGTATAAATGTCTTTGTGTTTTCAATAAGTGGATATTTATCTGCATTTTAAGGACACTATCGTGTTCATGAGAGATTTTCCTACGAATTGCAATGTAGATTTCAGCTTTCAATGAACCAACTTTCGAATAAAGCGAGCAAAAGTAAAACATGTTATAAACATTTTTTAACATCGTCACAGTTCAACTCATCGTAAAACCATTTTCTATTTTGATTTGTCAAGTTTTTACACTACTTCTTGATTCTACAGTTACTGCTGAGTCTGATGGTGTCAACCGAAACTGACTATCTCGTATATGAAGTTAGCTATGGCATGTAATATAGAAACGTCTCATTCAATCATGCAAGATGTAGCCTGTCATCAGTGTGCAGCCAATCAGCTGCGACCTTGGCCTTGGCGCCAGCAATGCCGTACGAAAGTTTGGGCTGGCTGGTGAGGCACGTATTGCTAGATAAACCTTACGTATCAGAGTCCCTCCAATAAAGTTCCTTTATACTGCCAGTTAAAGAAACTTTCATGTATATGATGATAATTTTGGGTTAACAATAGTGTATACTAATGTTTTGTGCTAGAATTAACCACGATTATCAACAACTGCCTCTTCAAACGTGTGATATTTACTGAATGAGACGGTGATGGCAATGACATGGTTGATGAGCTACACACTACTATGATTAATCAACGTTTGCTGCACGCACAGCAGAGCTACGATCATATTACTGTTGTTTCTAAGAAGAAGGGGAAATTATAGAGCTAAGTACACTATTAACTCAATTTCACGGTAGTTGGCGCTTGGCCCCTTGTCGCACGCAGCCACTCATATGATGGCTCAATGCATCATCGCCCCCGCTGGCGACGACTCATTCCCTTGGTGTCACCAAATGGCTGAGGCCAGGCTTAACGGTGGGGTACGCATCGCCGCCGACCTGTCTAAACTCAAAAGCCATGTGTCCCATCTAGCTCACCTTTCACCCACACCCTTTACATCCATAAAGAGTATGGAACCGAGTGCATGGTTTTCATTATGGTCGACACCCTTTGGAGGAACTGGCAAATTCTGCTGGCAGAGAAAGACCAGTCACTCACCACCTGTATGAAGCCTTTCGGACGCTTTCCCTATTGCCGTGGCCCCATGGGTTTTGTGGCCACGGACCACGCCTTCTATTTACGAAGAGACACGACACTGAGAGGCTTGACCAACTGCATGAAGGTAGTAGACAACCTGCTGCTCTCCGACAAAGGCTATCTCACGCACCTCCACCACAACGACGAGGGGATGATATCGCTGCCGATCCGGAGAGGCAACTTTGCCACACTTGCAACCCCACTGATCTTAGGTCGTTTATGGGCTTGATGAACCAGATGGCCGCCGCTTTACCGCTCCCTCCCTGATTAGCCAGAAGAGGACATTCACATGGACTCTTGACCACAATCGGGCCTTTCATAAGGTGAATGAGGCTCTGTCAAGTCCACCTTCTCTCGCTAAGTTACACCCAGTACTCCCCACAATCATGCAGATGGATGCCTCACGCCAGTGCAGTGTTTGTTACGCCCTCCTGCAGGACCAAGGCGGAGGAAATCTCCGGCTGGTCCAGCGCGACTCGCGTTTTCTTACTGA